>NC_061508.1:218562477-218699683 GCF_022539505.1 Lolium rigidum | reverse complement strand
ACGAGGACAAAACGACACGCCGACGAAGGGCACGATAATGCACCGACGAGGGACATGCATGGTGATGGCGGCATGGTGGACCGCCTCGCTGACCACTTCCTAAAGGTCACCTCCTTTCTCAGATCGTGCGGAGCTGCTGGTGTTCTACAAGGCGGTTGCGGCGGATTCTTCCCGCACGAGTATCTGCGATGACACTGCCGCCCTCCTCTTCCATTTATTTTCTATTGCGAAGCGATTTGGGGGACAACCCATGTGGGAAATGTAAAAAAGGAAAAACACTCATTTCCATCCTCTGCGATGGCCGAACTCTCGAGAGTGTCATGGACCACATAATAGTCGGCGATTGCCCCCGCTTGCGGTACACTCATTTCCATCCGAAGAAGGATGGCAACAGGCGCAGCGACGTCACCATCCAGGAACGCACACCCCTGCATGGTCATCTTCACATCGTGCAGCCTAGGTCGGAGTGTCAGGTGCCTCTGGAATACGCCCTAGCCGCGCACCAGTACAGACGAGTCGGTGACCTAGAGGAGTATCCGGGACAGCGTGCTACCATGCGTGCCTCCCTAAAACCCCAGCTGCCAGCGCCGGTGAACTACACCCGGTCCTGGTGGGAGAAGAAGGAGCATGCCTACGTATGTGCCATGGCGACGGCGGACAAGGCTGCAGCCACCGGTTTCGCAGCGTGCACAACCGCAACCGCAGAGGTTCCAGTCGTGCAGGCCGAGCGACATCGACAACTAAGGCCCTCCACAACGTTGCAAATTTTCGACTCCCAAACCACTTTCCAGGCTTTGGGCACCAATGCCTATGCTGCTGAGGTGGTGCCCCAAACATTTTTTAGGGAATCGGGGCATCTAGGTGATCCGATGCCCAACCTCACCGATGGTTAAAATACTATTTTTCTCTTTTCAGTGGCAGCAGCCCTTCTTTCTGTCCAAGGTTTTTCCCTCTCCACGCATGCATCCATGGTTAGTTTAATGTATTCTTTATCAATGTGTGTCCCCTCTTTGCATGCCAAGTGGTGCCCTCCGCTCTGAGACTCGGTGCCTCAAAAATATTGTTGGGCATCAGTGCTGATGTGTTTTCTTTTTGAGCAATTGGGCACGTCGCTTCCCAGCCGCGTCCCCCCAAACGCCGCCCCCAAATATTAAAAGTATTTTTTTTTGGCTAGAAAGAAACTATTTAATAATATTCAAATCGGTTGAACATAAACAAATTATATATAAAACTTCGAAAAAATATAATTAAATACATATAAACTACCTACTTCTTCTTCTTCGCTGATGGCCCCGCCTCGTCGTCGTCATCGCGGTGACGCTTCCTGCTCGTCACCTCTTCCGAAGAGGCGGTGTCGGTGCTCGACGCGTCGTCGTCGCCGGTGCTCGTCGGCTGCGCCTTGGCCTTGGCGGCCTTGGCCTTGGCAGCCTTCGCCTTGGCCGCCTTCGCCTTCGCACGGGCCACCGCCGCCGCGGCCTCGCTCTCTTCTTCCTCCTCCTCCCAGCCCAGCCATTCCTCCTCGCTGTCAACTGGCGGCGGGGAATCGTCGCCGCTGCTCGGCGTCCTGGCTTTGTCCCACCAATGGCGCCAGCCAGCAGGCTTTCCTCGCCGGAGGTGTCGGACGGGAGCCGGGAGATGTAGCTCATCGTCGCTGGAGGTGTCGGATGGAGGCTTGGATGAATGACGGCGTACGTACGGGTCTTATTGAGCGCGGATGAACGGCGGCGCGAAGTCGAAGAGAGCAGCGGTTGCTCTTCCGAGGAGTCGGCGCTCCATTCCGGCGGGGTTGGCGCGTCGTCGACGCGGTTGCCAATGCGACGGTTCCGCTTCCTGTCAACTGCACCGTTGCTACGTATGTGGCGGTTGAGCGTCCGAGCCGCTGACGGGTCGGCCCCGCCACTCCCCGCCTCGCTTTTCGTTGTGTCCGGCGTCCCCGGTGCGTCCCCTGTGGGACGGGGACGGGCTCGGGACGCCGGACACCGTATTGGGCCGCGCCGGACAAAAAAGGCCTTTGGGGCGCGCGGCTGGGAACGTTTTTTTGTCCGGCGCGCCCCAAATCCCTTTGGGGGACGGTTTGGGGGACGCGACTGGAGATGCTCTAAGGTCATCTCCAACTGGGCGACGTGAGAGACCGTTTGCGTCCGCGCGTATATAAAGAGGGGCGCGCATCTCATCTCCTCCAACACAAAACCCTATCCGATGCACAAGCTCCACCGTAGCGCCGCCTCCACACAGCCCTCTGCCTTTGCCATGAGCAGCGTCGGGCGAGGCCAGGCTAGTGCGCCTCCACCTCCGACTACACCTCTCCCGGTCGAGATCTTCGACGAGGAGTTGGAGGATGACGAAAACATGGTAAACGTCCTCGACGCGGCCATGGACACAAAGTTCATGGCTGATGCGGAGCAGGCAAAAGAGGAGGAGCAGGCGGCCCACGCAGCGTTCGATGCCGAGATGGAACACCGCAGGGAGGCGGCCGCCGTAGAGGATGACTCGTCCGACATCGATTGGTCCTCTGATGACCCTGATGAGGCTACCCTGGAGTAGAGAGCGGCGGAGCAGAGGGCGTTACTCGACTCCTTCGAGACGCTCAAGAAGGCCGAGGATGCTGCTAGAGGACGCGGCGGCTCACCGAGCTCTAGCGGCCGCACGGCGGGCGGTGGAGAAGCAGAGGAGGGAGGGACACAATGACGAGGCCGGACCATCGGGCAGCAAGTAGCCTAGGGATTGTATCTCTTTAGTTTGTAGTACATTATGCTTTTTACTTGGTGAACGAAAAATACTATTGAAAAACAAAAATGGATCGTCCCGCTGAAACACACCCAGACACAAACGGACGTGTAGTAAAAAAAGATCATTTTCATGTCCGCGGGATGACGCAAACGGAAGCGTGTCACCAGTTTTGGGCGTCAGAGTCGCTCCGTTGGAGATGCCCTAACAACACAAGTACTACATGCCTAGGCATGAGTACAACTGTTCTATTTAAATCACTTATGTAATAAAATATTGTTTAAATTCCAAAATTATTTGCTTGTTATAGGAAAAAAGAAAACGGCTGCACTGCATGCCAAATGGTGCACCCCCAGCCCTCAGTCACCAATCCTCGGGCATTCCAGGTCAAAGAAAAAGAAAAAGAAAAAGCCTCGGGCATTGGTTGATGTTTAACCAAGAACAGGAAGAACACCACCAAGAAATCCGCTGTCCTGCGCCCAGTCTCTCGTCCATGAGCTGGATGGACAAGGGAGGCGGCGTCCCCCGGCCCGAGCCCGCATCCGGCTGGTGCCGCGCGGGCGGCGCGCCGAGACCTGGGCATGGCTCGAGGAGGAGGGCCGGACTCCGCTGCTGCGGCAACTCTACCCGCAAGGCATTCGTTTAAATGCTTCTACAACTCGGACTTCCCCAACTCCTCTCCCCTCCCCCGTAGCAAGCCACGAACACGGACACACAGGTTCCCAGCTCTCTCTCCCTCTCGGCATTGCGATTTTAGGTTTGCGATCACATGCTTTCTCCTTGATTTCTGAACACGCAAATCGAAATTCGCAGGCGCCCAAGGCCAACGCCAAGCTCTCCTCGCGTTTCATCGTATGCAATCGGATCCTTTCCCCGCCTCCTCCCCTTCTATTTCGCACGATTTCCTGCTTCCGATGCACCGCAATGGCGCAATTTCCATCTAGCTCCGCTTGATTTTCGCAGGGGCCAAGGCCGACGACATGCCTGCCGCTCCACCACCTCCCGTGGTTGCGGTGATGGACGAGGACGACCTGGATTGGGATGCCCGGGATTGGGATAACCTAGAGGAGGATTTGGTGAAGAAGAAGAAGGTACCCGCGCCTGATTCAGTCGAGTGGGGAGACGACGACGAGGGCTTCGTGAACAAGTATCATGCGCCCGCTGGTACCACGACAGACGACTGGGGAGTCCACAAGGCACCGACGGGCGATGCTGATGGTGACGACGCTGGGAGCTGCTCTGAAGACGACATGGAGGCGGGTGGCCGGCAGCCTCGGCAGCCGGTTATCACACCGTGCTACGGCGGCCGCTTCATCACCTTCACTTTACTCTTCGCCACCTTCAGGCTAACTGCCAAGTACACGAACCCAATTACCTACATTGGGTCTGGGGCCTACGGCACCGTCTGGTTAGTCCCTCATCCTCTCGCCGTCAACTGCTCAAACATTCAGTATCTTATAGTAGTTGGAAGTAATTGATTGAATGAAGAGTTCAAGTATACTTATAACCTGTTGCTATGTTTGAGAACATGACTGCATTATTTGGTTCTCAGGCCTTGTAGATTTAGGTGCTAGGCACAGTGATGACAGCATGATTTGCTGCAATATTACAGTGTTGCCTTTATAGCATTTATTATTTTGTATCCAGTTCTGCATTCGATGCCGATAACAGCAAGCAGGTGGCGGTCAAGAAGATCACTGACCCGTTCGCAGATGTCGCTAGTGCAAAGCTTGTGCTACGGGAGGTGATGTTGCTGTCGCAATTGAAGCACAACAACGTAAGCCATCCGCCCCTGCTCCCATCCCTCCCCTTTGTGATATTGTTCATATGCACTGATCTACACTTCAGAACAAAATTAATATTGCACATTTTCGGACAAGGGGGCTGAGATTAAATACTATACTGTAACGCAGATTGTTCTCCTTGTGGATGTTGTACCTCCTCCAAGCCTTGATTTAATGACTGATGTCTATTTGACAACTGAGCTGCTTCACACGGACCTGCACAAACTCCTCTATGAACAAAAGGCTTTCTCTGAGGTTCACATCCAGGTACAGACCTGAGACCTTGAACATCTCAGCTTCTGTAATCTAGTGCTGCATGTTCTGAGTAGTTATGCACATTTTGTATTCTTGCAGACCTATATCTACCAGATTTTGTGTGGATTGAAGTACTTGCACTCAGCAAATGTTGTCCATCGTGACTTAAAACCCAGTAACCTCCTGTTAACTGACGATGGTACTCTAAAAATATGTGACTTTGGTCAAGCGCGAATTCGTCGCAAACGTATGAGCAATCGTGTTGGAACACTGAATTACAAAGCTCCTGAGATATTGCTTCATTCCTCCCGATACACCTCTGCTGTTGATATTTGGTCTGTTGGGTGCATTTTTGCCGAGCTATTGCTTGGAAGTCCTTTGTTCCCAGGTATAGACGGGCATGACCAGCTAAGAAGAATACTGGAGGTACTTTGTTTCTTTTGCGTTGATAAATATAAAATTATGGTCATTCATCTGGTATATCTCACAAAAGTACTAATCTGTACATGATTCCCAACTATGGTCTGCAGTTCACTGGTAAACCAGCTCCTCATCAGGATCTGAGGTACCTTGACAGGGTTGCGCAAGTGGAAGTGAAAATGTGGACCCCTCGCCAAAGGCGCTCACTTGCCGACATGCTTCCTAAGGCTGATATTTCTGCAGTTGAACTTGCCGAGAAGATGCTACTGTTTGACCCCAATGAAAGAATCACTGGTAAAATTTAACCTGAAGCCATGCACAGCTTATTTTGCTAGTAGTTTGTAATAGCAATACATCCTTATGTGTCTTCTGACTCTGAAATGTTACTAATGTCTCTTTGCTGCTTTTTTAGTTGAAGACGCAATTGCGCACCCATACCTTCAACACCTGCGTGATCCAACCAAAGAGGGTGTCTTCCCTCCTCTGGTGTGTGATGACCATGAGAAAGAAAATATGTCAATTGATGAGATGAAGGAACTTATCTATGGCATATCTTTAACATTCAACCCGGATTACAGGTAGATAACAATTTGCATACCTTGTTAAAATATGTGTACATAAGAAGACCAAGTGTTTGTTTTGTCACTGCCCCTACTTTGCCACATTTCGGTGCCAGATGGTTTAGCAAACCACGTTTGTTTGTGAGGACAAATTGGTGGCTACACTTCTGGCAAAAAGTTGGCAAGCAAATGGGTCAATCACAACCCTGCCACTTGCTAACAAATGGGTCTATGTACGCATATCCAGCTGGGGTGTGGTGCTCTATCTTCCATTTGCTAATAAATAGTAATCTTGTTTCTGCATACCTCTGTCCTCCACTGGGCAAACCTGTCAAATTCAGTATTTAACCCTAGGATCTCACTGCTCAGTCCCATGTTCTTTTATTACTGCAGCTTCATAGTATTATATAGCTCTGATTCCCCTGCACCATCAGTCCTCGTGTTTGTTCGTTTTAGCTACACCAAAACAGAATCAACTATTAATCTTGTGTAGTCAGCACCTTTCTGAAAACTACCAACAAGGAAGTAAGATTTAGGGATTTATAGAACTGCTCTATGTGTGTGTGTCTTGGTGAGGATTGATTTAAACTAGAAAACCTTTTCATTCAGGGGCTTGCCGACCACAAGGATGCCCTTGGAGCTCCCCTCTCCCCTTGCAGGTAATTAATCATCGTCTGATGTGTTCAATAGAAATGTTCTCTTCTGACTGTATATAACCATGCATTTGCTTATAACTGAGCTTGGATTTGAATTAGGCATTACAGCGACAAAGCCGCTGAGGCAGCGCAAGGGTTCTTGCCCCTGGGTTCCCGATAGAGAAAGGTGAGGTTGTTTGTAATTCTTACTTTTATCATCTATCATGGTAGTGCATATAAAAGGATGGAATGTTTGTTTGCTCTTTAGAGTTTGAGATGTACCACCAATGTGTTCTGTTTCCCTCCTATATTACATGGTGAGGTTAATATTGTTCTCATACATATTCTGCTTCAATTCTGTATTAACTAGATTCAGGGCTGGGTTTACATGGATAGTGTTGCTGCGTTTACATGCTAATGTTACATCTGGCAGGTTCATGATTGTGCTACCTGTTGCTTAGTATTCTAGCTACTGATTCTCCCATCCATTTTTGCCCAAGAGGTGTTCGTGTTAATGCCCAAGAACAAAAAGACCAAGGAGTAAAATAACTAGACAAAAGTTGTGCTGGCCTAGGCTACTATCTTTGATATCACATACTGCATGCCAAACCAACAATTGGTCGTTAGATAAATCTTAATTGCCTCTGCTAATCTGTCAATTATATTTACAGTGGTTAAAACTCTAGAGACTACTAGTTAGAGTTATTGGCTTTGCTGCTCACGCTTGAGTTTCAGTCGTGCAATTAATGGAGACACAGGAACCCCACAAATGGCTACATAATGTAAACTGTAAATTAGTATATACCTGATACTATGATGCACATAGCAGTTTAATGGAGCATCTGCAAATCTGAAGTATTTCTCTTTGGAACAGCTTCTCTACCATTTTAATCCACTGTTAAATTTAGCCCATATAAATTGTAAGCTGTTACTTTTTTTTTTTCAAATCACGAGCTGTTACTGTGTCTGAACTTTTTGAATCAAACAAAGACGTCTCACAGTGCTATGTTATCAAACAACCTAGGCAATGGCAGCGGCAGAAACTTGAGGATTAATGAGGCCGGATAGTCTTCAGATGAAGATCATTGAAGCTGTGAGCAGTGGCAAACTCTATGAAGATCACTGAAAACTGGAGTTTCTTCTGATGTTGAACAGTATTTTGCTGTCGTCTGAAGCTTTCAAGTTGGAGCAGAACTTGGCAATGAACGAAGTGAAGAATTCCTGACTTAATCAGGCCATGCTTTGTATATAAACCAAATAATCAGTGTGTAGTTTGTGCCTCTTTCATGCTGTAAGTTTGGCAGTTCGTCTTAGTTCCTAAATTTCTTTTGTTTTCCAGTTCTTTTGCTTTCTTCTCATGTTATTGTGTCGGCATGAACAGTTGTTCCCGTTGGATTTTCGTGTGAAAAAAAACCTAGTCAATATTTGAATGTGAAGTCCGAGTTTCTACTTAACATTTCCATGCATTTTGACTCGGAGATGTAAGTTTTCCCAAAATAGAATTATTCAATCGAAGATAATCCTTTATTTGACACTGCATCATGTCTTGGTAGAAATAGCAGGTTCAAGAAGAGTGAATTGAATCCTAAGATTGCACCCACTGACAAAACTGTGAACCAGTAACTCTTTGAACTCCTATTGATTTCTTGAAAACATTGTTCTTCTCTGTAAGAGGGTAGTGCTATGTGACAATGATGCTTCTTTGTACTGTGTTCATATTTTCATGGAGCACGTACCACGAAGTAGTCTTGTGATGTATGCTGCCATGTATTCATTGTGTTAAAATTCATTAGGCACTAAATATAAATATTAGAGTACTAGTTGACTTGGGTTATTTTTTTTAAGATTATGCTTGTTGATGCTGATGCTCCTGTTTAATTCATCAGACCACTGCATAAGATTGCATAAGATACTGATACGAAAACGAAGTAACGAACACTGAGAAAGCTAATTCTTTACCAGCGAGACACCTTGATCTTGAGTATTTCTTTAAGGACATGTGTCGGTATCTTGTGCAATCCTATACAGTTGTTTGAACTGATGCTATAATTACATACATATACTTTGAACAATATTAGTCGTCGCTTAACACACTTACTAATCTATCGATAAAAGCGTCAGCAGTCTATTCGTGCAGATTCATTTTCATGTTGAGATTCCTGTGCAGACCAATGTTTCTTATAAAGTATAAATTCTGTTCTGAACAATATGCATCACTGCATCATAGCACCCCCTCGAGCCTGCTCTGGGCAACGAAGGAATCACGCCGGCCGCAGACTTATTCTGCACTGTCTCCTCCGGCGCTCAGGCTCTGCCGGCCAGGCGCGACGAGACGTCTGGCACCCCGGCCCGCAACGGCTCCCCACGCTCCACGGCCGGTCCATAGATTTCGGAGGCCTAAAAAAAAGTTAGTATTGGGCAAAAGAAATATTAGAGTAATGCAATAACAAACTTAATAATATTTACATTTAAAAGATCCATGGTCTTCGAAATCTTGAAGAAGACTTTTGAAAATATTTATTTCTATTGATCGAGCAAACTATGCCATGATTATTATTTCTACCAATAGCTACTTGTGTACATGTGTATATATAATATATATATTTTTTAAGATTAATTATAAAAAATATGAGGATCGGTGTTGTTCTGCACATTTGGGAAGACTAGAGAGAAATCGTATCTTCGGGAAAAAATATTTAAATATTTTTTGTTAAAAGAAGTTGGAGTGGAGGGACGGTAAGCTGCAGCTTGGACCTTGTATATTTTATAAAATTATTCTAAATGGTAAATCCTAAAGCGTAAATATTAAAATAAATGTTTGGTAAGAGACAGTAAATATTAAAATAAAATGTACCTTAGGGCATCTATATTTTCTAGAATTATTTTAAACACTACAGCCTAATTTTTTTTAGAATCACTCTATAGCCTAAAATCTAAATAAGTATAAATATATTAAGTATGTAAAAAATTCTTAGGCCAGGGCCCTCGTTTCTGAAGGCCCGGGGCGAGCGCCCCTTTGTCCCGCCCTATGGGCCAGCCCTGCCACGCTCGCCCACGTCGCCCGTCTCGTTGTTGCCCTCGTCGGCGGGCTCTAGGAAGGCCGGCACCTTCGTGAGCCACAACACAGGATCAGCAGGCCGGCACCTTCGTGAGCCACGAGGTCGCCATCCATCGCACGGGGTTCCCTCTTTGTCGTTCCAGCGCTCACATCAAGCAAAAAATAGCGACCAAACCAGTGGCCAAGGAGGCAGCGTTTGTCTCCAGAAACCCGGGGAGCGGCGATTTACACAAAAATAACCCAAAAGTGGAAGAAAAGCACAGACTAACCCTCCGGCGAAACTATTTCACCAATCTAACCCTTTTGTGTGGCGCCCCTCCCACGGGCGCCACACATGCCCATGTGGCTCCCTCCCGCCGGCGCCACACACCCAGCCGACGTGGCCCCTCGCCGCCGAGCCGGTGCGCCCGTCCGACGTGGCAGCATGTGTGGCGCCCTCCCAACGGCGCCACACATGCCAACTTATATCATGTTTTCGGTCGAAAACATCCAGGGGCTCCGAACGTCTGGGACTTAGCCATTTTGCGAGGCTCGATGTGTGGCGCCGACGCCACGGGCGCCACACTAGCATGTGTGGCGCCGATGCCACGGGCGCCACACATCCACTTAAGTGTGGCGCCCGCGCCCGCGCCCAGCCCGACCCTCTCTTTCTTCTTCCTCTTCTCTCTCGCTTCTCCCCAACCGCCGCCGCCGCCCGCCTCCCCTTCGGCCCCCCACCAAATCGACCAAGGAATCGTCAGATCCGGCCGGCCAAGTCCTTCCTCCTCCATTCCTCAAGGTATTCCCCTTCGATTCCCTCACATTCATCCACTAATTTCATAGATCTTGCTAGATTTGCACATGAACCCTAGACATGGAAACTAGATTTGAAATGGCTATGTATGTGTTGAATGTGTATGTGTAGGAACCCTAGATATGTAGGAACCCTAGATATGTAGGAACCCTAGATATGTAGGAACCCTAGATGTGTTGAATGAAATTTTACATGTATGTGTTGAAATTTTAGCAAATGCATTCTATTGTCTTACATATGTCTATTATGGGCCTAGGAATGGTATGTCTTACGAAATTCATATGTGATGTGTATTTGGATATGAACTCTCATGTATGTGTGATGTATATGTGATTCGAAAGTTAGATATATTCTCATGTATTTTTGATGGAATAACTCATATTTGTTAGGAATGTATGTGTGATGGCTTATTTGGATATATTCTCATGTATGTGTTGCTCATATTTGGTATGAATGGCTCATAATATGTTGTATGTGTTGCTCATACATGTAGGATGGTGTGGCTTCTGGATGAAGAGTACGACGGGGACCACCGGGCTGTTCATATGACGGAGAGGGGAACGGATCTTCACCCTTTGAAGATTCGTTACCATGGCACACCGGATATACCTTATGACGAGAGGTACACGGAGTTCATCCGGCCTACCGGTCTTATGCCGTTCATATCCCTTGTAAGCCGTGGGGGCCACACATGAACCCCTCGGCACTCACCGCCCTTGTCGATCGGTGGAGGCCGGAGACTCACACCTTCCACTTGAGGGCCGGCGAGATGGCCCCTACTCTCCGGGATGTTTCCATGATCCTTGGACTACCTATTCAGGGCGAGCCACTTTGTATGAACACAGCTTCTGATGGGTGGCGCGGACAGATGGAGGACCTTATTGGCAGGGCTCCTCCGCCGCCAGAAAATCCAAAGGAGAGAGTTCCCGCCGGCGCGTCTTTCACTTGGATCAGAACTAACTTTGCAGAATGCCCCATAGAGGCCGACGAGGACACTCGGAGGACGTACGCCCGCGTGTACTTATGGTACATGATTTCCAGGACTCTCTTTCCTGACAGTGGGGGTAAGCTGGCCCATTGGTGTTGGCTGAAGGCGCTTACGGTGTTGGACGCCCGGTGGAGTTGGGGAACAGCGGCACTTGCCTACCTCTACCGGCAGGTGATGATTTGTTCTATGTACTATTTTCCTATAGTAGTGCGCTACACAAAGTAGTAACCAAATATCTTATGTACGCAGTTGGACGAAGCTTGTCGCAGGACCGGGAGCAAGACTTGTCGCAGGACCGGGAGCAAGACCGGGAGCGGCGGTATTGGTGGATGCATGCTCCTACTTTCCGTATGGAGCTGGGACCGCCTATCGCTTGGGCGTCCCGGGGTACTCAACGAGACGCCATGGCCTCATTTCCCTCACTTTCCTGATCGGGAGCCCACTTGGGCATACCTTTGGGACAATGTCTCGGAGATGACGAGCGATCCAATGGTCATGTACAGGCAGTACACCGCGGAGTTGGACACTCTTACCGCTGAGCAGGTAACCGATCACTGCGGAGTTGCAATCCTAGTTTTGATTGATTCTACTGGCATCTACTAAATAATTGTATGCTGCAGGTGGAATGGGAGCCATATGGTACCTACTACCGTATTGGCGCGGCGATGACTGACCTAAACCCCAAGTGCACGGAGGAGGCGCGGTTCTGGCGTATGCGCTGCCCACTCATATGCATGTGGCTTGTTGAACACCACCAGCCGCAAAGAGTGATGAGACGAGTTTGGGCTGTATCGGAGTGCCCACCAACGTGGCAAGACACGGACAAGGCGCTTCACGGGTAAACTTCGGAATCATGCGATGGAAGATTCTTGATAGAAGAGGTACAAACTAACTTGTTGATTCTTGCAGGCTTGATAGGCAGCGGCAGAGGAAGATCACAAATTGCCCAGTCCATCATAGCGGCCACATCACAGCGTTCCAACACCGCTTGGAAGCGGCACGGAATGCTGACCCCGAGCAGATTGTGCCTCACGACTTCACCGCTTTCAACAACTACCTCGAGTGGTTCCATCGGAACACGCGTATCGAGTTAGTGAAGCGCGCGTATCGTCGGGAGATCTTGGACGACCCCATCCATTTCGATGAGGTTGGGCAAAGCCAGCACGACACTTTTGCTCGCGAGAGGAGATCGACTTCTATTGCTTCCGAGCTGAACTTCGTGGTAATGGATTCTCTCACTAACTAGTACATCATCTAGATTGCCATGTGCTCGCTTAAATTGTGTATGCTATGTTTGTCACAGCGGGAGGAGATCCAGAAAACCGCTGAGGAGTGCGAGACTATGTGGGACCAGAGCCACAGAGATGAAAAGCCTGTTTCACCGTTGCGGAATTTCATTAAGGTATGATCACCAACTTTGAATGTACACTATTATGTTCTGGTGGCTTTGTAACCGTGAGTTCCATGACGCGAACACTGCACGAAAGATGCGGCGGTTAGCGAACTTGCTAGGTTGCCGCGAAGGCGAAATCCCTACATCCTCCTCTTCTGAAGAACATGTATGGACTATTTTGTTGCTGTGAAACATGTTCTTACTAATTTCAACTTTTGTAATCTCATGTGTTCATGTTTGTGCAGATTCCTCCTGAGGACGACCTAATTCTGAGTCAAGCTGTACTTCCGAAGCGTACCTCCAAGCAACGGTCAGCTTACCGGTTGAAGCCAAGGGGCAAGGCTCCAAACCGGTACACTCCGGAAGATTATGTCAACCGAGGAAAGAAGGTTGTCACTGAGGAGGATGACGGGCCGCCGCGGAGATCAGCTATGTCGAGGATGAGGAACGACGAGCCGTTCTCTTCAGAGGAGGAGGAGGAGGAGGAGGAGGAGGAGGAGCAGGAGCAGCAGCAGGAGCAGCAGCAGCAGGAGCAGCAGCAGGAGCAGCCAAGGCAGCGGACGAAGAGGATGGCCGTCCGGAAGCAGCCCGTGAGGACGACACGTCGAGGACGACACTAGGATGTGCTCCGTGTTGTTGTGAACTCTATATTCATAAGTATCGATTTGTGAACCCTATGTCATTTCGAACCATGGTCTGTAATGCTACTTGTTGTTCGAATCTACGTGCTACAATGTGACGTATGAAGTGTTATATGTGTCTGTCATGAAATTTCTACTTGTTGTGTACAATATTCATAAGGATTTTTCATGTTTTCAACACAAGTCCATGTGTGGCGCCCTTCACACTGGCGCCACAAGTGCTTGTGTGGCGCCCGTGGCATCGGCGCCACACATGCCAACTTGTTTGAACCATTGGGTCCAAAGCATACTGTGGGACAAATCCTCTGGGACTTAGCCGTTTTGCGAGGCTCTATGTGTGGCGCCCGTGGCATCGGCGCCACACATGCTAGTGTGGCGCCCGTGTCATCGGCGCCACACATCGAGCTCGCAAAACGGCTAAGTCCCGCAGGATTTGTCCCACGCATGTTTTAGGGGATTCCAAGTGCATGTGTGGCGCCGTTGGGAGGGGCGCCACACATGCTGCCACGTCGGACGGGCGCACCAGCTCGGCGGCGAGGGGGCCACGTCGGCTGGGTGTGTGGCGCCGGCGGGAGGGGAGCCACATGGGCACGTGTGGCGCCCGTGGGAGGGGCGCCACACAAAAGGGTTAGATTGGTGAAATAGTTTCGCCGGAGGGTTAGTCTGTGCTTTTCTTCCACTTTTGGGTTATTTTTGTGTAAATCGCCCCGGGGAGCATCCAGGACGGTGAGGATGTCACTGAAAAAGCCCTGGAAGAATTCGCAAAGATGCTCCAGGCATCGTCGGATGCTGTCAAGGCACTTTTTTTCAAAATGGGGTTATCCCGGTCGCTGCATCGGTTGATGCACACAGCCTTTTATTAATAAAGTAAATATTCAAACGTTTATAGCTCAAGGATCAACGAGGGTCGATACAAAAATCAACCACCGAAAAAAGAATAAAATTCTGAGCACACTAGACATCAAGTAATCTCTTAACAGGCCGCCAAGTAGCCTGGTAGAAAATATCCTGCGTAACCATTCGCAGGCAGTTGCATCCAAAAACCATGTACTCCAGCTAATACTCCGGGAGCAAGAAACGCCAAAGCTGGATCCAGTGAACCATCGTGTGGATAACCTGTAAGAAATTAGTAGAGTTCTTTCTGTTAAAAAAAATATCATTTCTGCAATTCCAAATTGACCAATATAAAGCCGAAACACTAATGGAATCCTAGCTTTAACATTTTTGTCAATTCCATTAAACCAATTTTCAAATAAATTTGTGACATCGGATATAGGTGAAATATTATATGTAGCAAAAACCACTCGCTAAATAAACATAGCAAAATGGCAAGAAATAAACAAATATTCAACTGAGCTGGAGCAGTCTGCTTCTGGAAGAGATGCTGCTGTTAGCGGTGGACCCTGTGCTGCTGTTCCTGCTTTCCCCGAGTTTTAGCTGTAGGATGTTATTTTTCATATATCCAAAGTATCAATGCATGTAACAGCTTTTTCGCCCCCCTGCTATGAACACTTCATGTGCTAGTTCTCGTTCCTTTTTTCTGCATCCAAATCTCTGATGTAATATTAAACATTATGATCTAGTAGTAGCTTTTAAGTCACATGTTTATCTTTCAGGTCAGACAAATGATAGTCGCCAAAATAACGTGTACATTTCTGTTTGTTATAGGAGATTTTCCACCATTATTCATTGGAAATGTAGTTTTGAAACATAACGACTGTTAAACGAGTTGTAGTTTATCTCTAGATTAGCTTTCGTGTTCTACAAGTTGTCTAGATATAACCGATTGTTGTAACAATCTCTAGATGAGATATGATGTAATCTTGTATGCCAAGTATTGGCCCATATATAAGTGAAGCCACGGCACCCATAGAGGTCAAGCTGTTCCAATCTATTTCGTGTTTTCTCATATGGTATCAGAGCCTAACCCTACCACCGCCGCCACCATGTCGAACGGTGCTTCTTCCTCCTCGACTCCGTCTGGACTCGGCCTGCAGTATGGCTCGGTGACGGAGAAGCTTGGGAGGGACAACTACCCTCTCTGGAAGGCGCAGGTCATGCCGCCACTACGGGCGCACCAGCTCGTCGGTTTCCTCGACGGCACAGCTGAGGTGCCGCCCAAAACCATCACGGTGGAGATGGAAAACAAGCAGGGGGAGAAGCTTCCCCAGGTCGTCCCCAACACGGTCTACACTGCGTGGGTCTCTCAGGACCAGCAGGTCCTGGGGTTCCTCCTCTCATCTCTCTCACGGGAGGTGCTCACGCAGGTCACGACGCTCACCACCGCCGCGGACGTCTGGGCTGCGCTGTCGACGATGCATTCGTCGCAGTCCCGGGCGCAGGTCATGCAGCTGCGGATGCAGCTCGCCACCACCACCAAGCGCGACCTCAGGGTTGCGGACTACTTCACCAAGATGAGGAGCCTGGGAGACGCCATGACTGCGGCAGGCTCCAAGATGGAGGACGATGAGCTCGCGTCATACATCCTTGCCGGTCTTGACTCCGAGTGGAACCCGCTCGTCACCGCCATGACGACCAAAACTGAAACGGTATCGCTCTCTGAATTATATGCTCATCTTCCTAATTTCGAGAACAGGCTCGACATCCAGAACGGTGGCAACGTCGCTACCATCAACCACAACAACGGCGGTGGTGTTCCTCCTGGCGGCGGCGGAGGCATGCCCTCCGTAAATCTGGCGTCCCGTGGAGGGCGCAATGGAGGCAATCGCGGAGGCCGTGGCGGTGGCTTCGGCCGTGGCCGCGGTGATGGAGGCCGCGGCGGAGGTGCTGGCGGTGGCAACTACAACAGCAATGCCAATCGCAGCCAGCAACCCTTCGACGCCAACGGAAATCCGCGCCCACAGTGTCAGCTTTGTGGCAAGTATGGCCACGTGGCGGCGAAGTGCTGGAAGCGCTTCAACAAGGATTACATGGGTGAAGAGAAGGTTGCCGCTGCCGTCACCCACTCCTACAACGTCGATCCATCATGGTACATCGACACCGGTGCCACCGACCACATCACGAGTGAGCTAGACAAGCTCACCTTCCGCGAGCGCTACAATGGGCATGATCAGGTCCACACTGCCAGTGGATCAGGTATGGATATTCACCATGTTGGTCAATCTACAATTCATACCCCTTGTGATAAACTTGTTCTTAAAGACATATTGCATGTTCCTAACGCCACCATAAGTCTTCTTTCTGCTTCTAAGTTAGCTTTTGATAACAATGCCTTTCTAGAAATTCATCCGTTTGACTTTCTTGTTAAGGAACGGGGCACGAGGAGAACCATTCTTCACGGTAGAGGTCGCCATGGTCTCTATCCTCTCCAGTCAAGTTCATCTTCGGCGTCCAAGCAAGCTTTTGGAGTCAATAAGCCGTCCACTTTGCAATGGCATAGGCGTTTAGGACATCCGTCTTCCACCACAGTTCAACAAGTTTTGAGTCACAATAAACTTCCTTGTGTTAAGGATTTGTCTACGCAATCGATTTGTGATGCGTGTCAAAAAGGGAAGAGTCATCAACTCCCTTACCCAAGTCAACTAGTGTGTCTAGTGCTCCTTTAGAGCTAGTGTTTTCAGATGTGTGGGGGCCAGCCATTGCTTCGGTTGGTAACCAAAAATACTATGTAAGCTTCGTTGATGACTATAGCAAGTTTACATGGATCTACCTCCTTAAAAATAAATCAGATGTGTTTGCACGTTTTCATAACTTTCAGAATTATGTTGAACGTCTCTTTGATCGCAAGATTCTTGCTATACAATCTGATTGGGGAGGAGAGTATCAAAAATTGAACTCCTTTTTCCAGCGCATCGACATTGAGCACCATGTATCTTTTCCTCATGCACATCAGCAAAATGGATCAGCTGAGCGCAAACATCGTCATATAGTCGAAGTTGGACTCACTCTTCTAGCACATGCACATATGCCTCTCAAATTCTGGGATGAGGCTTTCCTTGCGGCCACTTTTCTCATCAATAGACTCCCTAGCAAGGTCACCAACAATGTCTCTCCACTTGAGTTGTTATTCAAACGTCCACCAGAATACAATTTTCTTCGCACTTTTGGATGTGCTTGTTGGCCAAATTTACGCCCTTATAATTCTCGCAAACTTGAATTCCGCTCCAAGCGTTGTGCCTTCATTGGTTACAGCAATCTTCATAAAGGCTATAAGTGTCTAGATATTTCTAGTGGTCGAGTTTATATTTCTAGGGATGTCATCTTTGATGAGGATATTTTTCCTTTTTCGGAATTACACTCCAATGCTGGTGCTCGTCTTCGTGCCGAAGTCCTTCTCCTTCCACCCGAACTGGTTGCTTTTACTCGTTTTGATCGAGGGGGAGATTTGATAGATGATCAACTAGGTGCTAATCCTACTAATTCTACTGCAAGTGGTTTTTCTGGTACGCAGGACGGGGTGCACGGAAGAAATTCGTCCGGCACGGAATCTGATGCTGATTCCCCGATCAGATCCTCCTCGGGATCAGAGGGCGCGCGATCCAGAGCGGATCCTGCCGCGTCTGCTCCGTCAGCGGCTGCAGGAGGCAGTCCGACATCCCCTGCCCGCGCGACTGCCGCCAGCGATGTGGCGGGCGAAGAAACGTCGCACGCGGGGCCGGAATCGCCCTCGGTCTCCGCGTCGGGATCGTCTGCGGCCTCCCCCACTTCGTCTTCGGCCACATCCAGGGCCACTGGATCCTCTGCGCCAAATGCTGCCGAATCAGGAGATTCTCCTGCTGACACGTCCGATCAGCCTGCTGCTCCTCTCTCCAGATCTTCTGTGCCAACCCGTGTTGTGACCAGGCTGCAAAATAAAATTATCAAGCCTAACAAGCAATATGATGGTTATATTCGCTATGGTAATCTGTGTCTTACAGGAGAACCCGAGGATGTTCAGCAAGCTCTTAAGGATCCTAAATGGAGAGTTGCCATGCAAGAAGAGTATGATGCCTTGGAGAGAAATGAGACATGGCATCTTGTACCATTCAGAGAAGGAAGAAACATAATTGATTGTAAGTGGGTTTATAAAATTAAGAGGAAGTCTGATGGTACTATAGAAAGATATAAAGCCAGGCTAGTTGCTAAGGGCTTCAAACAGCGGTATGGTATTGACTATGAGGACACTTTTAGCCCAGTTGTGAAAATTGCTACTATTAGACTTGTTTTGTCTATTGTGTTATAAAAGCGACAAGCAAATAACGAAGAACGAAACAAGAACACACGCAGGGGACACAAGATTTAACGTGGAAAACCCCTTCCAACACAGAAGGGGAAAAAACCACGGGCGCCAGCCAGCAAAACTTCACTATATCGGGAGGTGTTTACAAACGCCGTGGGTTATCTTATAATCTGATAAACCCTAGCCGGCGGCTTACAAGATGTATATATACGCTTCGGCCCAAGCCTCCGGCGACGGGCCTCGCTCCGCTCGTCAGAAGTTAGCCTCCCTTTAGTATATGAATTTGGATCACAATACAACATATTGCAGTCTCACAAGGATGGACACTTCGACAACTTGATGTTCAGAATGCCTTTTTGCATGGTGTTCTGAACGAGGAGGTCTATATGAAACAGCCACCTGGTTTTGAGAAAGGTGATCAGCTTATTTGCAAATTGGATAAAGCATTGTATGGGTTGAAACAGGCACCCCGAGCTTGGTATGCTCGGCTGAGTACTAAGCTTCAGCAACTTGGGTTTTCTCCATCAAAGTCTGACACATCCTTGTTTTTCCTTGCTAAACCTGAAGTCACTATGTTTGTATTGGTGTATGTTGATGATATTATTGTGGCAAGCTCTACACAAGCAGCTGTTTCAGGTTTGCTTCGGCAGTTGAGAGGAGATTTTGCTCTCAAGAATCTTGGAGACTTGCACTATTTTTTGGGCATTGAAGTAAAGAAGGTGGCTGATGGTATCACTCTTTCGCAAGGGAGGTATGCGAGAGATTTGCTCAAACGTGCTGGGATGGAGAAATGCAAGGGCGTTGCATCACCTATGTCCTCGACTGAGAAGTTAACAAAATCTGAAGGAAAATTCTTAAGTCTGGATGATGTGACACGGTATAGGAGCCTAGTTGGTGGTCTTCAGTATTTGTGTATGACACGGCCTGACATTTCCTTTGCTGTCAATAAGGTATGTCAATACTTAAAAGCACCAACAGTTTTGCATTGGGCTGCAGTGAAGCGTATCTTGAGGTATATTCAGCACACCATAGATATTGGTATGAAGATTAGAAGATCTCCTTCCTCTCTTGTGAGTGCTTTCTCAGATGCTGATTGGGCTGGATGTCCAGATGATCGCCGATCTACATGAGGATTTGCTGTATATTTTGGTCCTAATTTAATTTCTTGGAGTGCTAGGAAACAAGCAACAATCTCTCGTTCTAGCACTGAGGCAGAATATAAATCTCTTGCTAATGCGACTGCTGAAATTATTTGGATCCAGTCGGTTCTTAGAGAGATTGGTGTGAAACAACCAAGAACAACATGTTTGTGGTGTGATAACTTGGGAGCCACTTATTTACCAGCAAACCCGGTGTTTCATGCAAGGACCAAACACATTGAGGTGGATTTCCATTTTGTTCGTGAGCGAGTGTCGAACATACAGCTGGAAGTCCGGTTCATTCCTTCTGGCGATCAAGTCGCAGATGGCTTCACAAAACCTCTTCCGGTGAAACAACTCGAAGCATTCAAACGGTATCTCAATTTAGAGAGTTGCGTTTAAGGGGGCGTGTTAAACGAGTTGTAGTTTATCTCTAGATTAGCTTTCGTGTTCTACAAGTTGTCTAGATATAACCGGTTGTTGTAACAATCTCTAGATGAGATATGATGTAATCTTGTATGCCAATTATTGGCCCATATATAAGTGAAGCCACGGCACCCATTGTCGTTGCCTAATCGACGGTACCTCGGAGGAGGGATCCTCACGAGGGGGAGAAGAAGTAGGGGCCATAGGGCGGAGTGCACACGGGACGGTGGTACGCGAGTTACCCAGCTTCGGAACACCTGCACGATGACAGGGCATACTGCTGCTTGTCTGGAATTATCTGGGCGCTTTCGCGTTGTTACAATGAGTTGTGGTTGTGCCTCTAGGGCTCCCGGGATCCGGCTTATAAAGACGCACGGATCTAGGGTTTACACGGAGAGTCCTAGCCGGATTACAGATAACCTAACTACGGTACAATATCTTGCCGTGCACGTCACGGATCCGCCTTCCATACACGTCTTCCTGGATCCGGGTTCCTCATGGGCCTCCAGGGATCCGGGTCACTCCTATGTCGGTGCGGATCCGGCCTGCTGATCCTGGGCTGGACTTCTTCCTTCATGATCAACAAGCAATCGGGCCGCCCGATGGGCCACATGCCTCATCACCGTCCGTGGGCCACCCGGGCTTGCCGGATCTAGGCACTGTCGATGGTACACCTATGAAGTATACCCACAACAGTAGCCCCCAGAGTTCTCCGAGTTTCGCCTGCAGTTTCCGCCTTGCGGGTTCATTATAATCTCCGGCAAACGGTGGTAACGCGGAGAAACTTGAAGAGCTCCAACTTTGCATTTTCTTCTTTTTTTCAACTTATAGCCGGAAAATGCTCCCACCCCGCGGGACTTCATCCATCGACGTTCAAAAGAACATCTCCGGGTTACTCCCTGCTCGAATGAGAGAACTTATCTTCACGCAATTACCCGGAATCTTAAAAGACTCAAACGGTTCCGCCAATTCTGGCGCCATTTTTGCGCGATTTGTGCGGTAACTTATCTCTAGCCATTTTTACTGCTAGGGTTTGGGACACGTGTCACACATCCAACGGCGCGACGCTTGCGTTCCGACCACGGGATGCGGAACACGAATCTCATTCCCTCAGCCTATAAATACCAGCCCGTCGACCCCTTTACCCCTCATTCACCCCCTTCTCTCCTCTCCGCCGAGCGCCGCCCGAGAGCTCCTCCTCCGCCGTGCCGGATCCTGCCGGAAAGTCACCGGAGCATCACCGGAGCGAACTCGCCACCGTGGTGTTCTTCGTGTTCATAACTCCGGCGAGCCACCGCAACTCCGACCACCGCACGCCATTACGGTAAACCTTCGAGCTCCACTTTCGCGCCGTAGTTGGTAGGGATGAACTTGGGGAAGATGATGTGGGATCCGACTAAAGAAAAGCTTCCGCCTAACTTTTTTCTTCAGATGTCTTCAACAACTCCGCCTCCGACCTCGGAACCAATTATGGCGACGCCAATTTCCTCCGCCCCTCCTCCCTTCGCCCCATTCAGGCTGGATCCTTCAAAGGATTCCGGCAAAGAACCTGAGGGGACCTCCACTCACCCGGAGAAAACCTCCGAGGCGGGCCAGTCGGAGCAGCAAGCGGAAGAGGCTGCCAAAAAATCCAAAGCTCGGAAGCGCGACTCTGAAGCTAAGGGAAAATGGTGGCCCTGTACCACCACCGAAACGGAACTGAAGAACCTCGAGGCGGAGGGTTTCCTGCAACCCGGAAGCTGGAGGTCAGTTCCACTAGAACCAACTCCGGCTCCTAAGGATGACGAGATGGTGCTGACGAAAGCATTAGTGGAGCGCGGATTCTCATTTCCGCCTTCAGACTTCTTCCGAGAAATTCTGAAGACATATGGGCTCCAACCCCACAATATATCTCCAAACAGTGTGCTCGCCATCAGCAACCATGTCGCTCTCTGCGAAGGCCACCTCCGGGTGACTCCAGAACTTCCTCTGTTCCAATATTTCTTTACTGTCAAGAAAGAGAAGATCCGCCAAACTTCCGAATTGCCAACTTGCGGATCCATCACTTTCCTCCTCCGCCCGGGTCGCGTCTACCCCCACACCGATCGCCATGAATCCGCGAGGTACTGGTCCGGAGGTTTCTTCTACCCGAAGGACGTCTCCGACCCGGCGAGCGACAAAAAACTTCCAACATTCAAGAACAGCCCCGCCAATGAAACTCCGGCATGGACACAGGTGCCCCCACCTCTCCGACTCGCCTCGCCTAAACCGCGCAAGAAGGCGGATCCGCAAGCTCACGGAGGAGGGGCTCACAGGGAAGGATTTAACCCTCTCCCGGTTTACCAAGCGGATCCAGCCGCTCCAACACGAGGACCGCCCGATGTTTGAATACACGAGGCGCGAAGATTCAATGCGCGCCACAAAAGATAATCTGTCCGCCGACGCTATTGATAAGAGGATCCGGCTCCTCCTCAAAATCCCACGTGAACTCCATGTTCACGTATGCAACAAAGACATCCACACGGAGGGATCCGGAACCGCGGTACGCCATCTGGACTTGGTTTATTGTTTTTCTTCAAACTTTGTCTAAGTGTTTATCTTTGCATTAGCTCGAAGCGCTTGGGGAGAATGAACTCGGAAATCTCCTCCGAGTCCCATCCACCGGTAACCCGGATCCGTAAGCCGCATCGGAGGCGGAAGCTCCCGAAGCCAGCCGTCCCGCGAAGAGGAAAAGGCCAGCCCCTTCCAGCCCCCCAGCGAAACGCCCCGCGAAACACTCAGCATCGCGGCTACTCGGAAAGCCGAGGCGGAAAAGAAGCGCCTCGCGCCGATTAATACCAAGCAACAAGGGGCAGCCTCGCCATCCAAGCACTTTTTCAAGCCTTCCGGTAAGCGTCTCCTTTCCGAGATCCAAGTTCCAGTTTTAACACTTGCTCTTATATTTGTATGCTTTTCCTGTAGTTCCGGAAGCCAACCTCCCAAGGCCCCAAGGGTCACCAAGAAGAAGGCCAAGCCATCTCCGGCTTCTGTCCCTATCACTCCTGAGGTGGAAGTTCCGCCCAAGGCTTCATCTGCCAGCAAGCCGGATCCGAAGGACGTCATTGACCTTGACGACATTCCCGAGGATCCCGTTTACCAGGGCGACTCCGCCAAGGGGACCTCCTCACCCATTCCTCCGCCTCGATCAGCCAAGCTCCGCTTCGCGGGGCCAACCGGAGAAGAACAGGAGCAAAAGGCCAAGCTACTTCAAGTTACCAACGCGACCCGCGTCAACCTCCAACCAACTCCGTCCCTCCAAAAGCTTACCCTTGCGAACGTCACGCGAAGGTTTCCGTCATGCTGAACACGGTATGGGGAAAACCGGAGGAGGAGGTGCGTGAACTCGCCGACCTGGAGGAGAACCTGAAAGATTTTTTCGCCAAGCACGGGGAAGTGCGGCAGGTAATACTAGCCCCCAAGCATTGGGTGATATAGTTCCGAATAACGTGTATTATCCGATGCTTTCCCAAAATGTACTTTAGACGGAAATTTAAAATTTTTATATCTCAAACTGAACTCCTCGCTAGCCCCCAAGATTTTAAATATCCGGCTAACTCCCTGCTGCTTCACAGACCACACGGAAATTGCATGAAGATTTGCGCATCCATGTGCTGGAGCAGATCACGGAGATCGAGGGGCTGCGCCGTAACGCGGAAAACAGCCAAAAGGCTATCCAGACTGCTTGAGACCCGCCTTAAAGGTACGAGATCCGGGTTTTTTACTTTTTGTGTTGTCATAGTTCATGATGCATAATATGTGCAACTTGTCTGCCTTCAGAAGAATCTGCTAAGCGCTCCTCGCTTGATGAGCTTTCCGCCAAGGTCAAGGTGCTTGAGGCGGAGAATGAGTCCCTCAGCAACTTCATGAAGGAATCCTCCAGCAAAGAAACTGAGGCGAGGAGGGAGCTCTCCGAGAAGCATACCCGCGAGAAGGCGGAGCTGATTGAAAAGCTAGAGAAAAGCCAAGGCCGCGTGATCTCCACCATTGCTAAGAATAAAGCTCTGGAAACGGAGGCGGAAGCCATTGACAAACTTATCTTCCGTAAGCATTCTTCCGCGTCGTTGCTCCGACCATCTTGCATGTTTTCTCTGACGGAACCGAACCTCTTTCTTCCACAAGCAAGTCTTGGCTTTGAGTGGACAAAAGATTCAAACCCGACGAGGACGGAAGCATACGAGGAAGCGCGGAACTCAATTGATGAGCTGTTTGGAGCCTCGTCGCGGAATTGCCACGGCTCCGTCGCTAAAGAAGGCCAAAACCTCAGCTCATCGATACGATGACCAATCTTATGCGACAGGTGCCGGAGTTCATCAAGGACCGGCAGAAATCTTCGGCGCGCGGAGCCGCCTCCTTGGTCCTCGGCCACCTGCAAGGCTTTCTTCCCCTCACTCAATCTGGCGCAAGTTGCACGCGGAGCCCCCGAGAGTTCCGACATGAGCGCCCTTCTCGCGGAAACTGAAGGCTATGAAGAGCTGTTTGTCAGGCGAGTGGATCACTCGTTCTGGTATAACAAGCACAACCTGCCCGAAGGTTTTTCCGATGCGGAGGAGGAAGCAAGCGAGCCAGAGTTTTATGGGGAAGGATCCGGGTCCAGCAACGAGCATTCCGGAGGAAACTCGGAAACGACTTGAAGCCGGATCTGGTGACAGTGACGACGGCTCCAGCTACCAGCAGTCTGAAGAGGAGGACTCCGAGTAGAGTTCCTGTTTGAAACAATGAAACAAGTTGCATCATTTTGGCCCCATCGAGGGTTTGTAATAAGACTAATTTCTTAAGTAGCTAGGAACGAAACGATTATACATGGGGCGGAAACACTTATCCTGCTATCCGTTTAATATTATGTGCATGTTTCGTTTTATGTCGGAAAGCAAGTGCTGATCTCGTTATTTTCCGGCTTACCCGCTTGACCTTCCACGAGCCGGAAAACCTAGCCGGAGATGCTCGCCGCCGGCGACGAAGCCCAATGGCAATCCGTCCATAACCGCGGAAACAAGCCCCCGAGCATAGGTGCCGGAAATCGCTACTAGGAATCCACGAGTTCGCAACGGATAACAACTTAATCGAGAAAACTTAAGCTTACGTCCTAAAGGACGATTTTAGAAATCACAACTTTTATACACGCCTAGGCGGAAAACATCCAGCTCTGCGGTTTTAGTCGGAAAAAACATACACGATCTAAAATGAACAAGTAAAGGAGGTAAAAGACTCAAAGAGTGAACCATAAGCTTTATTTCATCGATCATGTATAACTATTACAGAGTTTGTAACTCGGAAAAATATGCTAAGTGTAGAAAGGACGTAGCTGTGCTATATTCCAAGGGCGATCTGTTTCATCGTAGATGTCATCCGGATCCTCACGCTTGCGTTTCCGGCGCCGCTAGCAGTGTCTATCCCTCAGCTCGCGGAAATCGACAAGGTAGTACGATCCGTTATGAAGCACTTTGCTAACGACAAAGGGTCCTTCCCATGGAGATTGCAGCTTATGGTCTTTCACCTGTCGAAGGCGGAGGACCAGGTCTCCGGCCATGAAGGAGCGTTTCCGAACTCGACGACTGTGATAGCGTCGGAGCTTCTGCCGGTAGATGGCGGAGCGCCGGTCAGCTAGGTTCCGAGCTTCTTCGATCAGGTCCACGGATAGCTGTCCGGCCTCGTCGACTGTTTCTTCATTATAGGCGGAAACTCGCGGTGAATCGTGGATGATGTCGGAGGGAATCACGGCTTCGGATCCGTATACCAGGAAGAAAGGGGTAAATCCTGTTGACCTGTTAGGGGTAGTTCGCAAACTCCACAAGACAGCGTCTAGTTCGTCGGCCCAAGCTCCAGCTGCTCGTCGCAGCGGTTCTTCAAGGCGTGGCTTGATTCCTGATAATATTAGGCCGTTAGCTCTTTCAACTTGACCATTGGATTGTGGGTGAGCCACAGATGCAAGGTCCAATCGAATCCCCATTGTCTCACAATAATCCTTCAATTCTCCCCGAGCGAAGTTTGTGCCATTGTCCGTGATTATGCCGTGTGGGATGCCGAATCTCATTACGAGGCGGATGACAAATTTTAGTGCCGTAGCACCGTCGGCTTTTCTCACTGGCTTGGCCTCGATCCACTTGCTGAACTTGTCAACAGCGACCAGGAGGTATTCACAACCACCAGGAGATGATCGTTTTAACTTACCAACCATATCGAGCCCCCAGACCGCAAATGGCCAGGTGATAGGTATGGTCTTCAGCTCTTGGGCTGGAGCGTTTGGTTGAGTAGCGTAGTACTGACAACCTCGGCAGGTCTTGACTATCTTATCAGCATCTTCTTTAGCCGTGAGCCAATAAAAGCCTAGCCGAAAAGCTTTTGCAACGAGTGACCCGGGAGCGGCATGGTGCCCGCAGTCCCTCGCGTGGATCTCTCCGAGGATTTCAATGCCATCTTGATTGGAGACGCATTTGAGAAACACCCTCGTTGCGCTTCGTTTGTAGAGCCGACCATCGACGATTGTGTAGGATCGTGCTCGTCCGATGATCCGGCGCGCGAGGACCTCGTCCTCCGGCAACTTCTGATCGATGAGGTAGTCCAGGAAAGGCTGTGTCCAAGCCGGAATGGTAGCCAATACCTCTTTGGCCGGAGACACTGCCACCTCTGGATTTTCCGGGTTAGCGCCCTTCACCGAGGGTATCCGGAGATGCTCTAGGTAAATTCCAGGCGGAATTGGCTTTCTGCCGGATCCGAGCTTGGATAGCATGTCTGCCGCTGTATTGTCGTCTCTTCTGACGTACTTGACTTCGTATCCGAGGAAGCTCTTGGCGATCTCGTCAACTTCGTCTCTGTAGGCCGCCATGACGGAATTTCTGGCGTTCCAGGTTCCGGCTACTTGCTGTGCCACCAGGTCGGAATCTCCGCAACAAATGATGTGCTTGATCCCTATTTCCTTAGCGATGCGCAGTCCGTGTAGTAGAGCCTCGTATTCCGCCATGTTATTTGTAGCTTCGAAGTGGATCCGCGAACATACCGCAGTTCTTCTCCGGTAGGGGATTTCAGGGTGACTCCGGCTCCTGAGCCTTGATGCTGCTTGGATCCGTCGAAGTGCATGACCCATGTTTCTGGTTCCGGCTCCAGACTTGCATCCGGAGCTTCTGTCCAATCTGCAACGAAATCTGCCAGGACTTGGGATTTTACCGCAGTCCTTGGCTTGTAGGCGATGTCGAAGGCGGATAATTCAATGCCCCATTTAGCTGTCCGTCCTGTTGCGTCAACGTTGTTGAGAATTGTTGACAAAGGAGCTTTGCTCACAACTGTTACTGGGTGCTCTTGGAAGTAGTGTCTCAGCTTCCGGCTGCCTAGGAAAACTCCATAAGCTAGCTTCTGAAAGTGAGGGTATCTTTGCTTTGACTCCGTCAATACCTCGCTTATGTAGTAGACAGGTCTTTGGACGTCATATTCATGACCTTCTTCCTTTCGCTCCACCACGATGACGAGGCCGATGACTTTGTTGGTAGCCGCCGGATAAAGGAGCATTGGCTCGACTCGCTGGGGCTGCCAGGATAGGTGGGGAGGTAAGTATTTCCTTCAACCCTCGAAGAGCTGCGTCAGCTGCGTCGTCCCGCACAAATTTGTCTCGTTTTCTTCAGCAACTTGTACGGAGGTAGCGCCTTCTCGCCAAGACGGCTAACAAACCTACTGATTGCTGCGACACAACCAGTTAGTCGTTGCACATCTTTGAGACAAGTTGGCCGTTTGATACACAGGATTGCCTTGATCTTTTCCGGGTTAACCTCAATGCCTCTGTGAGAGACTATGAAGCCGAGGAGTTTTCCGGCTGGCACGCCAAAGACGCACTTCAGCGGATTCAACATCATCTTGTACCGGCGGAGATTCTCAAAGGTTTCTGTGAGGTCGCTGATCAAGTCGGATCCTTTCCGGGTCATGACCGCGATGTCGTCGACGTAGGCATGCACGTTCCGGCCAATTTGGTCCTTCAGGCATCGCTGCATCGTACGTTGGTAGGTGGCACCTGCGTTTTTCAAACCAAAAGGCATAGTAACATAGCAGTAAGTGCCAAACGGGGTGATGAATGAAGTCGCCTTTTGGTCGGATTCCTTCATCCGGATCTGATGGTACCCGGAATACGCATCAAGAAAACACAGAAGTTCCGCCCCGCCGTCGAATCAATGACTTGGTCAATGCGCGGCAGGGGGAACGGATCCTTCGGGCAATGTTTGTTCAAGCCGGAGTAATCGATGCACATTCTTAGTATTTCAGTGTTCTTTTTGGGTACAAGGACGGGATTCGCGACCCAATCGGTGTGGATGACTTCTATTACAAAACCTGCTTCTAGTAACTTTGCTAATTCCATTCCTATGGCGCGGCGCTTCTTGTCTCCAAAGCGTCGCATAGCTTGCTTCACCGGTTTATCCCCCGGATTTATGTTGAGGTAGTGCTCGGCGAGTTCCCTAGGTACTCCGGACATGTCAGAAGGTTGCCATGCGAAGATATCCGTGTTAGCGCGGAGGAACTCGACGAGCGCGCTTTCCTATTTGGGGTCCATGTTGGCTCCGATCGAGACTTGCTTGCTAGGGTCATCTTCCTTGAAGCCGACTTTCTTGGTCTCAATCGCGGCCCCGAAGGAGTTTTTCTGTTCGGAGATCCGCTTCTTGGTGGTTTGCATCTCGGCCGGATCCACCGCGGCCCCGTAGCCTTTCAGCTCTTCTCCGGATATGACGGACTCGCGAAGGCGGCTTCGCCCAACTCGCACTCATGAGCCTTCTTGTAGTCTCCGGTTATGGTGATCATACCATTAGGACCCGGCATCTTGAGCTTGTTGTAAATATAGCATGCTCTTGCGTGGAACTTGTGGTAGGTGGGCCTGCCGAAGATGACGTGGTAGGAGCTCTTGAAGGGCACAACTTCAAACGTGATCTTTTCTTCGCGGAAATTATGAACGTCGCCGAAAGCCACGGGAAGTGTGATGCTGCCGAGGGAGTTCGCCTTCTTACCCGGAACCACGCCGTGAAACTCGGTGGTGCTGTGTTTGAGCTGTTCCTTGGTGAGGTTCATCCGCTCCAGAGTCTCCAGGTACATGATGTTCAAGCTGGCTCCGCCATCCATGAGGCACTTGGAGAAGTCATACCCGTCTATGCGGGGACTCACAACCAAAGCGTAGTATTCTTTTGGCACAATGGCGGGATGATCTTCCCTGTCAAATGTGCACGGAACTTCCGACCACCTGACATACTGCGGCACAGCCGGAACCGTGGCGTTCGGGATCCGGGTAGCTGATTTTGTAGCGCGGACTCGTGGGGGTTCCGAGGAAGGTGTGGTAAGCCCCCACGCTCTTTTTCTCGAAGGGGTTGGATTTACCTCGCGGATCCGGCTTTGGGATCCGGCGAGTTATCATCCTCGTCCATCGCCTCGGAACTGTCCTCCTCCTTGTCCTTGTTCTTGCCCTTGCCTCCTTTGCCGCGTGGGCGGTGCTTCCGGGCTCGCTTGTATCCTGCCTCCGGGTCGTTCTTGAGGTCGTTGACCCACTTGCAGTTGCGGTTGGTGTGAGTGGACTTCCCTGTTGCCGGATCCAAGTGGGCCAGGCAGGGCATGTCTCTGTACTCCTCGTATGTTTGCGGAGCGCGGGATCCGCCAGCAGTGACCTCGGAGGTATGCTGCTGACCCCTGCCGGCTCCGCCTCCACGGCCGCGTCCTCTTCCGCCTCCTGAGCCTCCGCGTTGGAAAGCCATGGCGACCATGTCGGATCCGCCGCTCTTCTGGTCATCAGGGTTTTTGCGTTTGTGGCCGCTGTTGCTACCGTTATCACGGTTCTTCTTTTGTTGGTGCAGGGGGATTGCTGTAGCTGCGAGATCACCGCCTGCGTCGTCATCGGCGGCAGTGTGATCACTGGCAATGGAGATCATTTCGTCCAAAGTCAGATTGTTGGCGTTAGCTAAACATGTGAGCTTATGCCTCAGCAATCCTCCTCTCTGCAGTCCACCAATGAAGGCGTACATGGCAGTGGTGTGGTCGACGTTCTCGCACTCGTTCCTGCATGCCAACCATCGTGTGAGGAAGTTTCTTGAGGTTTCTCCCTTCTTCTGGATACAAGCTTGTAAGTCGCTTGCTGTGGCAGGTCTTTTGTAGGTGCCTCTGAAGTGTTTCTCAAAAGCGGTCTTCAGGTCGAACCAGCAAAAGATGGAGTTTTTCTCGAGGTCGCTGAGCCAGATCCGGGCTGGTCCTACAAGGTACAGCTGGAGCATGCGGCAGGCGATATTAGGGGTTCCTCCGGCGAAGGTTACTGCATTGTAGTAATCCTCAATCCAGGTATCCGGCCTTTCGGTGCCATCATAATGCTTCAGGTTTCCGGGTAGCTTGAGGGAGCTCCTTGGCTTTGGTTCCTCTCGAATCATCCTGCCAAAGCATTTTGGTCCGATGTAGTCGGTTCCGTATTCGTTGAGGCGTTCCCGCGCGTCGCGCGAGCCGTGACGGGGGACCGTGAGCGAGAGCGAGATCTCCGGCCACCGCCTCCGCCTCCACCTCCGCCGCCACCGCTAGGTGGTGGTGAGGGAGACCTGCGAGGGGGCCGATCCGACCTTCTGCTTCCGCCTGCAGACTCTCCCCGGCCCTCCCGGTGCTGGCTCCGGCTCCTGTGGCTGCCTTCGCCATGACGCTGGCTGCCCCGGGTCGTTCCGGCTCCTGTGGGGTTCCGGGTCGCGCTCCTCATTCCGGCTCCTCCTAGGCTCGGGCTCACGATCATTGTTCCGATTCCGGCGAGGCTCCGGCGTGCGCTCCTCGTTCCGGTTTCCGGAAGGCATCACGATGTCGCGGATAATAATTCCACCATGCCCTTGAGGCCTGGTGTTTCCAGCTGGACTGCGACGACGAGGAGGACGCGGGTAACCATTAGGCGGAGGAGAGGCGTTGCGGTACTTGTCTCGTCCGGAGTACATTGCATCCTTTCCCTTTCTCGGATCTGACGGAGGCGTCTTTGATGGTACGGGGATCGGATTTGGGTGTTCCCTGGCTCTCCTTCTGCGTTCCGAGGATCCGGTTCGCGACTCGTCATCTCGATGGCGATCGTTGCGGGCGTCCTTCTGCGCAGTGGAGACGCAATGCTCCGGGTTGGATTCCAACTTGCGCGAAGTATCCGCCTTGCTCTGCTGTTTAACCGCTGAAGCGACGAGCGTGCGCAAGTAGTTGATGTCAACCTCCTCGTCACTTTTCTTCAGAATTTCTGCAGCTCTTGCCAGATTGTCCTTCGGGGTAGCGAGCGGCTGCTGTTCAGCAGGGGTTGCGAAGTTGATCCTGCGGGGAGGGATTGCTTCTCTGACGATTCTATCAGCCTCCGCCTGTGCATAGGTCATTTTCACCTCCCACTCGCTCTCATACTCTTGACTTGCTCGAGCGTTGCGGTGACTTCGCGATCCCGTCTCTCAAAGCGATCCATGATCGGTGCAGCTTCTTCCCTCTCATCCAATATAGCAGCTGCGGTGTTGGCAAACTTTTTGGCCGTGGCCAGCATTTCCTTTCGGTGGCCTCTAGGGCCTCCGGATCTGCGGCATCGCCGGGAGTTATTGGCTTGTTGAGGACGTCCGACTTTGCGACCAAATCCATGCGTGCTTGTGCAACTATCTCTTCGAGCGACAGGAGGCTCTCCGAGGAAGGATCCCTACGGGGCCGTTCCCGCGACATCGGAGATCCATGGTGAGATGGCTGGGGGTCGGATTGAGTGTCTGCCGCTTCTGATCCGTCTTCTCCGAGCGCTGCTACCGTTGCAAGTACCTGCTTTGGCTGGGCGGAGTCGACTTCAGGCTGATCGCTGAAACCATACTCCCCTAGCTTGCGGACGAAGTCATCAGATTCCGTGGACGGGGAGTCTCCGGAAATTGGGCTTAGATTTCCCAAGATTGATTCTTCAGCCGGAGTCTCGCTTTCTCCGACAGCCTCCTGCTGATCCGGAGCAGCGTTGTTTTCCGGGGCCTCAACCTGCGCGGGACCAGCTCCGACTTCATGAGGGGCGGTTCCGGCGGTATGGGCCAAGAAGTGTACGAAGTGACACCTTTGCTTCTCTAACACCTGGGAGACCCAGGCGGACCTGCATTGGTCTTCCACCGTTACTTCCTGCTCAGGGGCGGATTGGGTGGGTTTTGATTTTTCCAGATCTAAGGCGGAATCTTCGCTAGGAAGTTCCGAGCGTCTCGGATCGGATCTTCGCGACCGCGTCCCGCTCGCCGGCGGTCGCGTCGCCGCTACTTACCGGTGGGTTTCCGTCGGAATCGACGGTTTCCCCGATGAAGATGTGTATGCCGCCAACCGGGACGATGGAGAGCTTGACGGGGTCGGTTTTAGCCGGAATCCAACACTCATCCGGAGGGACGATCGGCAGATTTCCGGCGTAAAGGACACGCCCCACAGCCGATGGTGTCGTCGTAGCTTCCCATGGCGGAACCCTCCCGGTTCCGGCCTCCGGACGCCGCAGCCCCACGGTGGGCGCCAACCGTCGTTGCCTAATCGACGGTACCTCGGAGGAGGGATCCTCACGAGGGGGAGAAGAAGTAGGGGCCATAGGGCGGAGTGCACACGGGACGGTGGTACGCGAGTTACCCAGCTTCGGAACACCCGCACGATGACAGGGGCCTACCGCTGCTTGTCTGGAATTATCTGGGCGCTTTCGCGTTGTTACAATGAGTTGTGGTTGTGCCTCTAGGGCTCCCGGGATCCGGCTTATAAAGGCGCACGGATCTAGGGTTTACACGGAGAGTCCTAGCCGGATTACAGATAACCTAACTACGGTACAATATCTTGCCGTGCACGTCACGGATCCGCCTTCCATACACGTCTTCCTGGATCCGGGTTCCTCATGGGCCTCCGTGGATCCGGGTCTCTCCTATGTCGGTGCGGATCCGGCCTGCCGATCCTGGGCTGGACTTCTTCCTTCATGATCAACAGCAACTGGGCCGCCCGATGGGCCACATGCCTCATCACCGTCTGTGGGCCACCCGGGCTTGCCGGATCTAGGCACTGTCGATGGTACACCTATGAAGTATACCCACAACACCCATAGAGGTCAAGCCGTTCCAATCTATTTCGTGTTTTCTCATAACGACAATGATGTGTATCATCATCAATTTGATTGTAGGACGGACATGTTTTTATTTCGCTATTGTCTGGTAAGTTCTCCTCAAATCAGGTAGCAGGTTGGGAGAAGGAAATCCTGTGCTTTCTCAAAATGTAAGAGCATCCCCACCGGTGCCCCCAAACTGTACCCAGCAAGTGCGCCAGATAGGCCATTTGGGGGAGCGCGCACCGGCACAGCTGCCACCGTTTGGGTGGTTACTCCCCCCACCAGTGACCCCCCTCCCCCCAATGATCAAATCTATTCAAAATGGCTAAATTGGTAAAATACAATATCTATCAATGTTGAAAACAACTTTAATATGCGATATCCTCCGGTACAACGGGACGAGACATAATGATGGTGCTCCGGTGATGCGCCAGATAATTTTGTTGGAAGTTGTTGTGGACACTAGTAGGAAAAGCCTTATCAGTGGCGCACCAAAAATGTATTATGTGGCGCATGGGGGTGCGCCACAGAAAATTCGCCACAAAAATAAGGTTTCTGTGGCGCACCGGCTCATGCGCCACAGAATTAAGGTTTCTGTGGCACGCGGGTGCTTGGGTACGCCACGGAATTGATTTTCAGTGCGCCACAGAATTTGCTTGTATTATATTCAATTTTGTGCTGCCTGCTATACACATGCAGTTTATAGACAACAATATACATGTTATATACAACAACATATAAAAATATGCAGATATAATATAAATAGCATGTGGCACAGATATAATGTAGACATCATCATCACATTACTTGCAGTCCGATCGAGATACATATATAGTGGCAAGTGTCAAATGTTTTACATACAAATCTTAATTCATATAAATTTCACAATTTCGAGATACAAAGTAGTCTTCACCCGGTTCCTCCTTTGCTCCCTCCTCTCTACCCACAAGGCTCGCTTCCATCGGGGTCTTCATCCGGTTCCTACTATGATTAAAATGGAAGAAAGTGAGACCAAGTGAGACCAACAAGTCCGATGCACAAGATAAAATGGAATAAATGTCTCATACATTGTTGGTCAACACAAATACTATGGTCAGAAACCATAGTTGCAGTATACGTCGCAGTATACTTTGCAGAAGGGCCCCCCTTTCCCCGGCCGCCGTTCCGTGAATGGGTCCTTGACGAGACAACAACGCCGACCTGCCTCTCCGGTGCAGAACCACGGCAGTCCCAGCCACCTCCCTTGTGGCCGCGTCTCCTGCGCTCTTCTCCATGGCCGGACCACGATTGGACTCACCGGGGGAATAATAATAATCGCCATCACCACTATCGTCAGACTCCACAGGTGCAGAGTACTTTGCAGCAGATACCACTTTTCTTCCCTCGCCGTCCAATGAACGAGTCCTTGATGCAAAGACCGTGCCGGCCTGCCCAGCATCATGCCGGCCCCTGTTTCCGCGCTTCAGGCCGTGTCTCCCGCGCCCTGCACTCTTCGACTTCTTGCCCGATGAACTAATAGACTGATCGTTGGAATAATGAAACCAATGACGGCCGATCGCAATCTAATCATCGGTTTCCTTATTCCAACAATCAGTCTATTGATTCACCGGGCAAGAAGGCGAAGAGTGCAAGGCGCGAGAGACACGGCCTGAAGCGCGGCAACAGGGGCCGGCATGATGCTGGGCAGGCCGGCACGATCTTTGCATCAAGGACTCGTTCATTGGATGGCGAGGGAAGAAACGTGGCATCTTCTGCAAAGTACTCTGCACCTGTGGAGTCTGACGATAGTGGTGATGGAGATTATCATTATTCCCTCGGTGAGTCCAATCGTGGTCGGGCCATGGAGAAGAGCGCAGGGCGCAGGAGACGCGGCCAATAGGGAGGCGGCTGGGACTAGCGTGGTTCTGCGTCGGAGAGGCAGGTCGGCGTTGTTGTCTCGTCAAGGACTCGTTCACGGAATGGCGGCCGGGGAAAGGGGGGCCTGTCTACAAAGTATATTGCGGCGTATAGGTGACCAAACATTCTAATCATCGGCACTAAAATGGAAGAAAGAGCCAAGTGGTATCTCAACTAGATATCATATGCCTCATACTTTGTTGGTCTCGAAACAAATATTAACATTCAGGGATGGGGTCAGCGAGGCCAGGTAGGATGCACAAGAGATTGATATTTGTGCCATCGCACCAGGCTCACTAGCCCCACCCCAGAGTGTACAAGTGACCAAACAATTTAATCATCGGCACTAAAATGGAAGAAAGGCCAATGCAATTAAGAAGTAACTAGTATGAACTAAATGGAATGCCTCATACTTTGTCGGTCAAAACAAATATTAACATTCAGGGATGGAGTAAGCGAGGCCAGGTAGGATGCACAAGAGATTGATACTTGTGCCATCACACCAGGCTCGCTTTCTCCACCCCCGAGTGTACAAGTGATCAAACATTCTAATCATCGGTGAAAGATCGAGATGTCGCCTACAGGGGGGGGGGGTGAATAGGCAATTAAAAACTCTTACGAATTTGTCTTGTAAGAATGCGGAATTAAACTAACGTTTAGTTTACAAGCACAAACCCTAAATATGCTAAGCTCAACTAAGTGTAACCATAACAACTAGAGCTAAGCAAGATAGGCACAAGATATATGTAGCACAAGTGATAGCAAGATATATGTACTTCAAGCACGATGGCAAGGAAAGAGAGCTCGGGTATAGAAATAACCGAGGCACGCGGAGACGAGGATGTATTCCCGTGTTCCCTTCCTTTGCAAGAAGGTACGTCACGTTTGGAGTAGTGGAGGTCCACGAAGGATTCCCCGCGCCACGAAGGCTCACCCTATTCTCCGAACCAAACCCACGAAGGATAATGGCCCTTTCCTTATGGTTAGCTTTTTCTCCGCTCCGGAGATGGCAAGCTCCACAACCACTTCACAAGCTCCACGAAGGAGAAGCCCGGGCCTCTTCACAATATTCTTGAAGAGATCACCGAAGCACCAACCGCCAAGCCAACTAGGAGGTCTCCCTCCAAGAGTAACAAGTTCACGGTCTCTCACTCGAACTAATCATGGTGGAGAGCTCAACACTATGCAATGATGCAAAGCAAGAACACTAGAGGTGTTCAAGTCCTTCACACTCAAATCCCACCCAAGCAACAAATACTAAGATGAGATTGGAGAGGAAGAACAATGGGGAAAGTCAACAAAAGACTCCAAGATCTAGATCCCAAGAGTTCCCCTCACTTAGAGGAGAAATGGATTGGTGGAGGTTGTAGATCTAGATCTCCTCTCTTAGATCCCTCAAGAATGAGCAAGAATCATGGGGGGAGACAAGAGAGAGAGCAAGTTCTTTAAAGGCAACAATGGAGGAGAGAGAATATAAGAACTAACTAAGCCCAAGGTGGAAGAAGGGCTATTTATAGCCCAAGAGCAAATATAACCGTTGGGGAAAAAGAACTGTTAAAATCGCAGGAAAAATGGCCCAGCCGGCCGACCGATTTGGAGCTGAGGAGCCCGGTCGGCTGTCCGGTCGGGCCAGCAAGCCGCTGTGCGGGAGATAAGCAAGGCTTGCGCGGGCGGGGAGCAGGCCACGTAGGCGTCGGAGCGACGAGCGGGCCAGCGAGGCTCCCGACTGGGCCGGGGCGCGTGTCGGGCGGCCCGATCGAGGACCGACCCAACAACCGGTCATGGGCCACAAGGCCACTGGCCGCGGCCCGGCAGGCACTTGCGCCAGGTCCAGCGCGGACCGGGTTGGCCGGTGGCCGGTCCGGTCAGGCCGGCCGGTCGGCTGGCCCCTTCTTTTTCTTTTTCCTTTTATTTCGCTTTTTTCCTTTTCTTTAATAATAAACTAGCTGGGTGACCCGCGCATTTGCGCGCCTAGATTTGCATTTTTGTTTGTTTACGCTTTCTTAATATATTGTATTAACTTTGTAGTTTGCCAATCAGTCTAAAGAGAACATACAGCCTAAACACACAATGCCAGTATTTACTTATGTAATTCTTAGTCCGATTAGAGCATAGTAAAACATTATTTAATATGCCTTTCGAGGATAACTTCAGGAAAAAAAATGAGGTTTCTTTCTGTCTATTTCATCTAATCAGACTTGATCTTTGCTTTTGATAACCATAAGTCCCCTGCACGAAAAATAAACAGATTGTTTGCAACATGAAAAAAGTTTTGATCCGAGGACCCAACTATAGAGCCTTAAAAAATATTTGCGCAGATTACAGAGAAAACAAACCAATCTAATTGTTCCAATTCCTGTCCTTGCCCTGCTCAGTAGTGAAAAATTGTCAATTACGTAAATCCCATCAACTTAATACATGCAGAATGTTTTGTGCATCCTCAGGGGAGAAGGCTTGCCTGCTCCGCGTAGCTTCTCCCATCAGTGCTCCCCCAACATAATTAGATGATCCGAACGGCTTCCGCGCACTGTGTCCCCTTGCGGGGTTTTGTACCGAAAGAAAAAATCACAAATGCAGGTAACCTCCGTAGTATTATGCTGAAATTGATCAGCGAAAATAATCTTAAGTTCATTCTCCGCGGCCATGGTCGTTATTCGTCGGCGTTGGCCATATGCTTCCGTTCAATTCTGCGCGAGAACGGTGAAGAGATCTCCCGCGGCTAACTCCACTAACTCCACGTAGTACAGCTAGGCGGGTGGGGTGCCGTCTGCCAGCACGCTGCCCTAGATGTCGCCGACGAATGACTTTCTTCCCGACTTCGTGTGCTCCCTTCGTCACAGCCACTGACATCAACGCCTTTCCTGACTCCGCGTTGAGCAGCTGGTCCTGAGCTCCTGGCCGTTGGTGCTCCGCCGGCACTGATGTTCTTCGTGACTCCACGCCCCGAAGCTGGCCGCCGCTGTCATCGTCGCTGACGATGGGTTTTCGAAATCCGGTCAGAGCGGGCCGTCGTCGATGTACTTGCAGGATCCGCGCTGTGCAGCCAGGGCATTGCCCCTCCGTCTGCCAACGCTGCTGCCATCGTTGTTGCCGAGGCCCCTGGGATCACCTCGTCCTCTCGAGCTCCCATGTCGGCTCGTTGCTGCTCTTCATCCGTTCGAGGTCCACCGTCCGTCGTCTGAAAACGGAACATGAGAAATCTAATCGGAATCACGCACAGATTTTGTTTTGGATCGGAACATGCACCAAAACTGTTTAATCGGGGGATCACCTAATCCTGTTGGTTTCTTCACCATCGATCCAGACCCGCGTCGTGGCGGCCTTCAACACTTTAGACTCACGCCATACTGATATCGGAATTCGCCATGCATTCAGACTCCAAAAATCCATGTTGATTGATATAACTAATTCGCGATCCGGACCGTCGAGAGTTGATGCAGACTCAAGGCACCTTGTTGTGTTCTTCAGCTTCCTTGTGCCAGACGCCGTCGGGCTACCTTGGCCGGAGCGAGATAGATATTGTCGCTTCAAATTTCATCAATCAGAGGCCTTGGAAGCTAGTTGCCATCTACGTATCACACAACGGCCATTGCTGTTGCATGCACCCGCGAGTTGGGATCGCGCGTGTAGTAGATTCCATCGTACGCAACCTGCGACCTCCCAGTTGAAATTGCTGGCGTGTTTGCGTGTTTGCTATGAGCGTAAGAGAACCAATCATGCATGGCTTTTATATGGGGTGAACAGACCGTGCTATTTTCGTTAGAGATAAGATTTACAATTCCTTGGTCATGCAAACTTAGCTGTTAGATCTCATAGATCTGCGGGAAGCAATATAAATCACGGCTTATGTGCATTGATAAAGATATAATTCTTGTTGAGATATTTGAGGAGACGTTTGTTGACGTGGGGGAGATTGATAGCGTATATCTGCGTATTGAAATTGACACCCGACGGACGTCACGAAGCTAATCTAGGCCATTGTTTTAATGTTCATTAATTATAGCTAATCTTCACCGTTGGTTGTTTGTTGTTTTAATAATATAATAGATGCCCCCGAACTCAGATTTGAATGAAACCAGTTTTGTTTGAATGGTAACAACAAATGCTATCCTATAGAAAGTGAAAACACAAGAATCTGTAGGAGGGGATTTTATCATGATTATAAAAGGTAGAACCTTATATCATGAATAACCGATAAAATCACCCAACCTTGAAAACGCAATAGAAGATGCATGCGGATTCCGTTTTCAATGAACTTGGGCTTACTGTAAAGCTAGCAACAAGCTCAAGAACCTCACAAGAGAAACACCAAGAAGCAATAGGGATATGCAAAGTATGAAAAGGATTGAGCTCCCTAAGACGATGTGATCAAGTTACCCAACCGAAAGCCCCTCTTAATAGTGCAGCTATTTATCCTATAATCCGGTCTCCCATCAACCACCTTGAGATCGGTAAAAGGAAAACCTATCAAGGCCATAACTTTGCCTTGCGCATCCCGCTTGATCTTGATGATAGCTCTTCAAGCTCCACTCAAGCCGGAATGCCTCACTTGATCATCGTTGCTTCGTGAAGACTCACAAATGCTCCCCATACACCATGATGGGAAAGCTTCATTGATGCACATATTCACATGTCCAATATCAATAAATGGACGGCAAGCTTCAAGCATGTGATCCACTTGAGATGCTTATCTTGAATTTTCCTGACTCAACCTTGTATCTTCTCATACTCTATCATACTATCTTGAGATGTATAAAGAATTCTTCACTTGGAATCAAGCTCTCAAGATCTTGATCTTATCACATAAGATAGAGCATGACTAATATTGAGTTCCTCATAAGAACTCCATCTTCATTTATTCTTCTTGATTATATCACATATATATCTTCAAAACGATGATCTTGATGCCAATACACAAGGTATACCTTTATCTTCTGGCATCCATACTTGAATCCAACACATGGAATACAAGTAGTACCTATGGAATATTCCTTCATATAAACTAAGTGAAAACATTAGTCCATAGGGGTTTTCATTAATTACCAAAACCACACATAGGGGCAATATACCCTTACAATCGGCCAATGCAATTAAGAAGTGCCAACTCAAATAATAGACAAGTAGCTAGTATGAACTAAATGGAATGCCTCATATTTTGTTGGTCGAAACAAATATTAACATTCAGGGATGGAGTAAGTGAGGCCAGGTAGGATGAACAAGAGATTTGAACGGATCGTAGCAAACAAGAGGGGGGGGGTGAATGGCGCTACGGCAAGTTTTAACCTTTTTCAATTTAGCGCAACGGAAGGTAAAGGTGATAACTTTTGCTATAGCGGTGTTCCTACAATGAAGCTAGAACATGTGCAACAAGTAAAGGAATCAACAAGATAGTAAGAGTGAGGAGCAAGACAACCGGGGGGGGGGCGAGGCGAGTCGAGGTTTGTTTCCCGCAGTTCCCTCCACTAAAGGAGGTACGTCTGCGTTGAGGAGGTGCTAGTCTCACACAAGAGACTAGGCGGCCACACCACGAAGGAAGGCCTCACCCTCTTCCTCGAGAGAGCTCCACGGAGGTGCTCTCCCTCTTCCACTAAGGCACCGGTCAAGGCGGTGATTCCTTCACAAGGTTGGGGCGAGCTCCACACACACAAGGATGCTCCCAACACCCTATGGAGCTAGTACATCACCAAGCTAGACTCCATAGCTGCACATATCCAATGCTCCACCAAAGGAACCCATCTCCAATGCTCCACCAAAGGAACCCCTCCAATACTCCACCAAGAAGCTCTTCCAGTGCTCCACCAAGAAGCTCTTCCAGTGCTCCACCAAGAAGCTCTTCCACCAAGGAACCCTAACAACAAGATCCACTAAGGACTACCACGAATTGGTGAACTTTCTCTCGGTAGAATGATAGATCGGGGTCTCCTCCACCACCTCACAAAGTATGAGCAAGATTGGTTGGGTGGATGAGGAGATCCCCTCAATTTTGAGCTCAGCAACAATGGAGGAGAGAGAGAAGAGCTAAAACTGGCTGGAGAAGAAGGGCCCTTTATATAGGTCCCTCCAAATCCAACCGTTGCCCACTATTTTTGCCTAAGCGGTACTATCGCTCCTAGAAGCGGTACTACCGCTCTGAGTTCGAATTCCCCACTGAACTTGTCCACGTGGACACATTGCGGTACTACCGCTCGCGGTACCGCTTGCGGTACCGCAATAGGGTCCAGACCTTACTGGATCCCAAGCGGTACCCGAGCGGTACCAGAGCGGTACTACCGTAACGCGTTACAGTACTTAGCGCGGTACGGTGGGCGGTACTACCGCCCTCAAGCGGTACTACCGCTCCAGGTACCGTGAAGGTACCGCAACGTGTGCTGTGGGGTAATTCCATGTGCAAGTCTCAGAGCGGTATCACGGGCGGTACCAGTAGAGGTAGCGGTAGTACCGCTCCTGGTACCGGTAGTACCGCTATGGCTAAAACAGCTTTTCCTCTCTTCCTCTCCTACCATGTCACCTCACGACACACACGCAAAACCAGAAACCCTAAGAGCTACACTTCGGTCTTCTGATCATAATGTGCTCAGCGAGGGTACTGTGCATCTTGCAAACCTATCAATGACAAACTTTGTGCACGGTTAGAAACGTTCGAGTGTTGTTATCAAACACACAAAACACGGGATATGGATCTTGCTCTTACAATCTCCCCCTTTTTGGTGTTTGATGACAACACGCGAATTTGCAATAAATCATAGGATATTATGAGAAGGAATTTTGGTTTGCAAGTATAGGCGAAGCTCCCCCTAGTTGCGTGCATATTTAAAATATGCATTTGTATACAAATGCACACATCCTAGAGAGAACTCCCCCTAAATTTCACAAACCAAGCACAAGTGCTAAGATGATCATATGACAAGATAATGTAGCACCAGTACACTATAGAGGCAAGAATATTTGTATATAGGAGAGTTTGGGTGAATCCTTTCATACCTTTGCCTTGAGAAAACCCAAACTCACAATAATAATAAGTGCCTCCATAGGAATGATATGGCCAATCAAAGAATGAATAATGGAGACCATTGAACATAAAGCTACGCATGATTAAGTCTTAATACAAACGGGTGGTTGGGAGACCCACGAATAGAGTAGCAAACACACATACGAATAGAGTTCCGAATAACTAGGGGAAAAGTTTGATGCCAAGGCCGAAAGAACCAAAATGAAGCCACCAAGCCCTTGGCATCCCCTTGCAAATTCCCGTCCTAATAGATCAACTTCTCCCCCTTTGGCATCGAGACACCAAAAAGGGAGAAGGAGCATACTAGCGTCCCAAGGGAATCACTCGTCAGCGTCATCCTCCTCGTCATCATCTTCCTCAATGTCATCACCATCATCCTCGACGTCCTCCTCCTCTTCATCCTCATACTCTTCATCTTGGGCAAGTCCTTTGCCATGAGGTGGCTCCTCGGACTCCTCGGAGCTAGACCAAACAAGCTTTGACTTCCACTCACCGAGAGGAGTGATGTTGTCCTCGGAGCCCTCGGAGACCGGGAGTTGCATATGCCTCATCATCGCCTTTTGGCGTTGGCGGATCTTCTTGTTGTCGTGATGAGCTTGGTACATCCTATCCTCGAGGTCCCTCTTGAAGCAGAAGGACTTCTTGAGGCGAGCGGTGAGCTTGGCGAAGAGGCCCTTTTGCTTGATGGAGTTGGGCACATAGTCGGATTCCTCGTTGTCGGCTTCGTCTTCGTCCTTGTCCCTTGGAGCTCCTTTGCCAAATCTTGGAAGGTGATGGTCCTTGACAAGAGGACTCTTCTCCTTGTGAATGGTGACGTTGGGGCGGCATTGCGCTAGAAGATCTCCACGGCCTTCTTGATCCCACTTGAGACAAATGAGCCTCATGAGATAGGGAGCGTATTGAGGAAGCTTGCGGAGGAAGGCACAGTCACGCATCTCATGCCACATATAGTCCATGATGTCCAGTTGCTTGCTGCGGCCCCTCAACTGATGTGTGCGCACAAGGAAATTCACAAGGAATCCGTGCACCTCGTCGTGGTTGGTATGCTTGGGGTTGATGGTGCTGCGGTAGATGTGGTTCATGATATCATAGACCGGCAGGACTCCCTTGGTGCTGCCACACAACATTCTCCCTCGAATGTAGAGGTCGGCCATCTTCTCCTTGGCCATGGGCTTGGCTTGGAGATGTATGCGGAAGTGGCTGGAGTTGTCTTCGGGCAACTCATAACCAAGGCAACGGGCAAAGTCTTGCCATGTGGCCTCCATCACATGCTCCTTGGTCATCCACTTCAAGGAGTGAAAGCCTCCTTCATCCTCAAGAAAGACCACGGTGGCATAGAATTGGCAAATCACCTCCCGGGAGAAATCATGAGAGAACGTCATGATAGGAATGAGACCTTGTTCTTCACATATCTCTAGGGCTTCTCCAAAGTAGTCAAGGTCGGAGCGGAGCTTGTCCATGCTTATGGAGTATTGGGGGCAACACTTGAACTCTTTGGCCCCATAGACCTCGTAGTAGATCTTCTCTTGATTGATGTGATGAAAGTAGGCATTGGGGCATTGGCGAGCATTTCTTGGGAGCAAATAAGGATTGGCTCCCCGCACCTCCAAGAATTGGCGTTTCTTCACATCAAGCATTGACTTTTGAGGTCCCCTTGCCCCTGCTGCTGCATCTCTCTGTCTCTTGGTGGTCCTTGTTGGCATGATCTCCTCTTGCTCATCATCGCGATGACGACGAGAGGATGGCTTGACTTTGCCACCACGGGTCTTTGGTGCACCTGTGAACAGCAGAGGTTTGGGAGGGAATAGGGGATAAGTGCACAAGCCAAGAAATTAGAGATCAAAATGGACACTAACAAGCAACATTGGTGACTCTATGCAGAGTGGTAGTACCGGAATTTTCAACCGGTAGTGCCGCTTAGACCGGTAGTACCGTCCAAGGATGAGCGGTACTACCGCTCAAGCTCGCACAGCCAGATCGAGATTGGTTCATGGCAAAATCAACTCTAGAGTCACACATTGTTGCTAGCTAGTATCCTTACACATGAATAGCTTCCAAGAGTGCTTCTCCACTACAAAACTCCAACAAACCCTAGCATATGCATCTAGGGAGATCTACTCACCCTAGAGAGAGAATTTAGGGTTCATGCCGGAAGACATGGCGGAGAAGAGGTTGGGGAAGCTTATCCACGGAGGAGATTGGGTTGATGGCGGCTGGAAAAGGAGATCGGGGCCGATCTCCTCGAGCTCTTGAACTTGGGGATGCCCTTTGACTTGAGGTGGAAGAGGAGAAGTGGTGAGTTGGGGATGGCCCGACCCCAACCGGTACCTCTTGTCAAAAGGAGCAAGCGGTAGTACCGCTCCTAGAAGCGGTAGTACCGGTTACCGGTACTAGCCCGGTACTTAGAGCTGTAGTACCGTTCTGGGGATAACTGTCAGTTTCGTCAGAGAACTGCCCCATAGCGGTAGTACTGCCCCAAGTAGCGGTAGTACCGTCCACAAATTCAAAAAGAGCTCAGATTTTGGTGTAGACTTGTGCTTTTAGACGGAGTTGGCTCAAGAGGTGGATGATGGCTTAGGATTAGATTACGGAATTGTTAAGGTACTACTCAACCAAGCTTGCAAGAATCAAAGCTAGAAGAGCCAAGCTTGGGTGAATCTCCCGAGAAGAAACAAAGAGAAAAGAAGAATCGACAAACAAAAACAAGAAGAGAGAAAAGAAAAAGAACACAAAAAAAGAACAACAACGCCTCGAAGAGGAGGTTTGGTGGCCGAGGCCACCGTGTAAGAGTTTGGTAGTGTGAGGTCGCGTAGAGACCTAGGACTCACGACTACTACTCAACATGAAGCTCATAGTCACTTGATTGACGAATAGCATATGCTTTGGGTTTCTTTGTGCATCATGGGGGGAGGGATAGCTCAATAATTTAAACCGCACTCCCCCTATGTCCATGCGTGCTTTACATCTAGACATATGGCACAAGAGTGGTATAGGTATCCACTTATGACACAATGTCCAAATGAGAAGCACAAGGGTAGAGAGGCAAACCTCGATGATAAACGATAGAGAGTGAGTCCATTGTCTTGTTGGGCATATTTGGGAAGAGTAGATCCTTGGGATCGCTATACCGTTGGATCCCATCACATCTTGCTCTTGAGAAAATCTTGTGCTTTGCTTGGATTATGAAGGAATCTTGACGCATTAGCATCCCGGCGAGTGAAGATAAAAAAGGATAGGTTCGTGTGAGGTTCCTTGATCATCATCAAGATTTGGGTCCTCGCCTTGACGTCATTGATATTGATGCCGAACTTGAGGTTGCGGAAGAGGTGACTTATCACTTGGTTGTCCAATGGAGGTGACTAGGCCTTGTGGTGTAGATGGCTCCATATAGATGGAACTTCGTCCTTCCCCGGTACTCATAGAAGGTAGCGTTTGAGATTGGCGAGAGCCAACACTCATCCTTCCTATGGTAATCGGGGGAATTACATCTCCTTTCTCACAAGAAGCACTTCGCCTTCTCCAAAGAACTATCATATCAATCGAGAAGTCTCATCACTCAATACCACAAGCCTCTCAATAGACTCATACTCCATCATTATGCTTGAGTGTCTTCTTAGGTTTGTCTCTCACTTCCGGCAACCCTATGAGGTTAGGGTAAGAGTATGGCTAGGAGCAAAAGGTGGATTCCTTCTTTGCCAAAGAAGAAAACCAAGATCTTGAGAACAAACTCCGTTCCATTGTTGCCTCTTCTTGCAAGGATTATGTCATAGAACTTGTATCGAAATAGTTTGAGAAGCTTCATCATGATGCATTTCCTTTCAACACAATTCCTACAAAACACAATCTCTACACAAAGAATCAAATTCCATTAGTCCTAGACCGTGGCCTCTTGAAGAGACTAGCTCCACAAGAGGACCACAACATGTTCATGATAGTAGGTACAAAGACCCAAGAGTGTAAACCAATGAACAAAGAGTACATATGTAGGAGTCTTGACAAGATAGGACTTTGATCACCACTTTGTCAAGTCTCCAATACCTTTAAGCTTGATTGTGTCGTCGTCATGAGAAAGATGAATATAAGGACTTGATGACGACACCAAATTCCTTGCTTCCGGACATAAGACTTGTGGCTTCAAGATAACCACCCAATAAGCACCTCCGAAAGCAAGGCCCTTCATGGATCAAGAGTTAGAAATAGGAGCCCACTTTTCAATGGGCTCTACCTTCATATTCTTTGCTTCATTGATCCTTCCTTCTCTCTCAATCTTCTTCGGCATAATTGCCACTTCTCCTTCATGGCATAAGTCCTCGTGGGCTTCAATGACTCCTTCCAAGAATTGGACTTGAATTTGGAGACTCTCAATCTCGGACCTCAAGTCATTAGCTTCATCTTCTCGGTCCACTAGAGCTTCCTCAAGAAGTGAATTCCTTCTCTCAAGAGAATGCTTGTCTCTCCAAGGTGGCAATGTCGTCCTCATGATTGCGACATATGTAGTCCTTGCTTGAGCGTTTGTATTCTTCTATAGCTTCATCTTGCATAAGCTTGATCACCATAAGTTTATCCTTGCTCCTCTTAAGATAAGAAATTTCATCCTCATGGTTACAACAAGTGACCTTTTCTTTGCTCGAACGGATCCACTCCAACAAGGACTCATTTTGCCTCTCATTGACTTCAACTAGATTGGCCTTGTGTTTCTTTAGAGTGGCAATCTCTTCTTCATGATCACAACATTGCACCTTCTCGTTACTCAAGCGATAGTATTCATCTAAGGCCTCCTCTTGAGTTGAGATGACATCCAAGAACTTTGCATTGTGTTTTCTCAAGAAGCATACTTCGTCAAGGAGCTTGTCACAACATGAATTAGGACCTTCATCTTCTTTAAGATAATTCTTCTTTGTCTTGAGCTTGTCCAACCAACCAAGAGCATAATCTCGATCCTTGAGATGGGAGATGAGAGAGTTGTTGTAGTCTTCAAGAATAAGAGCTCTAGTTTCAAGAGTCATACGGGTGCACACTTCTTCCTCATAAGCTTGGGTGAGAGAGATAATCTCCAATTCCTTCTTCTTTTCGATCCCTTCATTTTCTACCATGTGATCTTCATCTTCAAGCATATTAGTTCTAGGCTTCTCGGTGGAGGAAATCTTGGATACCTCGTTGTTGGGGAATAACTTGGGGAGCCCTTTGAGAAGAGGTCTACACCCGCTCTTGCGAACGAGCTTTCCATCATGTTCATCTCTTCTCTCAAAGATACATTCCGCAACAAGATGCCTTTTGTCACCACAATTGTAGCACGATAATCTTGAGCTTTGTCTCTTGATTCCCTTCAAGTGTTCACGAAACAACGCAAACTCAAACTCAACCTTGCGGTTAGAGTGTGGGTGAGCAAGATGGTCTTCCGTATTCTTATTAGATATGGCCATTGGCTTCGTCATGGCCATGTTGTTCACTTCATTTGAGCAAGAGCGTTGGTTGTTCACATGTTCGAGGAAGAGCATGTCAAGTTTGTCCCAAGCTTCCTTGGCGGTCTTGAGCGAGCGGATAAGAGCGCGATCCTTGGGAGTAATGGCCAAGTGGATCATGTTGATGGCGATGGCGTTGAGTTGGTTGTCCACCACTTCTCTTCTTTTCAAGTTCATACGGTCTCGTGGTGAATAGCCTTCCTCAATGATACGCCACAACTCGGTGGAAGCACTGCGCATATGGGAACGCATTAAGTATTTCCAATCACCAAATCGATTATAATAAAGTAGTAGAGGTGGAGGACCATGAGGTAAAATGCATGGCATGGGTATTTGAGCATTTGAGTCATAATCACTTGATGGAGATGCATCCTTCCCCTTTGATGAGGTATCAACATCCTCAAGATCCTTTTCCCGATGTGAATTTGTTGATTGCTCAACAATCTCAACACAAAGAAAAGAGTCGACTTGTGATGGGGAAACATTGACACCTCTATTAGTATCTATGATGGGGTTAGGCTTTGGAGTAATCAACTCCATCATCATGGCCTTCAATTGAGATACAATGGATGACTCCAATTTCTTGAGGTCATACAAAGTAGCCGGAGTATTATCGGCACTTGATGATGGAGATGATTGCTCACGGGAAAGGGCTCCATTCACAACCACCTCTTGTTCGGCCATTTCTTAGGCGGTAAAGCCCAAGCAAGAAAACCTTGCTCTGATACCACTTGAACGGATCGTAGCGACCAAGAGGGAGGGTGAATGGCGCTACGGCAAGTTTTAACCTTTTTTTCATTTTTAGCGCAACGGAAGGTAAAGGTGATAACTTTTGCTATAGCGGTGTTCCTACAATGAAGCTAGAACATGTGCAACAAGTAAAGGGATCAACAAGATAGTAAGAGTGAGGAGCGAGACAACCGGGGGGGCGCGAGGCGAGTCGAGGTTTGTTTCCCGCAGTTCCCTCCACTAAAGGAGGTACGTCTGCGTTGAGGAGGTGCTAGTCTCACACAAGAGACTAGGCGGCCACACCACGAAGGAAGGCCTCACCCTCTTCCTCGAGAGAGCTCCACCGAGGTGCTCTCCCTCTTCCACTAAGGCACCGGTCGAGGCGGTGATTCCTTCACAAGGTTGGGGCGAGCTCCACACACACAAGGATGCTCCCAACACCCTATGGAGCTAGTACATCACCAAGCTAGACTACATAGCTGCACATCTCCAATGCTCCACCATAGGAACCCATCTCCAATGCTCCACCAAAGGAACCCCTCCAATACTCCACCAAGAAACTCTTCCAGTGCTCCACCAAGAAGTTCTTCCAGTGCTCCACCAAGAAGCTCTTCCACCAAGGAACCCTAACAATAAGATCCACTAAGGACTACCACGAATTGGTGAACTTTCTCTCGGTAGAATGATAGATCGGGTTCTCCTCCACCACCTCACAAAGTATGAGCAATATTGGTTGGGTGGATGAGGAGATCCCCTCAATTTTGAGCTCAGCAACAATGGAGGAGAGAGAGAGAGAGAGGAGCTAAAACTGGCTGGAGAAGAAGGGCCCTTTATATAGGTCCCTCCAAATCCAACTGTTGCCCACTGTTTTTGCCTAAGCGGTACTACCACTCCTAGAAGCGGTACTACCGCTCTGAGTTCGAATTCCCCACTGAACTTGTCCACGTGGACACATTGTGGTACTACCGCTCGCGGTACCGCTTGCGGTACCGCAATAGGTCCAGACCTTACTGGATCCCAAGCGGTACCCGAGCGGTACTACCGTAACGCGTTACGGTACTTAGCGCGGTACCGTGGGCGGTACTACCGCCCTCAAGCGGTACTACCGCTCCAGGTACCGTGAAGGTACCGCAACGTGTGCTGTGGGGCAATTCCATGTGCAAGTCTCAGAGCGGTATCACGGGCGGTACCAGTAGAGGTAGCGGTACTACCGCTCCTGGTACCGGTAGTACCGCTATGGCTAAAACAGCTTCTCCTCTCTTCCTCTCCTACCATGTCACCTCACGACACACACACAAAACCAGAAACCCTAAGAGCTACGCTTCGGTCTTCTGATCATAATGTGCTCAGCGAGGGTACCGTGCATCTTGCAAACCTATCAATGACAAACTTTGTGCACGGTTAGAAACGTTCGAGTGTTGTTATCAAACACACAAAACACGGGATATGGATCTTGCTCTTACAAGATTGATATTTGTGCCATCACACCAGGCTCACTTGCTCCACCCCCGAGTGTACGAGTGACCGAACATTCTAATCATAGGCACTAAAATGGAAGAAAGAGCCAAGTGGTATCAACTAGATAGCATATGCCTCATATTTCTTGGTCGAAACAAATATGAACATTCAGGGATGGCGTAAGTGAAGCCAAGTAGGATGCACAACAAATTGATATTTGTGCCATCACACCAGGTTCACTCACGCCATCCCAGAGAGTAGTGGTCGACCAAACATCTAATCATCGGCAAGTACAAAAACACCACTAAACTAGCAACCATGGTGACATAAGTCAAGATGCTCAAACACATATAGCATGGAGCAGATGCTCCAATGGGATTATTCATCACTTGGTATAAACCAAGTGATGCTGGCAAAAGAGAGGCAAATCAAGAACCAGTAAATCCGGTAAGTGATAGATATGCCTAAACAAGCAACAACACATAGCATATCCTAGCTAACCAGATGAGACAAGTCTTGGTAGCCAACTGAATCACCTAGCACCACCTAGCCTTTTAAAACCATCAGAAATAGTCCATTTTCTTCAAAGGATACCACAGTGGCATTCATTTACATGATCTCCTACTGTGGATATCTCTATTTTCATCAAAGCCAACAAGAAATAGAAATTTATCATTAATCAGTTGAGTTCAAAACACAGCTGGGGTACCATAAGGGATTACTCATCACTTTGGTAGTAACCAAGTGATGCTGGCAAGAGAGAGGCCAAACCTGAGCTAGTAAATCCAGTAGAGATGGATATGCATAAGTAAGCAAGAACACATAGCCTATCCAAGTTAACCAGATAAAACCAACCTTGACAGCCAACTTAATAACCTATCATCACCTAGTATTTTAAACCATCAGAAACTTCCCATTTTCTTCAAAGGATACCACAGTGGCATTCATTTACATGATTCCCTACTGTGAATATCTCTATTTTCACCAAAACGAACCAATTATCCAACTATGAGATGCAACCAGTGGCAGTAGCAAGAGCTAATGAGGTCACATCATAGCACAAGAGATCACACCAGTGAACCACTGCTGAGGTTACATCAACCATAAATTCATCCAAGCCAACAAGAAATAGAAATTTATCATTACTCAGTTGAGTTCAAAACAAAGCTAGGGTACCCAACACTAATTGGCTTCCATCCAAGCTTCAATAACACATCAAAGGAATCATTACTGCATAAGCAGTTCATCCAATTATCTGACATCAATAAAGAAAACCTTTTCAGATAATTGAATTAGGCAACAACAATCATACCAGAATGCTATGGAAGCATCAGGCACATCACCAAAACCCTCCAGCATGCTTTTACAAGCATGATCGGTCACCAATACATGGTGAGAAGCTACAGAGACATAGCAATAGCATAGGACATTAAGTAAAAGGAATGAGCAATGAGCCAGTAAGTAAATCACTAGCACATGATAATCATTTGACCATTTAGAGCATGCACACACAAGCAGTAGCAACAATAGTTCACCAGGAATGGTGAGAAGCTGCAAGAGCATGCATCTAGCTGAACCAGTAGCAACAGTAGTTCACCAGGAATGTTCTGCAGCAACAATGACAACAAGCTAGGATAGATAGATAGATTGCATCCAGTAGCACATCAACAGCAACATCAGCCAGTAGCACATCAATAGCAACAACAGCACAACCAGAGCAGCACACGAGCATTTTGTCGAACACTTTGTGCTTGCGCGGGAGAGGAAGAGGGATGGGAGGGGAGAGAGTTCACCGACGACAAGGGTGGAGGAGGAGGTTGACGATGACGGCAGGGGTGGAGGAGGAGGAGGACGCGGCGGCTCCTCCACCTTGACGCGACGCCGGCCCCTCCTCCACCTTAATGCGGTGGCCCCTCCTCGCCGTAGCAGCAGCTTGTGCTGCAGGTGGCGGGGATGGGAGGAGCGTGGCAGCATGCGGCCCTCACGGAGGAAGGCGACGGGGATGGCAACGCCAGCGCTCACCATGGCGGCGCGCGGCGGTAGGGATCGGAGAGGGGAGAGGTGTACGGGTGTGGTGGGGGTACAGGGCATGATATAAGATCCACTATTTCTGTGGCGCACCATAACAAGTGCGCCACTGAACCAGTTATTTCTGTGGCGCACCACAACAAGTGCGCCACAGAAATAGTGGAATCTATGATTAGGGGTGGCAGGGTGTGGGCCCCATCTTGTTTCTGTGGCGCATGTATGTAATAACCCAGAACATAGGAACAACGAAGGGTAGATTTAGGAATGGGATGTGCATTTCATCGCAAAACGAGGGAAATTTTCGCCCCTTATTGCAACTAAACCTAAGAGGGATCGAGGTTCTCTCTCATTTTGCAATTAGGGTTAGGCAAGGTGAGTTAGTAAATTTCGACATGATCTCTTTTGTATCTTGTTGATTTGGGAGTTGATTTCGTTTGACAAGTAATAATACATTGATAACATTAAACAATAAGCAATAATGATTATAGAAAATGAATTCACAATTTAAATACAACTTATGAATTCAAATTACTTTGAATTTCAAATTGAATTATAAATACAACAATTATTCAGAAATATAAACATTACATAAACCAAAAATCTCATAAGCAAAACTTGAGCTTTATTGATACACCAACACATTTACTTTGTCTTTACAATATTCTTGATACAAGAATTATAAGACTAGGCAGAAATAAAAAGGAAGATTACAATATTTGATCCTAAACTAAAAACCTAGACTAATGACTTGAAGGAAATCTTCAATGGTCATATTCATCTTCAAAACCTGCAAAACAACACAACAAACACTAGCCAGGGGTTAAGTGTTAGCCAATATTCAGTTTGGATAGAAACAAGTGTCCTGCACACTTATGCTTGTCCAAAGACTTGGACAGCACAGGATAAGAGCAACATCAGACCAAACCTGAGCACACACCAGGGGCTCAAGTTTCAGCATATGAGAGCACACAGCTCATGTGTGCTGAGCAAGCAACAACAAGGCCATGCACTGGCCTAGTCACCAAACCAAGCCAGGCTTGTGTGGCATGGCAAGGAGAGAAGTAGAGATGGTATAAAAGAGCACAAACCCTAGAAACAGTGCATAGTCGACCAGATAAAGATTCACAAGGTAAGCAGAAGAAATAATAGGTATAGTTCGTCCTGTTCTTGCTCAAGAACAGCACAACCCAACACATAACCCAACCGACCACCAGAAATCATGGTGACCTGAGAAGATCAACCAAAAACGGGAGGTGCAGGGCCGTGACAAACAAACCAGAAGTCTGCATCAACAAAAGATTTCACTCTAGTAGCTGGAACAAGGTATAGCTAGTTCCTAGAAGGGATCCAGTGGATCCAATCCATAAATCATGCATGACATATGTCATGGGATTGAGCAGATGCTCAATGGGTAGCTCATCACTTGGTTTTCACCAAGGATCACTGGCAGTCTAGAAAGCCACTAAAACAGAAACCATCTAGATACAAGTCTTGTGCACAGAAGCTAGAGTTCATGCACAGATGCACACACCAGCAAGAACACATGCACAGACAGCACCAGTAGATGAATTGCAAGGAATAGCAGCTACCAAAGACTACACAGTAAGATCCTAAGCATGTAACCATCAGGAAAACCCTAGATATCTTCATAAGTAAGCATATTGGCATTTATAGTGATTATGATTCCCAAATATGCAAACCAAGATGAGGAACCAACAAGATCTAGCCAACTATGTGAGCAACCAGTCAGTAGCAAGGCTACTGAGGTCACATCAAACATAGAACCATCCAAAGCAAAGCCAAATAATAAAGCATCATTATCCAGAAAGGGATTCAGACTCTATTTGCTTTCCAATTAATCATGAAAAGTCAAATCATACACAGCAAGTCATTTAATCATTACTGCATAAGCAGTTCATCATTAATTATTTAATCCAGGCATGAATACATAACAAATCCATGCACTATTTTTACAATAGCACACAGTGAGGCAACACAAGCACATGTCACTGCATCCTAGCTACTGGATCAAGTCCAGAAGGCTATGGAGAGCAGCAGCACATACACACAGAAGCATAAGCATGCTTGAGTAGCAGCATCAGTAAGCAAACCATCCAATTAGCCAAAGAATCCATCAGCAACCAAGCCACTGACATTTGATTGATCAAATGGATCAATTAGATCAAGTCAAGCAACAAAGAGAGTCTAGCCAACAGAAATTATTGATCCAATGGATCATTGGATCATACAGAAGGCACATAAGCACCTCACAGGCATCACAAGTATCACAGAGATGCATAGCAGTACACCTAGACAAGCAAGCATAGGATGCCAGTAAGCACAAGCAAGCTCATAATCATGTACAGCATGGCATAGCAATTCATAGCATGATAGGCGCAGTAAGCAAGCAACACAAGACATGAACAACAAGCATCACCCACTGTCCTGTAACCAGAGCTTGGTGAATTGGCCAGGGCTTGCAGAGAGGAAGCATAGGAAGCATAGGCAGCAGCAGCAACACTCTGTATGATCATAGGATCATCAGGAGGCCAGAGAGCGAGAGGTAGAAGGAGCACAGAGGCATGGGAGGCGCACAGACAAGGAGTTGAGAAGGAGGAGGAGCAGAAGCACCTTACCCACGCCTGGAGGCAGAAGCTATGGCATGGCGAGGAAGTGCCCGCGCAGCCATAGCAGCTGCAAAGCCAGGGAAGACGCCGACATTACGCCGACGAACACCACGAGCAGCACAGCACCCAGAGACGACGGCACAGGCTCTGCGAGCACATCACCCGCGCCAGGTCAGTCCCAGACACACGCTCACGTCGACGACGAGGACGCTAGCTCGTCGGAGATAGCCAATCGCCGGAGGCGATTCACCACGAGATCCAGAGAGGAGGCGATCTGCCAGAGGAGGAAGAGAACGACGGAACCACGCGGACAGATCGATAGATCGTCGCGCGGCTGTTCAGATGGTATAGGTGGCAAGGTCAGGGGAGCTCGGAGGTGGCCGGAGCACGGCGGCGGCCATGGCGGCAACGCCATCGCCACGCGCGTCGCCAGAGCTAGGGTTAGGGCACGAGTGAGAGGAGAGAGCGTGCGAGTGAGTGAGGTGGGCCGAAATGGTTCCACCGAACCGTTTTGGACAAGCCGTGGTGTGCTGTCCAAATGGGCCAAGTTAAATGGGCTGGCCCAATAGGGGCCAGGGGGTATTTTAGTCTTTTCCTATTTTGGAAAATAGCCTAGAATTTCACCAAATTTTAGTAAGTAAAATATATCTCTAAAAATCAATGAAAAATTGGATTTGTAAATGACAAATCATTCTTAACAAGAATAAAATAAGAAATGGAATTTAGGAAACAAATTCAAATTTTAGAATTTCCTGAATTTAAATTAAAACTTGGAATTTTAAACTATTATTTCCTTGTATTTAAAAATCAAGGAAAATCTCAAATAAGTTCAAATACTTGTTTTAAAATATTTCAAAATGAAATTCTATTATTCCAAGTCATTTCTATTAGGGAAAGATATTTTCCAAAGGAAAATATTCTATTTCCAAAATATAGAGGCAACTCTATTATTTCAAATTATTTTGAAATAAATAATGAATCACAAAAATAAAGTGGTATTACTATGAACCATTTTTCTTTGTGAGAACAAAATGTTTTTACAAATAAAAGCAATTGCAAATTACTGCCAAAGGCATAAAACTTAATTCAACCCTAAATTGTAATAAATAATTGGGATAAGGGATTCCACATAAAATAATACATTCGTGACTGCATTATTTGGATTTGACAACATTGTCCTTACCAGACAATGATGCTTCTTATAGAACCCGAGGTCCAGGTTCCATCCACTGCATTTAACTTCACTATCTCGCAGTCCAGAGGCAAGTTCACTCTTGCTCATACCGACTTGAGTATTTTCTATTACTTTACTGCAAAGCTATATACTTACCATTCCTGCATGGCAAATAAAATGTTACATTTCCAATTATGAATATGACTGGCAATGGAACCATGGTATGTATGGATATGGTGGAGGTTCCATTGCATGGGTTATATTAACCTAGGAGTAATTACCAATGTCGTGCAGTGATTCTAGCGCCGTACATACCGTGTTAACCGTAAGATCTATAATGGCTCTAGGGAAGCCAACCGTATCTTCTCCCTCCTACACGCCAATGGACTGGTTAGAGCTGCGGGGTGCTGGAGGCACTGCCGTAGGTTGGGATGGCCTTTTAAATCCCCATCCGTGTGGATGACTGGCTCTACCGTCTATGATGGATTGTCCAAAGTACACCGTGGGTAAAGCCGTGTGATCGGGAGATGTCTACCGGGGGTGTACAGGTGGACAAAAGGGTGGGTTTGCAGGGTCGCGGAGAAGGCGGTGTGGGCTTGGATTTTCATACCTGGCCTCACACCAAAGGAAATGTGAACGGGGGCAAGTCCCTGCGGATGGCAAAAAGGATGGGATCTGTTATGGGAAAAGTAATGCACCTCTGCAGAGTGTATCAAATTGTGGCTGTCACTCCTTGTTCCGGGAAGGGAACTGCGAACGCGGCAGGAAAGGAACTCCATGAAGTTCTGGTCAACCTGTGAAGACTGACGGGCATAGTTTTCATAATAAAAGCAACCTTTTGAAGAAATGTTTTCAAAACATGCATTGACCTGAGATTTCCTGATCAATGGTCATAGCTAGTGCATCAAACACCTTTTTCTCTTTTGAACTTGCTGTGTACCCCTGTACTCACTTTCTTTCGACACCCTTGCTAGACTGTGATACGGAAGTGGAGGCCATCGCCGATGGAGACCGGAAGGAGACTACGAGCTGGTCTACGAGGAACCTGATCTTACCGGAGGAGTTGAAGGAGTAGACTATGGGATAGTCTACGGACCCGACGAGACGGAGGCGGAGGAGTAGTGATATACCCTAGTATCATAGAGCCGATCAGCGTAGAACTTACCTAAATAAGTTGCTGAGCTCTCTTTCATATATAGATGTGAGTTGTAATCGTACTTAAGTAGTATCTTAGGGTGTTCTCATAGGACCTGTGAGAATGCCAACTTGTTAAGACCATTTCTGTAATAATATTTGGAGTGTTATGACCTGCAATGTTTCTGTTGTACCACTCTGAGGGATATGGCAATTGTGAAGAAGTCCCTTCACAAGGATCATATCAACGACTTGTATACTAAAACATGCAGTGGTATGCTGGGTCACCGCAGCTGGTATCAGAGCAAATGTTGCGACCTTAGGTTGGAAAAACCTAGTATAGGGAAAAAACCTGTAGGAGTCAAGTAGGAATAGTAAAGGATTCTCTAGAAATATGGTGATTATTCACATGAGAATAGCAAAACCATATCTTTTAGTGCGATAATTCTTTATTATAGCTATTATGATACATCATCACTACTAATATTTTGCTTTTGTATACAGCCATAATGGCGAACACGTTTCCTAAGAGGACTATGAGGAAGGTTGAGGGTTGGCTCGGTGATTATGATGGACCAATTACAGATCTCCTGCGCGGGATGCTGAAGGAACTCCATTGTGAAACTCGGATACCTGTTCTCAAGTATACCTATTATGATGGAGAAATCCTAGCCAAGTGCAGAGTATCGGTCCAACTACCGATGCAACTGATGATGAGTCGTATAATGCCATACAGAGAAGCCAAAACCATCACCACGACCTATCACATGGCCCTATTCAAGGCAATCCTTGAGATAAGGCAGCACAAGTCAGTAGAACTGCTATGTTCAGAGTATTCTCATATACCTCATGCCGAGGAAGATGAGGATCCCACTCTGAATCATCTGGTGTTGGCACACAGAAGTCCTGAAGCTGCAGCACAGCACATGGATAACTGTAAGTCTTTATTGACCACGATGTACCTTTTACACATGAAGATGGTGGGTGAGATTGATCACATGCTAGCTGAGTTCACGGACCCTGATAAAGTCCAAGCTCGGATGCGTGATCTGAGGGCACAACCACAACACACTACACCTTTCTTTAACCTAAACAACTATGTAGATTTGAGTGACCAGTTGCCCAAGAGAGACCCACTCACACCCAACTTTATCCCACACTATCTGCATGTGTCAGCGTCGTATGAATCTGGATATGGGGGAGATGATTCCAGAAACCTAAACTACTCGGAGTCACCAATCGAGAATTCGACTGGTTGGCGTTTCGGGGAACCATTTGGTGATGAAGGAGAACCCATCACTTGTGATACAGAGGATGAAGGAGGCGAGGTTAACCAAGACGTTAACCAAAGCTTTGGGCAGGAAGAGAAAGACACCAACTCCATTTCTTTAGATCTGGAGATGGGACTACCCAAGACATCCCAATACGAGGTAGGTGAGAGTTCTGGAATGAAGAAAAAGAAGAAGAAGATGAGAGGTCAAGTGAATAGAAATCCTCCATGGATGGCAGAAGAAGGTGAGTTGTATCCTACTAGGAATACATACGAGTTATTATACAGTTACTTTGGCATGACAGATCTCTGTCTCGGCACTTCGTCTGATTAAGATTACATACCTACTGGAAGGACCTTCGTTTCGGACGGTGTTCGGAAGACGAATCGCTGTACCGGATGGACCCCAGGGATGTACGCGGAGGCGAGTTATGATGATGAGGAGTAGAGCTCCAAGGAAGGATAAAGTAGTATAGGTGGTATTGTAATAGAACGTATTTTAAATTCCGTTGGCTTGGGCTTTAAGCCAAATAAGTGGTTATATATGTACCACATGTAATATAAGTGTGTATGTTATGTAATATACAAAGTATATGCATAATAAATGTTTGTTTTGGATTTGCTTCTTGATTTCATTGTGTGACTAGTTCTGGGCAATGAGTTGAGCTCAGAAAACATTTGCATGGTGTAATTATGAGTAATCGCTCTTTGTTACAGGACTAGGGGGAACATGGCGTTAGTTGAAACCGAAGATGCTCGAAGAGAGCGGGAGGCGAGAGAAAAAGATGAGGCAGATGCATCAGCTAGAGCGGAGAATGCACCACCACCACCACACCCAATGATGCATCCAGATTTCCAACAATACATGAGGGCAATGGAAGAAGATAGGACGAGGTACCAGGAAAGTCAAAGCAAGAACATGCAAGATTTCTTTACCCAAGTCATCAACGATAGGGGTAATGAAGGCAAGGGAGTAACCCTATCAGACTTTCAAAATGCAAGACCACTACCTTTTACATCAGTCCCAGAACCAATGGATGCCGAACACTGGCTCATGGATACGGAACGGAAGTTGAAGACCGTTGGATGCAACGATGAGGAGAAGATTCGGTATTCTACTTATCTGTTGTCAGGACCAGCAGCATCATGGTGGGAGAATCTTGTAGCAGTACACCCTCCAGAAAAGGTGTTCACCTGGGAGGAATTCAAGAAGAAGTTCCGGGATGCCCATGTTCCGGAAAGTGTGGTAGAGTTGAAGAAGAGAGAGGTTCACAAATTACGTCAGAACACTGCACCCATTATGCAGTATGTTCGTGATTTCAACAGGCTGTCAAGGTATGCACCTGAGGAAGATGACACTGAAGAGAAAAGAAATAAGCGGTTCATGATAGGCATGAATCCATACATGAAGATGCAACTGAGGTTGGCACGGACTGCTGAATTCCAGGAACTGATTGACTCGGCAATCACTTTCGAGGATGACTATAGGAAGGTCCAAGAGGATAGGAGGAAGAGGGCTCGTATCGAGCCAAGGAAGTACCCAGTCAGCAAACCAACACCTGATCGGAGTTTCAAACCCCGATTCTGACCTACTGGTAATCAATACAACCGGGGAGGTCAGAGTCAGAACCCAAATAATCAAATCATCTATCACAGTTGTGGACAGAAAGGTCATGTGCAGAAGGATTGTCAGAAACCCAGGATCATATGTTTTGGATGTGGGAAAGAGGGACACATCAAGCCAGAGTGTCCAAACAAGGCATCATGGAGTGGACAAAGCTCAGGAGGACGAGGTGGAGGTGGCAACAACAACAACAACAACAACCGCAACAACAACAACAACAACAACAACAACCGCAACAACAACAACAACAACAACCGCAACTACAACACCAACAAGAGGGGCAAGCCGTATGGAAAGCTGAATTGCACAACTTTGGAGCAAGCGGAAGAGTTGGATTAAGCAGTCTTAGGTACGCTCAGCATTCTTACTCATCCTGGCAAAGTCTTATTTGATACTGGAGCAACCACATCATTTCTTGCACGGGAATTTGTGGAAAAATTCTGGCTTAGATGTTCTAAGTTAGAAACCCCTATAACTGTTCTATATGCGGGGGGAACGATCTTAGTAACCCACGTGAAAGAAGCACAAGTCATAACCATATGTGAATGTGTGTATTTCGCGGACCTATTCATCATTCCCATGAAGGACATATCAGTCATCTTAGGAATGGACTAGTTGACGGAGAATGGAGCCATGATCAACTGTGGAGACAAAACAGTATCACTTCGCAACTCTATTGGAGGTCGAATAGTTTTCCAAGGAGACAAATACACTGAATTGGAAATAGGATTGGAGCTCAATAGTCTGAAGGAGGTGAGGATTGAAGATATCTTTACTATTATATTCCAGTTGGTCGTACGTCATACAACGCGTTTGGTGAGTAGATTGAGAGCATATTATCCGTCCGATCTATATCGAATGACGCGGTACGTCGATCTGATATTTGGCTTAGCTAATTACGCGTCCATGCCACCGATAAGTGTGAAATAACGATTCACCAAGCGAAAAAGGTAGCCACAGCCTCGACCTGGCGATCTCCTCCCATGAACCCTAGCACAGGGTCCGCCGCCGCCTCTCATGTCTCACCCCCGCCCCATCCGCCCGCGTGTAAGCAGAGCCGCAGGGGTGGACTATGAGTGTGCTTTTGTCCGCGTTGGTAACCGTCGCGGTCCTGGCGGTGGCGTGGGTGCGCGGCCGAACGGAGGGAGGAGGTCCGCAGGCTTGGCGTCCATCCCGGCGCCGGATCTGCGGAGGCGGCAACATGACTGGCATCGACCTGGGCACCGTATTCTCCTGGATCGGCTGTCTACGGAGATGCTGACGACGGTGGCGGAGGCGATATGCGGCCTGTCACCTACACAAGGGGGGAGGTGTCCTTGACTAGGACTGCTCAGGTGAGAGAGATGAACGGGGCGAGGTCAATGGCTCTGCCGTCCCCTATTAATTTCTTCTACTCCCTCCGGTCCATATTAATTGACTCTAATGTGGATGTATCTAGACACATTTTAGTTCTAGATACATCCATATTGAAGTCAATTAATATGAATCGGAGGGAGTACTTCCTATCTCAGGTGTCCCCAACTCTCATTTTCCGCTCATGGAAAGCGGCCTGACTTTGCCCCAAGGAAATCCGGGGCAACCAGACACCTCTTCTCCCCTCTGTACGTTTGGTCAGGGGTTGGATCAGAGATTTAGCATGACCGGCAAAGCTGTTCAGGTTTGTACCCAAACCCCATCCTTCTATTATCAGTTTGATCTGTGGCTCAAGTTGGATGTGCTCATGTTCTTCCTCTTTCTGCAGCAAGATTCAGAGAGACGTTGAGGGCTTGAGTCAGGCTGTTGGTTCAGGTATGGGCTCTCCACGAAGGGATGCTACTTCTTTTAGTTCCCCCTATCTTATTACTAGCTCTTATTTTTGTTTCCCGGAGACCTGGTTGATCATGTCTTGTCCAAGGTTTTGCCTATATGTAGAGCTACCCTCTATTGCTTTATAAAGTAAATGTGGAAAAAGTTGGAAAAATAATGTAGTGGGAGATTATCTTTTCCTCTCCTGTTATTGGCGATGAACATGTGGTCCATTTTGGGCGTAAAAAGAACTTGGATTTTCTCAGGCGTTTAGCTTTTCTTATAATGATTATATCATTATTTGTTAATAATATATATGAACCTTAATCTATAACAGTATAACTACAAATTATGTGAACTACATTGAAGTTAAAATGGAGAGACGGGAAACTTTGTCGATGTATATTCAGTAACAACGTAGTATTTTTTGAATCCATGGGGCAAAGCTTATATCCATGATATTTTGTTTAGTTCTATATTAACTACATGTCCCTTGCTTATTTCTACTAATACTGAAAGACCCTATAATTTTCCTTTTTGTGGGGTCCATTTTATCGTCTATACCCATGTTAGTACATCTTAACATTTAAGCTTTAGTTTTGTGTTCATATTATAACTTTTAGGAATCTATTTTATGATCATGTAAGAATTTCAAGATGGTCGTACTTGAACCTTTCATATATCCATTTATATGTAGCTTAAGTGTTTGCTACAGGGTTACAGAAAGGCTCCTGGCGGTAAGATTTTTCTTGTTGGAGATCAACAATACATGTGTGCCATTGCCAATTGTTAACAATTTGCTGTGTCTCTTTCAATAAGACATAGACCTGGTCATGTATAATTATGTTCATCAGCAGTTACATGGTGTCATTGTCCAAGATTAATGATGTTTCCTCCATGTCTTTCCTTGCAGGGGAGCTTTGCCCATACCATTTGGTACTCTGGTAACAAATCGTATAGCTATACATGTAGGTATGGGGATCAGCTCTTGATATATGTTTGTTTTGTTAGTGTTTTAGCAAGCTGAATCTGTCCAACATTGACATCTGGGAGTCGTGTTGTTGTTTTTGTTGGAAGAATAGCTAGGCCAGTTGTGCTAACTTTGTTTATATTCTCATGTGGCTCCCTCCTTTTTATCCATGCCATGGTCTATCAGTACCTACGCAGTAGCTTTTCTTTGCAATAGTGAATGTTTGAGTTCATTTCTTTTTTTAAGATGCGTCTGATGAGTTCATCCGTAAATGTCTACCAAATTCTGGATGAATCGCCATGGGTTAGTTTCTTGTTTTTGTCCACATAAGTCCTCATCTGGGCACAACGCCTAGAGTTTTTTATTAAAAATTAAATGCATTCTCTCTGATCCTATTTTTTCATGGATAGTCATAAATGGTCTGCTCTCTTTCTCGAGCTACATCCAGAAACAATCTATTTTATGCTATCAGGAATAAGAACTTAACAGTATTGTAAGTTCAGTGATATGCATATCATTTCTCCGTTAGTCAGGCACACCGCACACATATATACAATTACAGTTTGTGATTTCAGGTAAGAACTTGCTGTTTGGTTATTGCATGCATGTGTATACTGACTACACTCGCTGCCTAGCATGGATGAGCACTACCGTCCAGTCTGTGGCGGGTTAGAGCTCCATTGTGAAGGACCCACACGTTCAACCTTTTGGGGTGACAGGTGGTGGCCTTTGCGTTGGCAAGCTCCCGCGACGCGCTATAGAAGACTGGAAGTTGAGATGTGAAGATATTTTCTGGTGTTGTTTGTGATTGAGTTATTCCTCTATACTTAGATGGTGCGAAGGAGAAGCGCTTCATTTTGTACCAGTCACCTAAGGTGAGCTAACTGACCTTGACCATTTTTTAGTTCAGTTCTCAGTTATTGCGAAACAAGTAGCTACAAACGGTATGATGTTGCCAATAGTGTGTATTTCAATTCTTACCCTTATCGTACCAACTGAGTTCATGTAATGTCCGATGAAGTCAGTCCTAGCTAGAATGGATCGATGAATTGATTTATCGGATCGTTAACTGATGTTTCGTAATGAGTTTTATTTCTTTTGTTAGTCTGACTCTGCGTTTGTGACAAATGTAGCATGGTGATCAATGTGATAGCCTTGCACATGTCACTTGCTTGGACTTCCATGTTTATAGTACGAATTTTATGCAGTAGTGCATAAAAAAGGCCATGTCACCGGTGTTCTCCACACATTTGACTGATGGAACAAGTGTTCAAAACATCCTTCGACTGCTTCATAACTGCGGCACTAGAACTGGAGTACAACCTGCAGTAATGCTTTTTTAAAGTACTAAAAAGGCAACGCCACAAAGTGTTCTTCCATGTGCTATATTTATGTACCAAATTTGGTTACTTTTTTGTTGTTGCCCAAAGAATTTTTAGGCCTCTTTTCTTGGCACTCCCAGATCTATAAGGAAATTTAGGGTGTCTTATGAGAGCCGATTGTGCAATGATGTGAAGCCACAAATACCAAGAGATCTGGGCGATTAGGGATATGACATAACATGCATAATACTCTTACTACATACTGGTATGGGTAAGACAAAACTAAAACTTCTGTGGGACCCAATTATCTCAGGTGAATATCTCATTTCTCACAGATGAAAAAGTTTAATGTGTCTTAATTTTGTTAAATTAATTAACGATTTTCCTTGTTTCATGTTGATATGGCATGTTCTTGTTAAATTCAGTCATGCATATGTTACATTCAGACATCTTTTTCACTTTTCCCAAGGATAGAAATCTATTATCTTACGTTATGTGATCAAACTATCTTACGCCTGAATCAGTCTATTTTTGGAAACTAATCTGCTACTTAAAATTTAAATATTTAAAGCAACAAGAAATTGAATATTGATATTAAGTCATAAGATAGTCTATGGATTAATTGCCCTGGTTTGCCTGAATGTTTAAGGTTTCATCTTTTTTTAGTAGGAATTATTGTTGTTAATTCATTCAGATAGTCTTTAGAGCTGACAAACAGCCTAAATTATCTTTTGTACAAAATTGTAATGTTGACAGTGTGAAGTTTTAAGTAACCATTTTACTGAAAAGGTGTCGCTATTTTAGGTAATCTTATTTGTTCTACTTTTGGGTTACTCACAAGAAGGACAACACCTCTGCTAGGTGTTTGAGTAAGATGTCGGCGCTGAAGAAATCTCTGAAGATATAATTCACATCGTGAGACGAGCCTATTTGTCGGCTGTAAATGTCGTATCTGTTTTTACCATGCACACTGCTCTCTAACCTAAATAATATATTGTTCTATTAATATAAACATCAAACTATTCATATGGACATAATTGTAGAATCACTATATTGTTTTTGCCACTCATACTAATTTTCGGTAGGCGCTCCAGATTGTTCTTGCAGACTGTTTAAGAGACATGCTCTATATTGGAGTATCACAATGGAATGTTTTCTTGATGGTTGGGCTAGATTACTTGATAGAAAAACTTGCATGTGACAAAGCATTGCAAGAATATATTGGAAGTGTCCACGGACCACAACTGATGACCGTGAAGTGGTAGCTCATATGTGTAATTTGTTCCCATCGCTGACACAAAGTTTTAATTTTAATATATGCTATTATTGCTGAAAAATGTTATGCGTGTGAATTCTTGGCCGGGAATCGGCAAGAACCTAATAGCTTATTGTAAACATGCATAATACCGTGCTAATTTCTTTTATTATTTTATCATGTGCACCATCAGGTTATATGGCCTGCATAATTTGTCAATGTTATGTTGGCATGCTAAATTTATGCATGCTTGAAAAATAAGGTTGAGAACTTCAAAGTTACACCATCACAATCTTGCCATAGATCTTAAAAACTAGCCGATCAATACCAACGTCACTGGTGCAAAGAGGTGTGTATATCCTTCTAGAGTTTGAATTAATGAGTGGTTTTACGAAAACATAACTGATTAACTTCTTGTCTTCTATGACTAAATTTCTATGCACATGACTATTAAAAGTAGTAGAGATAGAGAAAGAAATACAAGAAACCGTAGCAACGCACGGGCATTCAACTAGTCCCTGTAGTAAATGAATTTCCAGATGTATTTCCCAAGGAACTACCGGGCATGCCACCCGATAGAGAGATAGAGTTCACAATCGATCTGATTCCAGGCACAACACCAATAGCTCAACCACCATATAAGATGGGACCAAAGGAGTTAGTGGAACTGAAAGCTCAGATAGATGAATTGGAACAGAAGGGATTTATCCAAGAAAGTGTGTCACCATGGGGTACACCAGTTATTTTTGTGGATAAAAGAGATGGTGGAAAGAGAATGTGTGGAGATTACATGAATCTTAACAATGTAACTATCAAGAACAAGTACCCTTTACCTAGGATACAAGACCTTTTTGATCAAGTTCAAGGAGCTGGAGTCTTCTTGAAGATAGATTTAAGGTCAGGATACCATCAAATCAAGATCAAGAAGGAGGATGTGCCAAAAACAGCGTTCGTATCAAGGTATGGACACCATGAATACTTGGTTGTACCATTTGGACTAACAAATGCACCAGCTATTTTCATGAATTTTATGAACAAGATATTCATGAAGTACTTGGAAAAGTTCGTGATAGTGTTCATAGATGATATTCTAATCTATTTAAAAGATAAAGAAGAACATGCCAAGCATTTGAAGATAGTTCTGCAAATTTTGAGAGAACATCAGCTATATGCAAAGTTCAGCAAGTGCAAGTTTTGGTTAGATAGTGTTGAATTTCTTGGACATGTCATAACCAAAGAAGGAATAGCGGTGAATCCAAGCAAGGTTCAGTCCATATTGGAGTGGAAGTCACCCAAAAATGCTAAGGAGATACGAGGATTCCTTGGTATGGCAGGCTATTATCGGAGGTTCATAGAAGGATTTTCGAAGATTGCAGGACCTATGACCAAGTTACTCAAGAAAAACACCCCATTTGTATGGACTGATGAGTGTGAAGCTAGTTTCCAAACACTCAAGGAGAAGTTAACCTGGAAAGGATTACACGGTGTATTGTGATGCTTCCAAGAATGGACTTGGATGTGTTCTAATGCAAGATCGGAAAGTAATAGCTTATGGATCAAGACAGTTAAAACCACATGAACATAACTACCCAATACATGATCTAGAGTTGGCAGCAGTTGTTTATGCTCTGAAGAGTTGGAGACAATTTCTGTATGGATCCAAATGTGAGTTATACACAGATCATAAGAGTTTGAAATATTTCTTCACTCAGAAGGAATTAAACATGAGACAGAAGAGATGGATAGAGTTGATTAAGGATTATGACCTTACAATCAACTACACACCAGGCAAGGCTAATGTAGTAGCAGATGCCTTAAGCCGAAAGAGTACTGAAAATCAACCTACAGAATGGGAGATTCCAAAATAACTTCGGAAAGAGGTAGAGGAAGCCCAGATTCTATTTATTCAAGGTGATACCATGGGAAGTATATCAACCATGAGGATCATGGATGAGATGTATTCAGACTTAAAGTATGAGATTATTCGAAAACAAGCGGATGATTTGTTCATCCAAGAAGAAATCAAAGGGTTGGAGAAGGTAGACCATCGGAATTCAATTTAGGGGAGTTTGATTCACTATACTTTCATAAAAGAATATGTGTACCGGATGATCCAGAAGTGAAGTCAATCATATTAAAGGAAGCACATGAAACCCCTTATTCAGTACATCCGGGAAGTACTAAAATGTATATGGATTTGAAGGAGATGTTCTGGTGGAACAACATGAAAAGAGAGATAGCTCAATATGTCTCTGAATGCCATACATGTCAGCGAGTGAAGGCAGAACACCAAAGTCCTGCTGGATTACTTAAACCACTGGAGATACCAGAGTGGAAATGGGATGAAATCGGAATGGATTTTGTTACTGGTCTACCAATGACTAGTAAAAGGAATGATATGATATGGGTAATAATGGATAGACTTACCAAGAGTGCTCATTTCATAGCTGTAAATCAAAAGGATACTTCGGAAAAGCTTGTGGATATATATGTTAAGGAAATAGTTAGCAAGCATGGAGTACCAAAAAAGATAGTCTCAGATAGAGGTTCGATTTTCACATCAGCATTTTGGAAACAACTCCAAGAAGCTTTGGGATCCAAGTTGGATTTCAGTATAGCATATCATCCACAAACCGGAGGACAAACCGAAAGAACCAATCAGATACTTGAAGACATGCTTAGAGCTTGTGCTCTAAACTTTGGAGGCTCATGGGAGGACCATCTACCATTGGCGGAATTCTCATATAACAATAGTTATCAGAGTAGCATCCAGATGGAACTATATGAAGCATTGTACGGGATGAAGTGTAGATCCCCAATCTATTGGTTTGAAACCGGAGAGAACAAGGAGTTTACACCGGACTACATCAAGGAGAGACAAGGAGTCATCGAGGTGATCCGGGATAGACTCAAAATAGCTCAAAGTCGTCAAAAGAGTTATGCTGACCAAAGGAGAAGAGTTTGGGAACCAAAAGTAGGAGACATGGTATATTTGAAGGTTAGCCCAATGAAAGGACTCAAGAGGTTCGGAGTAAAAGGAAAGTTAAGTCCTCGATATATAGGACCATTCAAGATACTCAGTCAGAATCGAGGAACAACTTTTGAGTTAGAATTACCTGAGCAACTAAGTCTGGTTCACAATGTATTTCATGTATCACAACTAATAAAGTGTTTGAAGGCACCAGATGACCCCATCACACATGAAGAAATAGAATTGCAATCAGAACTGACTTATGTGGAGAAGCCTGAAAAGATCCTGGAAGTACAGTGGAAGAAGTTAAGGAATAAAGCAATCAAATATTGCAAGATTCAATGTCAACATCACCCTGAACGAGAAGCAACCTGGGAGACGGAAGAAGAACTCAGGAAGTCTTACCCCGAGCTATTCAGGTACCAATCTTAACTTCGGGACGAAGTTTCTGTTAAGGGGAGAGGCTGTAATAACCCAGAACTTAGGAACAACGAAGGGTAGATTTAGGAATGGGATGTGCATTTCATCGCAAAACGAGGGAAATTTTCGCGCCTTATTGCAACTAAACCTAAGAGGGATCGAGGTTCTCTCTCATTTTGCAATTAGGGTTAGGCAAGGTGGGTTAGTAAATTTCGACATGATCTCTTTTGTATCTTGTTGATTTGGGAGTTGATTTCATTTGACAAGTAATAATACATTGATAACATTAAACAATAAGCAATAATGATTATAGAAAATGAATTCACAATTTAAATACAACTTATGAATTCAAATTACTTTGAATTTCAAATTGAATTATAAATACAATAATTATTCAGAAATATAAACATTACATAAACCAAAAAGCTCATAAGCAAAACTTGAGCTTTATTGATACACCAACACATTTACATTGTCTTTACAATATTCTTGATACAAGAATTAAAAGAATAGGCAGAAATAAAAAGGAAGATTACAATGTTTGATCCTAAACAAAAAACCTAGACTAATGACTTGAAGGAAATCTTCAATGGTCATATTCATCTTGAAAACCTGCAAAACAACACAACAAGCACTAGCCAGGGGTTAAGTGTTAGCCAATATTCAGTTTGGACAGAAACAAGTGTCCTGCACACTTGTGCTTGTCCAAAGACTTGGACAACACATGATAAGAGCAACAGCAGACCAAACCTGAGCACACACCAGGGGCTCAAGTTTCAGCATATGAGAGCACACAACTCATGTGTGCTGAGCAAGCAACAACAAGGCCATGCACTGGCCTAGTCACCAAACCAAGCCAGGCTTGTGTGGCATGGCAAGGAGAGAAGTAGAGATGGTATAAAATAGCACAAACCCTAGAAACAGTGCATAGTCGACCAGATAAAGATTCACATGGTAAGCAGAAGAAAGAATAGGTATAGTTCATCCTGTTCTTGCTCAAGAACAGCGCAACCCAACACATAACCCAACCAACCACCAGAAATCATTGTGACCTGAGAGATCAACCAAGAACTGGAGGTGCAGGGCTGTGACAAACAAACCAGAAGTCTGCATCAACAAAAGATTTCACTCTAGGAGCTGGAACAAGGTATACCTAGTTCCTGGAAGGGATCCAGTGGATCCAATCCATAAATTATGCATGACATATGTCATGGGATTGAGCAGATGCTCAATGGGTAGCTCATCACTTGGTTTTCACCAAGGATCACTGGCAGTCTAGAAAGCCACTAAAACAGAAACCATTGATGCTAGCACGCAGTCGACGTGCCCGTTGGGAACCCCAAGAGGAAGGTGTGATGCGTACAGCGGCAAGTTTTCCCTCAGTAAGAAACCAAGGTTTATCGAACCAGTAGGAGCCAAGAAGCACGTTGAAGGTTGATGGCGGAGGAGTGTAGTGCGGCGCAACACCAGGGATTCCGGCGCCAACGTGGAACCTGCACAACACAACCAAAGTACTTTGTCCCAACGTAACAGTGAGGTTGTCAATATCACCGGCTTGCTGTAACAAAGGATTAGATGTATAGTGTGGATGATGATGTTTGCGAGAGAACGATAAAACGAGTATTGCGATGAGATTGTATTCGATGTAAAAGAATGGACCGGGGTCCACAGTTCACTAGAGGTGTCTCTCCCATAAGAATAAGCATGTTGGGTGAACAAATTACGGTTGGGCAATTGACAAATAGAGAGGGCATGACCATGCACATACATGTTATGATGAGTAGTGTGAGATTTAATTGGGCATTACGACAAAGTACATAGACCGCTATCCAGCATGCATCTATGCCTAAAAAGTCCACCTTCAGGTTATCTTCCGAACCCCCTCCAGTATTAAGTTGCGAACAACAGACAATTGCATTAAGTATGGTGCGTAATGTAATCAATAAATATATCCTTAGACATAGCATTGATGTTTTATCCCTAGTGGCAATAGCACATCCAAAACCTTAGAACTTTCTGTCACTGTCCCAGATTTAATGGGGGCATGAACCCACTATCGAGCATAAATACTCCCTCTTGGAGTTACAAGCAAAAACTTGGCCAGAGCCTCTACTAGCAACAGAGAGCATGCAAGATCATAAACAACACATAGATGATAGATTGATTATCAACATAACATAGCATTCACTATTCATCGGATCCCAACAAACGCAACATATAGTATTACAGATAGATGATCTTGATCATGTTAGGCAGCTCACAAGATCCAACAATGATAACACAATTAGGATAAGACGACCATCTAGCTACTGCTATGGACCCATAGTCCAGGGGTGAACTACTCACACATCACTCCGGAGGCGACCATGGTGGTGTAGAGTCCTCCGGGAGATGATTCCCCTCTCCGGCAGGGTGCCGGAGGCGATCTCCTGAATCCCCCGAGATGGGATTGGCGGCAGCGGCGTCTCTGGAAGGTTTTCCGTATCGTGGCTCTCGGTACTGGAGTTATTATCGACGAAGGCTTCTTATAGGTGAAGAGGTAGGTTTAGGGGCGACGCGAGGGGCCCACACAACAGGCCGGCGCGGCCAGGGCTTGGGCCGCGCCACCCTAGCGTGTCGCCGCCTTGTCGCCCCACTTCGTATCTCCCCCGGTGTTCTAGAAGCTTCGTGAAAAAATAAGATCCTGGGCGTTGGTTTTGTCCAATTCCGAGAATATTTCCTTACTAGGATTTCTGAAACCAAAAACAGCAGAAAACATCAACTGGCTCTTCGACATCTTGTTAATAGGTTAGTGCCGGAAAATGCATAAATATGACATAAAGTATGTATAAAACATGTAGGTATCATCAATAAAGTAGCATGGAACATAAGAAATTATCGATACGTTGGAGACGTATCAGCATCCCCAAGCCTAGTTCCTACTCGTCCCGAGTAGGTAAACGATAACAAAGATAATTTCTGAAGTGACATGCCATCATAATCTTGATCAATTCTATTGTAAGCATATGTAATGAATGCAGTGATCCAAAGCAATGGTAAAGACAATGAGTAAACAACTGAATCATATAGCAAAGACTTTTCATGAATAGTACTTTCAAGACAAGCATCAATAAGTCTGGCATAAGAGTTAACTCATAAAGCAATAAATTCATAGTAAAGGTGTTGAAGCAACACAAAGGAAGATTAAGTTTCAGCGGTTGCTTTCAACTTGTAACATGTATATCTCATGGATAGTTGTCAACATAATGTAATATGATGAATGCAAATATGCAAGTATGTAAGAATAAATGCACAGTTAACACAAGTGTTTGCTTCTTGAGGTGGGCGGAAATAGGTAAACTGACTCAACATAAAAGTAGAAGAATAGCCCTTCAAAGAGGGAAGCATCGATTGCTATATTTGTGCTAGAGCTTTTATTTTGAAAACAAGAAACAACTTTATCAACGGTAGTAATAAAGCATATGTGTTATGTAAATTATATCCTACAAGTTGCAAGCCTCATGCATAGTATACCAATAGTGCCCGCACCTTGTCCTAATTAGCTCGGATTACCTGGATTATCACCGCAATACATATGTTTTAACCAAGTATCACAAAGGGGTACCTCTATGCCACCTGTACAAAGGTCTAAGGAGAAAGCTCGCATTGGATTTCTCGCTTTTGATTATTTTCAACTTAGACATCCATACCGGGACAACATAGACAACAGATAATGGACTCCTCTTTAATGCTTAAGCATTCAACAACAAATAATTTTCTCATAAGAGATTGAGGATTGTTGTCCAAAACTGAAACTTCCACCATGGATCATGGCTTTAGTTAGCGGCCCAATGTTCTTCTCTAACAATATGCATGCTCAAACCATTCAACTCATGGTAAATCGCCCTTACTTCAGACAAGACGAACATGCATAGCAACTCACATGATATTCAACAAAGGGTAGTTGATGGCGTCCCCAGGAACATGGTTATCGCACAACAAGCAACTTAATAAGAAATAAAATACATAAGTACATATTCAATACCACAATAGTTTTTAGGCTATTTGTCCCATGAGCTATATATTGCAAAGACAAAGGATAGAAATTTAAAGGTAGCACTCAAGCAATTTACTTTGGAATGGCGGAGAAATACCATGTAGTAGGTAGGTATGGTGGACACAAATGGCATAGTTATTGGCTCAAGGATTTGGATGCACGAGAAGTAATCCCTCTCAATACAAGGCTTAGGCTAGCAAGGTTATTTGAAGCAAACACAAGCATGAACCGGTACAGCAAAACTCACATAAAAACATATTGCAAGCATTATAAGACTCTATACTGTCATCCTTGTTGCTCAAACCCTTACTAGAAAATATCTAGACTTTAGAGAAACCAATCATGCAAACCAAATTTCAACAAGCTCTATGTATTTCTTCACTAATAGGTGCAAAGTATATGATGCAAGAGCTTAAACATAATCTATAACAATTGCCAAGTATCAAATTATTCAAGACATTCTACCAATTACCACATGTAGCATTTCCTGTTTCCAACCATATAACAATTAACGAAGCAGTTTATCCTTCGCCATGAACATTATGAGTAAAGCCTAAGGACATATTTGTCCATATGCAACAGCGGAGCGTGTCTCTCTCTCACACAATGAATGCTAGGATCCATTTTGTTCAAACAAAACAAAAACAAAAAACATACAGACGCTCCAAGCAAAGTACATAAGATGTGATGGAATAAAAATATAGTTTCACTAGAGGAACCTGACAATGTTGTCGATGAAGAAGGGTATGCCTTGGGCATCCCCAAGCTTAGATGCTTGAGTATTCTTGAAATATGCAGGAATGAACCACCGGGGCATCCCCAAGCTTAGAGCTTTCACTCTCCTTGATCATATTGTATCATCCTCCTCTCTTGATCCTTGAAAACTTCCTCCACACCAAACTCAAAACAACTCATTAGAGGGTTAGTGCATAATCAAAATTCACATGTTCAGAGGTGACAAAATCATTCTTAACACTTCTGGACATTGCTGAAAGGACACGGATGTCGCCTAGAGGGGGGGGGGTGAATAGGCGATTTAAAACTTTTACGAGATGGGCTTAACAAATGCAGAATAAAACTAGCGTTTACTTTGTCAAGCCCAAAGCCTATATACTATTGTTCACCTATGTGCACCAACAACTTATTCTAAGCAATGGTTCACCTATGTGCACCAACAACTTATGCTAAGCAATACAAGCAAGTATGTGATAGCAAGATATATATAACTTCAAGCACGATGGCTATCACAAGGTAAAGTGCATAAGTAAAGAGCTCGGGTATAGAGATAACCGAGGCACGCGGGAGACGATGATTTATCCCGGAGTTCACACTCTTGCGAGTGCTAATCTCCGGTGGAGAGGTGCGGTTGCTTAGTGCTCCCGAACGCCACAAGAGGCTCACCTTGAGGTGTGGTTGCTCGATGCACACCAACGCCACAAAGGCCTCACCCCAAGATGCGGTACTCACACCACACACCGAACGCCACGAAGGCGCCTCACCTAAATCTCCGGTGACCCTCGCCACAAAGGCCTAGGTCACGGTTCCACTAAGGGATTTCCTTCGAGGCGGAAACCGGGCCTTACACAAAGCTTGGGGCACGCATCCACAACTTAATTGGAGGCTCCCAAGAAATCGCCACAAAGGCCTCAAATCCGTCTAGGGTTCCAAGAACCCAAGAGTAACAACTTTCTTGCTTTCACTTCCACGAATCACCGTGGAGAACTCAAACCGATGCACCAAATGCAGTGGCAAGAACACCACAAAGATGCTCAAGTCCCTCTCTCTCAAATTCCAACAAAGCTACAAAGGCTATTGGGGGAATAAGAGAGGAAGAACAAATAGGAGGAGGAACACCAAATTTCTCCAAGATCTAGATCTAGTGGATTCCCCTCACAAAGAGAGGGATTTGATTGGTGAAGATGTAGATCTAGATCTCCTCTATCTATCTCTCAAATAGATGCAAGATTCATGGGAGGGAGAGGGAGATAGCAAGCTCAAAGAAGGTCAACAATGGGGGCAAAAACAAGCTCAAACGGTTGGGGAACATTGGGGAAGAAGACCCCCTTAAATAGGGCAAGAGAAATCTGCCCGTTATGCACAAAACTCATCAAAACCGGAACTTCCGGTCATTTGGGGCGGAACTTCCGCCCCCCGGAAGTACCGGCCAAGTTCCGGATGAAGTGGGGCGACCCTGGAAAGCTTACAGTATACTTTTGCGTGCAGAATCGTCATTTCCGGAAGTTCGCCGGAACTAGGGCGGAAGTTCCGGCCACCGGAACCTCCGGCCAACTTCCGGCCAAAAAACTGCTTCACGGAAACTTGAATAACTTTTGCATCCGGACTCCGATTTTGATGATCTTGGGCTCGTTTCGAAGCTAGTAAAAAGCTCTAAAAGATCATGCATGGAACCATCATAGTCCAGTAAGGTAGGATAGAAACAAATGGATAAAGGTTTTACCTATCTATAAACAGCAAACCGGTAAAACCTCCAATATGGAAAATGCAACAACTTGAGTTAGGAAACTCGGATTTAGGTGAAACCAATTTTGTTGTAAAGAAGATGACAAGAGCTACCCCACAAAGAGTGAAAGGCTTAAGAACAAGTGGGGTAGGTTTTTCTATGTATTTTAGAGTGAAACCTCTCAATACGAGAAACCGAGAAAAACTCCAATATCGAAAACGCAACAAGTGATTCATGCGGAATCCATTTTCGATGAACTAGAGCTTGCTATGGAAATAACCACAAGCTCTAAATCACCACATGGATAAGATCCAAATAACAACCAAGAAATATGATGCAAGGATGCAAAGGTTTGAGCTCTCTCCGAACGATACTCTCGAGTTACTCACTCGAGAGCCCTCTTGATAGTACGGCAACTAAACTATAAAACGGTCTCCAACTACACCATGAGACCTGTAAGAAAGAAACCCTATCAAGAGCAAACCTTAACCTTGCGCGTTCCTCTTGAGCTCGATGAAGACGATCTTGATCACAACAAGATGGAACACCTTTCTTGATTGTGCTTGCTTGATGAAGTCTTGTGGATTGCTCCCCCATAATCCACCATGGGAGAGCATTTTCTTCGGCACATCTTCACATATCCATGATCACCATATGGATGGCAAGCTTCAAGCAAATGATCTCTTAGAGATGGCTCATCTTGAACTTGCACTTCATTTCTTCATTCTTCATCATGTTGATGTCTTGAAGTTAACTTTGAGGGATCACTTCATCTTCATCTTCAAGGAATACTTGATACTTGATATCCTTCATTAATTTCTTCTTAATGCAACCTTGAAGCCAACATATGGTTCAAGCATTGCCTATGGACAACACCTACAAATATAACTCAATGCAAACATTAGTCCATAGGGATTGTCATTAATTACCAAAACCACACATGGGGTCCATGCACTTTCAATCTCCCCCATTTTGGTAATTGATGACAATCTCTTTGAGAGGGTTTATATAAGGAATTTAAGTAACAAACAAGTTGAATATATAGAGCAAACTCCCCCATAATGTATGCATGTGTGAATGATCTAGACTTTCATTGCATATATTGGCATTCAAAGCCTAGTGGAGTTTTCTCTAAATATTCAACTATGCAAAGCAACAAGATGCAATGCAATAAAGGCACATGCTTAAGCACAAAGCAAAGACATAACCAAATTCCCTTAAACCCTCCAAACTTCTCCCCCATTGGCACCAATTGCCGAAATGGGTTGTGGGGACCCCGGACTAGCTGTCCGAAATACCCTGTTATGTATACAGTTCACGTTCCCATGATCAGTGTGCCATGAACACATAACCGAACTGATATCAAATTACATCATCCTTTACAAAACGGAATAAGAAAATTACAATAAGGTCACATGACCCATCTTTACAAGATAGCCTCGAAGGGCCTAATCTAAACATCAAAGTAGCAGAATCACTTCAGCAGCGTAGAGCCCAAGTCATCTGCCTTAACCCTACAGGCAACTGACTGGGAAGACGTTCCTAGCTCGCATAGACGTCGTCAACTCCTTCTTCATCTGTCGAAGTCCTCCAGGTCTGGCCAAGTAAATAGCCGGGGACAAAGCCGTGAGTACATTTGAATTGTACTCGCAAACCATCAAGAAGGTGATAACAATTCTAACTAAAGAAGACAAGAGAGGAAGAATAGTTTCTCCGGTCGATATAGCATGTGAAAGAGAATCGGTTTCTCTTGTGGATATAACATGTGAAAGAGAATCAGTTTCTCTTGTGGATATAGCATGTGAAAGAGAATCGGTTTCTCTTGTGGATATAGCATGTGAAAGAGAATCAGTTTCTCTTGTGGATATAGCATCCCACATCACAGTTGAAGGGGACACTAAGAAAGTCCTATGACATCTCTATATCTTTGTTAAAGCAGAGTTCCTCTACATGAAACACTAGGAAGGGTCACCCTCTTTTGTTTCATTTTCCTCGACCATCTCCACATGGTCGGCACACCATCTTTCCCGTACCCTTCCGGTACTTCCAACACACATTTCCTTTGGAAATCATTTTTAAAACCAAAACTCGACACAGCTACGTAACGGCCATCCCAACCGTCCATGACCGCGGACGCGGCTATTCGAATAGTTTTGACTCTGCAGAGTTTGCACAGTTTCACCACAACTATCCGGATACCTATCGTGTGGGCATCATCCCCGCATAACGACATATGCCACGACGGATACCCGGACATAACCTTTCGCCCATTCGACTTAACACGAGGTCCTACCCTATGGAGTATGTACCTCCCCGGCACCGTGGCAGCTCACCTCCTCTAGAGCGTGGCTCCACCGCCAAGCCGGGAGACCCATAGTGTCTTCCGGACGGGTCAGCCCCGAAGGCCTCCCGTTATACTATTGTCCCAACCATGACAACCCGGACTCGGGGGTAACCGTACCCTTGTATAGTTGTGCGGTGCCTCATGCTAAGAAGAACAAACGTCAAGTTAAGCCCCGTGCCCACGTTGGAGTAGCTATGGTTGCGCTGTTTAGTTGTTCCGGGCGAATACAAAGAACCATCTGTCGTTTTTTCTCAAAAACCCAAGTCACACATACTTTCCTCTTTCCAACCATCTTTGTCAAGATCATTTCCTTTCATAAACCATACGCTTGGGTAAGATTGCCTCACCCAAGGTTTTCATAAACATTTACAACAAGGTAAACCTTGAGGGGTTCCCAATCTAAAGTTTCATGAGTTGAACTAATACAACACTATGGCCGAGATGAGGGTCATCACGCCATTGAGGGTATGAAAAAGAGGTATTGGAGTGGATCATACTTGCTTGAGCTAAGCATGTATTATGACAACACAAGAGGAAATATACTTTCAGATTTGTGGTGCTATCTAACCCAATCAATAGATAGATAGGGATGAGAATTGACCAACACCAACACCATTAAGGGAAAACAGGCATACTCATCACAATTTGAGAATACACCAAAAACATGGTATTGATACATCTACACTAGAAGGGGTGTAGTATGAATCTTGTCCCGAGGTGGAACATATTCAAGCTAAATATAGAAAGCAAGTTGGATAGCAATGGCCATGGTACCATACACCCAACCAATTACCAAGACCATGACAAGATAAAACTACAAGAGGTACCATGCTTGCATCCAAGCATAGATGACAACAATATGGAGATCATCACACATAGAACCAAGATGCTATTGATAGCACAAGATGACATCCAAAGAGACATCATATCAGAGATCAAAAGATGGCTTGCCTTGGCTTATTTGTCCCTGGACTTCTTCAACTTCACCAATATAAGAATCCCATCAATATAAATAAAATCCTTGTCCGAACCACTTCTTCTTCTTCTCCGGAATCGTTCGCATCTATCGTCGGAAAATATAAAAGGAACACAATCAATCACATTGCACCAACAAAACAAACATACAACAACCATAATTTAACCATTCAATAAAGAGCTACCATACAAAGGACTTATAGATACCACAAACAACTAAAAGAAAACTCATGTTATTTACCTAGTAAAGGTATGAGAGTATCACAACTTAGCAATTGCCTCTCTCGGTTATCACCATGGTATAAACCAAACATCCCCTGGTAGATAACATCATAAAGAGGACAAGAGCATTAGTTTGACATCAAATACATTCACAAAACATTTTCAAGCATTTTTGGAAAAGTAGAAAACAGTTTTCCTAACTTAGTTTGCTCACATAACACCACACAAGAATAGGAAGCAAATGATATGCCTTACCATTTGAAAACTTAAGCAAAACAAAAGAGCTAATGTTAAATTGCAGAGGTTTTGTTTTGCAAGCATAAAACAAAGGTTGCCCATCTCTACTAAAAAGAGTTGGTCAAGGGTTTTAAATAAACCGAAAAGTTTTGCTTCAACAATGCATGTCACACATAAACATTACTAACAGTAACAAATATGTATGAACAGAGACTAATAATATTTTTCCTATATAGCCAGTACTAATACAAGACTAACCCAATTAGAATCACCCAAAAATATTAAACCTTCAATTTTAGGAATTTATTTGAATCTAACTGTACAGAAAACAAGATCTGTAAGCCATAAATCGTAGAAAAATCCTAAAAATATGAGGCCACTGGCATTTGAAAGATATTTAAACAGAGATTCACACACAATTGGATTTGGGTTCAAATTATTTCTGAAACTCTTACAAATGGATTTACAAGTTTACTGCATGTTTTCACCATTTGTTTTAACTATGGAGTTGCAGAACAGATAAAGGTTTGAAACTTGTTTGAGATGATTAAGAAAACATTCAGTAATCCTACAGAAGTGGAATCACTCAATTAGGTTCAAAAATGGATTTTTGATGAATTAAAAGCTAACAGCCATGTCTGCAGAACATACAGAACAAGTTTAATTCATCAAAAATCATACACAAAACATAAAAATAAGAGGTCTGCTGCATCTGAAAGGTATTGAATAGGTGGTTCTTACCCAGTTGGTTTCATTCAAAAATTCGTCTCCAAGCTCCTGGTTTAATTCGACAAAGTCAGATCTGACCAGATCTTGATCTGTGAACCATTTCAGTTTCAGGAGGTCAAACGAAGTGAAACCACCGCCAAAATGAAGGTATTGGAGAGGGCTTTCACCCACATTTTAATTTGCTCAAAAAGGTTTTGTAAAACGGGAGAAATCTAACAAACAGTGATTCTGCATGTTTGCAGAACTTTATTTACCATGCAAAATCCGTAACGAATTTGAGGATGAGACCAACGCGAAGTTGTAGATCTTTTCAATACCTATCTTCAGAACTTTGAACCACTCGATTTGGATCTGCACACGAGATTTGGCGGATTTTACAAGATCGTACCAGAATCTAAAACAGCAAGATAGCAGAAATTACAGCAAGGCTTTGGACGAACTTTGCTCAAGAACTTCAGATCTGAGGATAGCTCAAACTTCTCCAAGCTTGGACCAACATGCACCTGCATCAAGATCCAATCTTGTGAGAGGAGAAAGGAGAAAGGGAGCTGGATTCATCCAAGGTTAGGGGAGAAGAGAGTGAGAGAGATGCTCTCATGGTGAGGGAAAGCTTTGAGGGAGGGGGAGAGCTTCATCTTGGAGAGCTTTTCATGGCCATGGCCGGCCATGAAGCTAGGAGGAGCAGCAATTTCGTGGGGAGAGGTAGGAGGAGAGTGTGTGGGAGTGGAGGAAAGAGTGGGGAGTGGAAAAGTGAGAGCAAGTGAGGAGGGGGTGGGCTGCCAAGCCCCTTTATATAGAGGGAGAGGGGGTGGGCTGCCTCCTCATTGATTGGGTTGGTTGGGAGGTAGCCTCTTCATTGATTGGGTTAGTTGGGAGGCTGGCTTGTGGGGGAAGAATTTGACCAAAGCTGAAATTATTAGTGGCATGGGGAAGGGACAAAAGTGGGAGGCTTCCCAAGGTGGGACAATTATGTGAGAGAGAGGGAAATGGAGAGGCATGGTGCATGTGTGCCATGGCATGGCCGGCCACATATTTTTGGCCATGCACAAGTGATCAACAAGAGAGCATTGCTACACATGCATGACACCCAAGGTTGAGTGCCTCACAAAATACTAAAATGGTGGCCTAAAAAGATATAGAATTTTAGGCAAAGTGATACTAATGCACAAGGGTGCTAAAGTAGATGGTGGTGGCATTCTGACCTGATAAAAGATGTGTCCAAGAGATGATGGTGGTGATGGTGATTTAGACAATGGTAAAGCAAGGCTAGGAGAGATGGTGAGTGAAGTAACCATATACTCACAAGGATGAATATGGTGACATAAATTATCAATTCATGATGTCAAGGTGATGATGGAAAATAATAAAGGATTGAGATGGGTATGATGAAATATAAGTTGCGCTTCAAATAAGAGTTCAATTGGGAGTGGTTTGAAATACTCCCTGAGCTAGTCTAGGGTTTTGTTGAAGGGAGTCCACTTGAAAGTATCAAATGATAATCCATTTGATCAAGAATTGGAGGATGAGGGGGTACAATGAGGTAGATCCGAGAGGTACACAAGATGTGCAAGAGTAGTCATTTGAAAAAGAACTCATTAGAAAAGTATTAGAAACATCTCAATTGTCTAGGGACAATTGGGAATGAACTCAAGTGGAATGGAATTTGAGAATGTTGAGAGAACTAGTTGGAACATAGGAGTTCAAAATATTCTACTTACTTTCTCAAGTAAAGTAGAGTTTTTCTCAAGTGTAAAATAATCAAGAGGAAAACAAGAATTGGTATAAGTACCATAAACAAGCCTTTTTCTGAAAAGAAAGCAAGATAGAAAATAATGTTTTTAGAAATCAGTACTTGGTAGAAATGGGATGGAAAACAAAACCCATTTCAGTTCCTTGTTTTCTTTGAAGAAATATCTTGGGAAGATTTAATAAAACTAGAAGTAGTTTTGTGATCAAAACTAAAGAAGGAAAAACAATAGGGTGTTTGAGAAAGAAAGCTAATTTTAGGGAGGAGTGTTCCCAAGGGTAGATGGTGGCTACAAAACGTACCCATCATTCCCACTCTTGGTTGTGTGAAGATTAAACTTGAATAGAACAAGAGGTAAAAGGGAAGGAAGTGATCCAAAGTTGAAACAAAGGGTAGAGTGCAAGGTCAAGTGAATTAAGAGAGTTGCATGGGTAGACTGAGACATGCAAGACTTGGAGGTTGAAGAGAATGTTGCATAGATGAGATCCATGCATTGAAGCCAACAATAACAGTTGTGGGTGCTTAGAGATCAATTGCCAAAGTCTGGACATTTTAAGCCTGTCGACACAGATGATCGACATGGCCTCAAAACCAACAAGGATGAGTGGGTATAAGAGAAGGGTGCAAGTTTGGAATCAAGGATGATTTGAGCTAGCTTAAACACAAAGAGGAATTTTAAGTAGGCACACTCATGTTGCCATGAGTAGAAAAATTTGATGTGGAAAAAAAAGGAAAACAACTTTTCCTGAGTCACATAGGTGTTTTATTAGGTGAGTTGCTTGCTTGACCACTAGAGGTGTTGATCTATGAGGCAGCTCAAGACAAAACTCAACAAGAAAATCAAGACAATTCATCTACCAACCGATCAAGGAAATTCATCACCACAAACAGATCAAGGCAATACATCTAAATTAGTCTATAGAAAAAGTTTTTGTTCCCCCTGATTTTTGAAATCAGGACAACTAATCAAGGTTGAAAAAGTTGGGGTGTTACAGATCTTCCACCCTTAAAATAATCTCGTCCCGAGATTACTGAGTGTAGAACTAGAGGGGTTATAAAGTTTAACCAAAGTCAGACTCCATTCTACTGTAGACGTGCCGTTGTAGAGAAAGTCGTTTGCTTCATATTCTGGGAGACATGATGGTTTTCGGCCGATGGCGAGCTTCATGAAGAGGTTGACTACTCCATGCGGGTGTTGGATCTGTAGCTTCTTCACGATCCTGGCGGAGGTTCAAGACTGTGGGAGGGTTAGTGCACCCAATGGTGCTTGAGCAGGGCTGAAAACCTTTTTAGAGTTAGCTTGATTTTAGTGGAAGACGAAGTCTTCCACCCTTAAGATTGTTCACCGGGGAGGGGGCGTTAAAAACTGTAAGCTTCGGCCACGGGTCTTGTCGGGCGCTTCTTGGAGAAGTCATTGATCTCCTGTCTTGAGTTGAAAACATCTTCAGGGAGCGAGGTGCAGTCCACAGCTTCAAGAGGGGTTAGTGCATCCTAAGTTTCCAACGGTGTGTTAGAAAGGTTTAAAATTTTAGGGTTAGCTCCAAATTTTAGTGGAAGACGGAGTCTTCCACCCTTAAGATTTTTCATCGGGCTTTTGGGAAAACTAAGAGCTTCTGTGTTGCAGTGCCGTCTGGGGCTTCTGAAGAAGTCATCGGTCTTCCTTGTTCAGCTGAAGAATCTTCGGGGGCGACGTGCAGACCACCACTTCAAGAGGCACTCACGTGTTAACTAAACCATATGGGATGCGCGGTGAGTTAGTAAGTTGATGAAACACCTAGTTGGTATCCATATGAAACAGCAACAGAGGTCGTCGGAGGCAATCTTCAGCTTGACGGTCAGTGCTGACTTATACCAGTTGAGAAGTTAGTGGGTAAACTACACTTAATCTTGAGTCTTGAGGTATCTTCAGGAGCTTCACTTGGTAAGGACCAGATGAACAAGGTGATGTAGCTTGGCTTTGACGCTATTGTTCACTCAACGGGTTAGACGGTGTGTTAGAGGGTGGTTTCAAAAGATATCCTCGAGGTTAGCGCGATTATACTCCAAGGTTAGACAAAGTTAGTATGCATGTCTTCTTGCAGAGGTGCAGTCACTCTTGGAGGTAGGGTCTTCTGTCTTCTCGGCTTAGTAGAGATGCTTCAGCTGATCTTGAAAGTAGTTGGCGTAGATAGGGGTCTGGTCAGTTTCTCTGTCGGTTGAGAATCGATGGTTAACAGGGTTAACTTATCCATTTAGCTAGCAGTAAGCATTTTATCGGCGAGGTAGATGACTGTGAAAACGTCTTAGAGGGGCTTCCTACGCTGGTTTATCACACCAAGAGTGTTTTTCAGACCTAAAGACCAAGACAATCAAACACACAACAAACAAATAAAAACACTCAAGACAACACACTTAGGGAACTACAAGCAATCATCAAACCAGACATGGTAACACAAGTACCCATGGATGACTAATACGCGGGGGTAGCTCAATCAAAGCGATTGAGTTTTGTCCTATCCATCCTATAGGTTTGGGCTGGTCACATATGTTGCAGTCTTCAGCTTGTTGACATCGTCTTCAACAAGGATTCTTGAAGCAGAGAGTGGTGATGCGGCCCGGTGTTGAGTCGTCGAGGTTGAGGTAGAGGCTAAAACTGTGTAGTCTTCTTGCTCAACATCCCGGGGACGTGGGGTCTTCGAAGGGGTAGTTGTGTAGGTACTCCCAAAGTCGGCATCTTCTGGTGGCTGGCCTAAAAATTACTAGTCAAAAACCGAGGACTTGATCCCCGACGACCGCAAAAAGTGCAAGTCCACGGAGGAACAAGGTCAGATCTTTGACATACTTTGGTGACAACCAAAGACATGATATTATCATTATTTTATGTGCACACTAAGTCGGCCTCCAATCTTCAATAGGCTGTCGTTGGAGATTCATGAGTCTTCCCGAGGGATTGATGTATCTTTGAGTTCGAGTCTCCGGTCTCGAGTTGGGGACATCGTCCAATATGTAGGTTTGAAGTGGATGAGACAATAGAGTAAGAATTTTCAAACACTTCTATAAAGCGGAGAGATAAGAATTTAGAAGTTTTGAAGAAACAAGAGGAGTAGAAGCTATGCTTCCGACTAACGAAAGAATTTGTTTGGTAAATAGTTTTGCCCAAGTACTTGTTTCCTAACTAACGTCCATGCTAACTAAGGTCTCCTACGGTCGGGATGGCTCGATACCAGCTACGTGGGGACCCCGGACTAGCTGTCCGAAATACCCTGTTATGTATACGGTTCACGTTCCCATGATCAGTGTGCCGTGAACACATAACCGAACTGATATCAAATTACATCATCCTTTACAAAACGGAATAAGAAAATTACAATAAGGTCACATGACCCATCTTTACAAGATAGCCTCGAAGGGCCTAATCTAAACATCAGAGTAGCGTAATCACTTCAGCAGCGTAGAGCCCAAGTCATCTGCCTTAACCCTACAGGCAACTGACTGGGAAGACGTTCCTAGCTCGCATAGACGTCGTCAACTCCTTCTTCATCCGTCGAAGTCCTCCAGGTCTGGCCAAGTAAATAGCCAGGGACAAAGCCGTGAGTACATTTGAATTGTACTCGCAAACCATCAAGAAGGTGATAACAATTCTAACTAAAGAAGACAAGAGAGGAAGAATAGTTTCTCAGGTGGATATAGCATGTGAAAGAGAATCAGTTTCTCTTGTGGATATAGCATGTGAAAGAGAATCAGTTTCTCTTGTGGATATAGCATGTGAAAGAGAATCGGTTTCTCTTGTGGATATAGCATGTGAAAGAGAATCGGTTTCTCTTGTGGATATAGCATCCCACATCACAGTTGAAGGGGACACTAATAAAGTCCTATGACATCTCTATATCTTTGTTAAAGCAGAGTTCCTCTACATGAAACACTAGGAAGGGTCACCCTCTTTTGTTTCATTTTCCTCGACCATCTCCACATGGTCGGCACACCATCTTTCCCGTACCCTTCTGGTACTTCCAACACACATTTCGTTTGGAAATCATTTTTAAAACCAAAACTCGACACAGCTCTGTAACGGCCATCCCAACCGTCCATGACCGCGGACGCGGCTATTCGAATAGTTTTGACTCTGCAGAGTTTGCACACTTTCACCACAACTATCCGGATACCTATCGTGTGGGCATCATCCCCGCATAACGACATATGCCACGACGGATACCCGGACATAACCTTTCGCCCATTCGACTTAACACGAGGTCCTACCCTATGGAGTATGTACCTCCCCGGCACCGTGGCAGCTCACCTCCTCTAGAGCGTGGCTCCACCGCCAAGCCGGGAGACCCATAGTGTCTTCGGACGGGTCAGCCCCGAAGGCCTCCCGTTATACTATTGTCCCAACCATGACAACCCGGACTCGGGGGTAACCGTACCCTTGTATAGTTGTGCGGTGCCTCATGCTAAGAAGAACAAACGTCAAGTTAAGCCCCGTGCCCACGTTGGAGTAGCTATGGTTGCGCTGTTTAGTTGTTCCGGGCGAATACAAAGAACCATCTGTCGTTTTTTCTCAAAAACCCAAGTCACACATACTTTCCTCTTTCCAACCATCTTTGTCAAGATCATTTCCTTTCATAAACCATACGCTTGGGTAAGATTGCCTCACCCAAGGTTTTCATAAACATTTACAACAAGGTAAACCTTGAGGGGTTCCCAATCTAAAGTTTCATGAGTTGAACTAATACAACACTATGGCCGAGATGAGGGTCATCACGCCATTGAGGGTATGAAAAAGAGGTATTGGAGTGGATCATACTTGCTTGAGCTAAGCATGTATTATGAAACACAAGAGGAAATATACTTTCAGATTTGTGGTGCTATCTAACCCAATCAATAGATAGATAGGGATGAGAATTGACCAACACCAACACCATTAAGGGAAAACAGGCATACTCATCACAATTTGAGAATACACCAAAAACATGGTATTGATACATCTACACTAGAAGGGGGTGTAGTATGAATCTTGTCCCGAGGTGGAACATATTCAAGCTAAATATAGAAAGCAAGTTGGATAGTAATGGCCATGGTACCATACACCCAACCAATTACCAAGACCATGACAAGATAAAACTACTAGAGGTACCATGCTTGCATCCAAGCATAGATGACAACAATATGGAGATCATCACACATAGAACCAAGATGCTATTGATAGCACAAGATGACATCCAAAGAGACATCATATCAGAGATCAAAAGATGGCTTGCCTTGGCTTATTTGTCCCTGGACTTCTTCAACTTCACCAATATAAGAATCCCATCAATATAAATAAAATCCTTGTCCGAACCACTTCTTCTTCTTCTCCGGAATCGTTCGCATCTATCGTCGGAAAATATAAAAGGAACACAATCAATCACATTGCACCAACAAAACAAACATACAACAACCATAATTTAACCATTCAATAAAGAGCTACCATACAAAGGACTTATAGATACCACAAACAACTAAAAGAAAACTCATGTTATTTACCTAGTAAAGGTATGAGAGTATCACAACTTAGCAATTGCCTCTCTCGGTTATCACCATGGTATAAACCAAACATCCCCTGGTAGATAACATCATAAAGAGGACAAGAGCATTAGTTTGACATCAAATACATTCACAAAACATTTTCAAGCATTTTTGGAAAAGTAGAAAACAGTTTTCCTAACTTAGTTTGCTCACATAACACCACACAAGAATAGGAAGCAAATGATATGCCTTACCATTTGAAAACTTAACCAAAACAAAAGAGCTAATGTTAAATTGCAGAGGTTTTGTTTTACAAGCATAAAACAAAGGTTGCCCATCTCTACTAAAAAGAGTTGGTCAAGGGTTTTAAATAAACCGAAAAGTTTTGCTTCAACAATGCATGTCACACATAAACATTACTAACAGTAACAAATATGTATGAACAGAGACTAATAATATTTTTCCTATATAGCCAGTACTAATACAAGACTAACCCAATTGGAATCACCCAAAAAGATTAAACCTTCAATTTTAGGAATTTCTTTGAATCTAACTGTACAGAAAACAAGATCTGTAAGCCATAAATCGTAGAAAAATCCTAAAAATATGAGGCCACTGGCATTTGAAAGATATTTAAATAGAGATTCACACACAATTGGATTTGGGTTCAAATTATTTCTGAAACTCTTACAAATGGATATACAAGTTTACTGCATGTTTTCACCATTTGTTTTAACTATGGAGTTGCAGAACAGATAAAGGTTTGAAACTTGTTTGAGATGATTAAGAAAACATTCAGTAATCCTACAGAAGTGGAATCACTCAATTAGGTTCAAAAATGGATTTTTGATGAATTAAAAGCTAACAGCCATGTCTGCAGAACATACAGAACAAGTTTAATTCATCAAAAATCATACACAAAACATAAAAATAAGAGGTCTGCTGCATCTGAAAGGTATTGAATAGGTGGTTCTTACCCAGTTGGTTTCATTCAAAAATTCGTCTCCAAGCTCCTGGTTTAATTCGACAAAGTCAGATCTAACCAGATCTTGATCTGTGAACCATTTCAGTTTCAGGAGGTCAAACGAAGTGAAACCACCGCCAAAATGAAAGTATTGGAGAGGGCTTTCAACCACATTTTAATTTGCTCAAAAAGGTTTTGTAAAACGGGAGAAATCTAACAAACAGTGATTCTGCATGTCTGCAGAACTTTATTTACCATGCAAAATCCGTAACGAATTTGAGGATGAGACCAACGCGAAGTTGTAGATCTTTTCAATACCTATCTTCAGAACTTTGAACCACTCGATTTGGATCTGCACACGAGATTTGGCGGATTTTACAAGATCGTACCAGAATCTAAAACAGCAAGATAGCAGAAATTACAGCAAGGCTTTGGACGAACTTTGCTCAAGAACTTCAGATCTGAGGATAGCTCAAACTTCTCCAAGCTTGGACCAACATGCACCTGCATCAAGATCCAATCTTGTGAGAGGAGAAAGGAGAAAGGGAGCTGGATTCATCCAAGGTTAGGGGAGAAGAGAGTGAGAGAGATGCTCTCATGGTGAGGGAAAGCTTTGAGGGAGGGGAGAGCTTCATCTTGGAGAGCTTTTCATGGCCATGGCCGGCCATGAAGCTAGGAGGAGCAGCAATTTCGTGGGGAGAGGTAGGAGGAGAGTGTGTGGGAGTGGAGGAAAGAGTGGGGAGTGGAAAAGTGAGAGCAAGTGAGGAGGGGGTGGGCTGCCAAGCCCCTTTATATAGAGGGAGAGGGGGTGGGCTGCCTCCTCATTGATTGGGTTGGTTGGGAGGTAGCCTCTTCATTGATTGGGTTAGTTGGGAGGCTGGCTTGTGGGGGAAGAATTTGACCAAAGCTGAAATTATTAGTGGCATGGGGAAGGGACAAAAGTGGGAGGCTTCCCAAGGTGGGACAATTATGTGAGAGAGAGGGAAATGGAGAGGCATGGTGCATGTGTGCCATGGCATGGCCGGCCACATATTTTTGGCCATGCACAAGTGATCAACAAGAGAGCATTGCTACACATGCATGACACCCAAGGTTGAGTGCCTCACAAAATACTAAAATGGTGGCCTAAAAAGATATAGAATTTTAGGCAAAGTGATACTAATGCACAAGGGTGCTAAAGTAGATGGTGGTGGCATTCTGACTCGATAAAAGATGTGTCCAAGAGATGATGGTGGTGATGGTGATTTAGACAATGGTAAAGCAAGGCTAGGAGAGATGGTGAGTGAAGTAACCATATACTCACAAGGATGAATATGGTGACATAAATTATCAATTCATGATGTCAAGGTGATGATGGAAAATAATAAAGGATTGAGATGGGTATGATGAAATATAAGTTGCGCTTCAAATAAGAGTTCAATTGGGAGTGGTTTGAAATACTCCCTGAGCTAGTCTAGGGTTTTGTTGAAGGGAGTCCACTTGAAAGTATCAAATGATAATCCATTTGATCAAGAATTGGAGGATGAGGGGGTACAATGAGGTAGATCCGAGAGGTACACAAGATGTGCAAGACTAGTCATTTGAAAAAGAACTCATTAGAAAAGTATTAGAAACATCTCAATTGTCTAGGGACAATTGGGAATGAACTCAAGTGGAATGGAATTTGAGAATGTTGAGAGAACTAGTTGGAACATAGGAGTTCAAAATATTCTACTTACTTTCTCAAGTAAAGTAGAGTTTTTCTCAAGTGTAAAATAATCAAGAGGAAAACAAGAATTGGTATAAGTACCATAAACAAGCCTTTTTCTGAAAAGAAAGCAAGATAGAAAATAATGTTTTTAGAAATCAGTACTTGGTAGAAATGGGATGGAAAACAAAACCCATTTCAGTTCCTTGTTTTCTTTGAAGAAATATCTTGGGAAGATTTAATAAAACTAGAAGTAGTTTTGTGATCAAAACTAAAGAAGGAAAAACAATAGGGTGTTTGAGAAAGAAAGCTAATTTTAGGGAGGAGTGTTCCCAAGGGTAGATGGTGGCTACAAAACGTACCCATCATTCCCACTCTTGGTTGTGTGAAGATTAAACTTGAATAGAACAAGAGGTAAAAGGGAAGGAAGTGATCCAAAGTTGAAACAAAGGGTAGAGTGCAAGGTCAAGTGAATTAAGAGAGTTGCAAGGGTAGACTGAGACATGCAAGACTTGGAGGTTGAAGAGAATGTTGCATAGATGAGATCCATGCATTGAAGCCAACAATAACAGTTGTGGGTGCTTAGAGATCAATTGCCAAAGTCTGGACATTTTAAGCCTGTCGACACAGATGATCGACATGGCCTCAAAACCAACAAGGATGAGTGGGTATAAGAGAAGGGTGCAAGTTTGGAATCAAGGATGATTTGAGCTAGCTTAAACACAAAGAGGAATTTTAAGTAGGCACACTCATGTTGCCATGAGTAGAAAAATTTGATGTGGAAAAAAAAAGGAAAACAACTTTTCCTGAGTCACATAGGTGTTTTATTAGGTGAGTTGCTTGCTTGACCACTAGAGGTGTTGATCTATGAGGCAGCTCAAGACAAAACTCAACAAGAAAATCAAGACAATTCATCTACCAACCGATCAAGGAAATTCATCACCACAAACAGATCAAGGCAATACATCTAAATTAGTCTATAGAAAAAGTTTTTGTTCCCCCTGATTTTTGAAATCAGGACAACTAATCAAGGTTGAAAAAGTTGGGGTGTTACATGGGTGAAAAATTTAGAAGGCCAAAATAGCGAGACTTCCTTCATAGCGTGTGCATTTCTCATAATTTGAGTGGAATCAAATGCACGTATCCAATGACGAATATTCGGAAGGAATCACACTATAGATAGGATCAAAGATTGCAAAAAGATAACAAAGTCAAGAAGCTTCAACAAATGAAGCAAGCAACCAAATGAACCACAAAGAATATACCAAAAGAAAGATAGATATTATGATAAGATCAAGAAGATTGCTCTAAATAATATGAGGAAGCTCCCCAAGGTTTGTGCACAAAACCAGACAAATTGCATTGGAGTATAAAGTGCACAAACATGGAATCATCACTCCCATAATATCATTCGAAACAAAAGATACCAAGTGAATCAAACTCTAATGATCACGACAAAATAGTGCCTTAAATAAAATGAGGAAGCTCCCCAAGGTACATGCATAAATTAAAATGTTGCATTTGAATACAATATGCATAACATGGAATCCTTACTCCCTCATTACCATTTAAAACACAAACATTTGCAATAGATCATAGATAGAAAATTAAGCTTAACACTTGCAACAAACAAATGGTTGAGCAACAAGTAAGAGGCACCATAATAAAAGGCTCAACCAAGAGGATATGTGAAAGGCATGATAAAGCATATTATAAGACTATTACAAGGATGAGCAAAAAGCATCATCATAGTCTTCAATGAATTATATTGCTTAGCATGACCAATCAACACGCAACAAATAAATAAGATATCAAATGGAGATGTATCATCTCTTATGTGTATAAGTTTCTCTAAGTGAGCAATATCACAAAGATATTTATCCACAATGAAACATGCACACACAAAATAGATACACAAGAATATAGCATGATATCCCAAAATGAAGTCATGCAATATACCAATAAGAATTCTTGCTTAATAGCATGGCCAAAGGCTCAATTTTATCTTATTGTACATTCATGAACTTCAGCCACAAACATCTAAAATACATCACAAATATCAACAAGGGATAGAAGATAGTTGGGATGCATTGAGAAAGTCAACAAGTATCACAAACGAGGATACCAAAAGAAATAACTAAATTTGCACTTTCATCTATATTGCACATGTGAGAGCCTTGAGGAATTGATATGCAATAAAATTGCTAGATAGGCATAGTTGGGATGGATGAATCATGAGCATGATTTAATATACTTCCCAACAAATGCACTCATCTCAAATTACTCACATTCACAATAAAGAGGTTTCATTAAGACTTTTGCAAGAAGCACACTATTTGCAAATCAAGAGATTCATGCCAAGATGCAACCATAAGGTTGAATACTTGAAAAATATGCATGAGAAGATACTTGTTACCAAGATAGCATTGGTGTGGATGTAGTAGATATGTGTTCGTTGACCATCCTAGCTTGCCTCAAGTTACCATTCAGTCACCACTTCTTTCCAAGAGTGAGACAAGCATTCAATGCATATCCATTGTACCTAACACAAAGGTAAGTACAAAATGGTCCCCAAACTGATTGGGTCCGAAGTAGTTAGACACACTACAACATATAGGACAAACTCCACAATTCTATGTGCATATAGATATGAAATTGAATTTCATGCACATCTTAACCAAATTAGGATTTGATGGAGTTTACCCTATATATTGGATCAAAGAAAGTGACACATGCCATAAGATATACATATATTAAATATGCATGCACAATACTTTCAAGAACCAAAGGAAGATACAATTTGGACAAAACACCAAATAAACCAAGAGACAATGGTTGTCCAAATTATACCAAAGAATCAAATCAACACAAGATTGACTCCAAAGACTTATCTCATTATAAGAAGATAATTAAACCTAAACACAAAGGAATGAGATAACCAACTCCCAAGAGAGCAAGGTTCCAACAAATAAACCAAACCGTCGAAACTTTTTATGATGGCACAAAGTACCAAAAAGAAAATTTTATGTCTCCCAAAACCAAATTTTTGATAAAGATCAAGAGATGTTAAGCATTCTAATAATATAGAGGAGCTCCCCCAAGTTTGGTGCATTATCTAGGATTTTTTATATGAATACAAAATGCACAAAACTAGGATCATCACGCTACCTATATCTTCTAACAATGCTAAGAAAGTTTGAATAGACAACTTAGATCCATAAGATGCAAGGAAGACACATGGGAGTCAAAGCACAACAAATTCATGGCAATAAATAAGGCAATATAAATACAAGAGACAATGTAGATATGATCAATAAATATCTACCTCATAACTGATTACCAATTGTCCTAGGACAAGAGGTATTAGGAAATATTTCCGGTGGTAGTTTGTAAGTATACATAAGATCATATTTACAACGAACAAAGCATATGGTAAAAGATAAGAGTTAACCATCATGCAAAGATAGTTTCTTGATAGCTTCATTTAGTCATACCAACATGCAAGGCAATTAATAGTATTCATACCAACATGCAAAGCAATTAATAGTATTCATACCAACATGCAAAGCAATTAATAGTATGACTTGAAGAACATGGTTTTCCAAAAATGTATTGAGGGACACGTTGTGAAAAACCATGCCAAGAAAAACTTTCACAAATAAGATCCACAAAGATATTAGCAATGAAGCCATTTAAGCAAATTGGAGCTTGTTTGAGCAAACATGCCACATAGGAAAGAGATAATTTACGGTATCAATTCTATGTGACACAATCTCAAATGTTCACATTTTCTAGGCTTGTAATATGCATAAAGCTTATTACTCCCCCATAATGTGATAAGGAATTTATTTTCACAAGAGGCAAATAAGATCCAAGTAGAGATATTAATGGACATTAGAATTTGAATTTCTCATGAAGATGACATACCACATAGCGACTAGATAATCTCGCAATATCAATTCTAAGTGATATTCCTCATGTACACACATTGTTTAGGATCATGAAATTCCCAAAGGAATATCACTCCCCCAAAATGGGATTGTCCATTAATCGCTCATAAGAGCCATATAAGATACAACAAGATGCAAAGAGGCTCCAACACAAACACAAATACATGGTGTGCAACCCAACATGCATAGACTTGATTTCTCAAGAAAAACTATTAGGAAGCACAACATATACAAACACATGTTAGGAACAAAACTAACACATGCAAAGGGACGAGTAACTTTCAATATAAATGAGTTGAGAACATGTTACCGCAAGGAGGGACATTGGATATATGATAGTAGCAATATAATCAAAAGACTTGGCTTGATATAATATAAATGATGAAGATCCCTTAATTATTCATGATGTAGCCAAGTCTCCAATGCCCTCCAACAAGCACCTATTGATCAAGTTTTGGATTGTTGGTCCCCAACTAAGTTGGGTCCTAAGAGGTTAGTCACAATAGGCTTGGCAACCCAAATGGTTCTTTTCTTGACACCACTTTGAGCACCAACAAATTTGGCAAACACATTGCCACCCTCATCCTTACGAAGAGAATAAACATCATCAACGGTGATAGAGTTGGATGAGGTACCAATAGTACAAAAGGAGGAGATGTGGCCCTTCTCACGGCATATATAGCAAGTTCTTTTCTTCTCCTTCTTCTCACTAGATTTCTCCACAATGGGAGCATTGGCTTGATTCTTCTTGGGAAGTGGCATTTCTTCAACTTGAGGTTGAATATGAGTTTGAGCTTGAGGCCGCTTCCCTTTTTGCTTCTTCTTCAAAGGGCAAGATCTAACATGATGCCCTTCAATTTTGCACTTGAAGCAAACAATCTTGGCCGGGTCTTTGACTTGTAATTGGCCCTTCTTAGTCTTGTTGTTCTTGGACTTGTTCTTGTTGTTGGAGTTGAATCCAAGTCCACTCTTGTCATTGGGGGATTGTTGCACACTTAACATCTTGTCAAGTTTGCATTTCCCTTCATGACCCTTTACCAAGTCGTTCTTCAAAGAAGAGACTTGGGCCTTGAGCTCTTTGATTTCCTCTACATGGTTAGCAACAACACAAGTACTAGAGGAAGTAGAACCTTCATTGTTAGAGCAACAAGGCAAGGAAGATAATTCATCACAAGATTTAGCAATATTATGAGTGGATGAATTACTAGGACTAGCACATGGCAATATAACATTTTGAGTATTAGTGCTAGTACCCACATGAGGCTCACACGGTGTTGCCTTTGATATGATAGCCTCATGAGCTAACTTTAGCCTATCATGAGAAGCTAGAAGATCCTCATGGGAGCTAGAAAGCTTTCCATGATTTTCTTCCAATTTCCCATAATTTCTAGTTAGCAACTCAAGTTGAGCCCTTAGCTCAACATTCTCCTTCAAGATAGATGCTTCACAAGAAGTAGAGTTAGTAGCACAAGCATCATCACAAGACATATTAAGAAGAGAGGGTAACATAGCATGCTCTTTTAAATAGGAAGCTTGAAGTTGCTCATGGGACTTGGTGAGGATAGAGTGTTCGCTCTCCAAGACCTTGTGGGCCTTGTCTAGATCATCTAGATCCTTAACAAGTTTATCATGACCAACACCAACTTTGCGATTTTCCTTTTTAAGCATTTTTACTTGAGCTTTAGCATGGTCTCTTTCCTTAGTGAGTTTAGAAACTATTTCATTTTGAGACACTTCAAGGGTTTCAAGTTGCTCTTCAAGAGAGGCTATGGTCTCTTGTTCTTCTTCAAGATCATTCTTTAGGGATGCTACATCATTGGCATACTCTCGTTCAAGAGCACCCTTTTTATCAATGGTGTTCTCATGCATCCAAATAAGTTTTTGGCTCTCAATAGCGGTAGTCAAGATTTCAAAGAAGTGAGTACTAGCAATTTTATCTTTGCAAATAACCTTGAATACGCTCTTACCCTTATCGCGTAGAGAGACAACCCAATCCTCTTCTTCATATTCATCCTCATCCTTATCACCACGAGACATATTAGGTTCCATGGTAGGAGGTACCGTGGAATCCTTGGCCATAAGGCATATATGAGGACCGTGAGATAAAGATGAGGAGTTACTTGAGGCTCCTTTCAAGATCTTGTCTTGACCAATAGAATCTTTGGTTTCCTCTACATTGTTAGACACACAACAACTAGAGGAAATAGAATCATTTTTATCATGGCCACAAGACAATGCAAGCATATCATCATTAGATTTTTTCAAGCAACTTACACATGATATGCAAGGACTATCAACACAAGCACGTAAATCATTTCTAGTGCTAGATGTGTTTGAGTCCGTAGATGAAACATTGCAATGAGATAGAGATGAAGAATCATTAATAGAAAGCTCAAAATCAACATTGCAATTTTCATCACCACTCACCATATCATTACCTTGTGTCTTGACACACTTTGGTGAAGTGGACGAAGATGAGAACTCATCACGGCCGGAAGTGGAAGCAATGCAATCATCCTTAATAATATTGGACACATCATATTTATCTTGAATTTTTGTCCATAACTCATGAGCGCTCCAAAAAGGCAAGTATGGAAAAAGACCTACATCTCTCAAAGCATTCATAAGAACATAAGAAGCTTGAGAATTGAGATATAAATTTTTCTCATCCTCTAACGATAGATTTTGTGAATCCATAGGAGGAGAAAAACCTATATCTACAATTTTCTCCATATGAGGGTCAATGTCCCGAAAATGACTAAGCATGCAAAATTTCCAAACATCATAATTTGTGCCATCTAATATAAGAGTGTTATCATGCACTAATCCTCTAGCCGACATCTTTACTCTCAAGGCGGTGAAGCCTAAGAATGAGAGACCTTGCTCTGATACCAATTGAAAGGACACGAATGTCGCCTAGAGGGGGGGGGGGTGAATAGGCGATTTAAAACTTTTACGAGATGGGCTTAACAAATGCAGAATAAAACTAGCGTTTACTTTGTCAAGCCCAAAGCATATATACTATTGTTCACCTATGTGCACCAACAACTTATTCTAAGCAATGGTTCACCTATGTGCACCAACAACTTATGCTAAGCAATACAAGCAAGTATGTGATAGCAAGATATATATAACTTCAAGCACGATGGCTATCACAAGGTAAAGTGCATAAGTAAAGAGCTCGGGTATAGAGATAACCGAGGCACGCGGGAGACGATGATTTATCCCGGAGTTCACACTCTTGCGAGTGCTAATCTCCGATGGAGAGGTGCGGTTGCTTAGTGCTCCCGAACGCCACAAGAGGCTCACCTTGAGGTGTGGTTGCTCGATGCACACCAACGCCACAAAGGCCTCACCCCAAGATGCGGTACTCACACCACACACCGAACGCCACGAAGGCGCCTCACCTAAATCTCCGGTGACCCTCGCCACAAAGGCCTAGGTCACGGTTCCACTAAGGGATTTCCTTCGAGGCGGAAACCGGGCCTTACACAAAGCTTGGGGCACGCATCCACAACTTAATTGGAGGCTCCCAAGAAATCGCCACAAAGGCCTCAAATCCGTCTAGGGTTCCAAGAACCCAAGAGTAACAACTTTCTTGCTTTCACTTCCACGAATCACCGTGGAGAACTCAAACCGATGCACCAAATGCAATGGCAAGAACACCACAAAGATGCTCAAGTCCCTCTCTCTCAAATTCCAACAAAGCTACAAAAGCTATTGGGGGAATAAGAGAGGAAGAACAAATAGGAGGAGGAACACCAAATTTCTCCAAGATCTAGATCTAGTGGATTCCCCTCACAAAGAGAGGGATTTGATTGGTGAAGATGTAGATCTAGATCTCTCCTCTATCTATCTCTCAAATAGATGCAAGATTCATGGGAGGGAGAGGGAGATAGCAAGCTCAAAGAAGGTCAACAATGGGGGCAAAAACGAGCTCAAATGGTTGGGGAACATTGGGGAAGAAGACCCCCTTAAATAGGGCAAGAGAAATCTGCCCGTTATGCACAAAACTCGTCAAAACCGGAACTTCCGGTCATTTGGGGCGGAACTTCCGCCCCCCGGAAGTACCGGCCAAGTTCCGGATGAAGTGGGGCGACCCTGGAAAGCTTACAGTATACTTTTGCGTGCAGAATCGTCATTTCCGGAAGTTCGCCGGAACTAGGGCGGAAGTTCCGGCCACCGGAACTTCCGGCCATCTTCCGGCCAAAAAACTGCTTCACGGAAACTTGAATAACTTTTGCATCCGGACTCCGATTTTGATGATCTTGGGCTCGTTTCGAAGCTAGTAAAAAGCTCTACAAGATCATGCATGGAACCATCATAGTCCAGTAAGGTAGGATAGAAACAAATGGATAAAGGTTTTACCTATCTATGAACAGCAAACCGGTAAAACCTCCAATATGGAAAATGCAACAACTTGAGTTAGGAAACTCGGATTTAGGTGAAACCAATTTTGTTGTAAAGAAGATGACAAGAGCTACCCCACAAAGAGTGAAAGGCTTAAGAACAAGTGGGGTAGGTTTTTCTATGTATTTTAGAGTGAAACCTCTCAATACGAGAAACCGAGAAAAACTCCAATATCGAAAACGCAACAAGTGATTCATGCGGAATCCGTTTTCGATGAACTAGAGCTTGCTATGGAAATAACCACAAGCTATAAATCACCACATGGATAAGATCCAAATAACAACCAAGAAATATGATGCAAGGATGCAAAGATTTGAGCTCTCTCCGAACGATACGATCGAGTTACTCACTCGAGAGCCCTCTTGATAGTACGGCAACTAAACTATAAAACGGTCTCCAACTACACCATGAGACTTGTAAGAAAGAAACCATATCAAGAGCAAACCTTAACCTTGCGCGTTCCTCTTGAGCTCGATGAAGACGATCTTGATCACAACAAGATGGAACACCTTTCTTGATTGTGCTTGCTTGATGAAGTCTTGTGGATTGCTCCCCCATAATCCACCATGGGAGAGCATTTTCTTCGGCACATCTTCACATATCCATGATCACCATATGGATGGCAAGCTTCAAGCAAATGATCTCTTAGAGATGGCTCATCTTGAACTTGCACTTCATTTCTTCATTCTTCATCATGTTGATGTCTTGAAGTTAACTTTGAGGGATCACTTCATCTTCATCTTCAAGGCATACTTGATACTTGATATCCTTCATTAATTTCTTCTTAATGCAACCTTGAAGCCAACATATGGTTCAAGCATTGCCTATGGACAACACCTACAAATATAACTCAATGCAAACATTAGTCCATAGGGATTGTCATTAATTACCAAAACCACACATGGGGGTCCATGCACTTTCAATTGCACAAAGCTACTGAAAGTTAATGGAACAAAGAAATCCATCAAACATAGCAAAACAGGCAATGTGAAATAAAAGGCAGAATCTGTCAAAACAGAACAGTCCATAAAGACGAATTTTTACGAGGCACCAGACTTGCTCAAATGAAAATGCTCAAATTGAATGAAAGTTGCATAAATATCTGAGGATCACTCACGTAAATTGGCAGAATTTTATGAGTTACCTACAGATAATTCAGCTCAGATTCGTGACAGCAAGAAATCTGTTTCTGCACAGTAATCCAAATCTAGTATGAACCTTACTATCAAAGACTTTACTTGGAACAAAAATGCAACAAAATTAAGATAAGGAGAGGTTGCTACAGTAGTAACAACTTCCAAGACTCAAATATAAAATAAAAGTGCTGTAGTAAAATCATGGGTTGTCTCCCATAAGCGCTTTTCTTTAACGCCTTTCAGCTAGGCGCAGAAAGTGTGTATCAAGTATTATCAAGAGATGAAGTATCAACAGCGGGGTTTGGAGTTTTCTCAACTATGCATTGTATATTATCTATGTAAGTTTCAGAGGCTCCCTTTTCATTAGTCTTAGGCTTGCTATTCTCATCAAACAAATTTTCAGGGACAAGCCAAGCATAATTATCATCTAGAGCTTCATGCATTCCTAGGAGCTTGCAAGGTATTGGTGCTTTAATCTCCCCACCATCATTAACATTATTAGTATACTTTTTTCTATCCATGTCCATCTTTTGAAGTGTTCTTTTAAAATCGGTGAACATACCAAGCCTCTTATGCTTAATAAAAACTTTTCTAGCTTCTTTAGCTATATCCTCAAATTCTCGCACAAGGACTTTTAAAACAAAATCTCTCTTTTCTCCCCTCTCCATATCAGAAAGTGTAAGAAACATGTGTTGTATCATGGGGTTGAGACTAATAAATCTAGTTTCTATCATGCGTACCAAACAAGCAGAGGCACTTTCATAGGTAGGGACAGTTTTTGCCAGGGGTATATCTTCAAAATCTTCATGCATACTAACATGGGTGAAAAATTCTTCTATATTTTCTCTTCCAATTATAGACCCTTGTCCTACCGGTATATCTTTTAAAGTAAAATTAGGAGGAAACATGATGAAATAAACAAAAAGCAAATAAAGTAAATGCAAGTAACTAATTTTTTTTGTGTTTTTAATATGGAGAACGCAAACAAGACAGTAAATAAAGTAAAGCTAGCAACTAATTTTTTTGTGTTTTGATATAATGCAGCAAACAAAGTAGTAAATAAAATAAAGCAAGACAAAAACAAAGTAAAGAGATTGGAAGTGGAGACTCCCCTTGCAGCGTGTCTTCATCTCCCCGGCAACAGCGCCAGAAAATTGTCTTGATGCTAGCACGCAGTCGACGTGCCCGTTGGGAACCCCAAGAGGAAGGTGTGATGCGTACAGCGACAAGTTTTCCCTCAGTAAGAAACCAAAGTTTATCGAACCAGTAGGAGCCAAGAAGCACGTTGAAGGTTGATGGCGGAGGAGTGTAGTGCGGCGCAACACCAGGGATTCCGGCGCCAACGTGGAACCTGCACAACACAACCAAAGTACTTTGTCCCAACGTAACAGTGAGGTTGTCAATCTCACCGGCTTGCTGTAACAAAGGATTAGATGTATAGTGTGGATGATGATGTTTGCAGAGAACGGTAAAACGAGTATTGCAGTAGATTGTATTCGATGTAAAAGAATGGACCGGGGTCCACAGTTCACTAGAGGTGTCTCTCCCATAAGAATAAGCATGTTGGGTGAACAAATTATAGTTGGGCAATTGACAAATAGAGAGGGCATGACCATGAACATACATGTTATGATGAGTAGTGTGAGATTTAATTGGGCATTACGACAAAGTACATAGACCGCTATCCAGCATGCATCTATGCCTAAAAAGTCCACCTTCAGGTTATCATCCGAACCCCCTCCAGTATTAAGTTGCAAACAACAGACAATTGCATTAAGTATCGTGCGTAATGTAATCAATAAGTATATCCTTAGACATAGCATTGATGTTTTATCCCTAGTGGCAACAGCACATCCACAACCTTAGAACTTTCTGTCACTGTCCCAGATTTAATGGAGGCATGAACCCACTATCGAGCATAAATACTCCCTCTTGGAGTTCCAAGCAAAAACTTGGCCAGAGCCTCTACTAGCAACGGAGAGCATGCAAGATCATAAACAACACATAGATGATAGATTGATAATCAACATAACATAGCATTCACTATTCATCGGATCCCAACAAACGCAACCGATAGTATTAAAGATAGATGATCTTGATCATGTTAGGCAGCTCACAAGATCCAACAATGATAGCACAATTAGGAGAAGACGGCCATCTAGCTACTGCTATGGACCCATAGTCCAGGGGTGAACTATTCACACATCACTCCGGAGGCGACCATGGCGGTGTAGAGTCCTCCGGGAGATGATTCCCCTCTCCGGCAGGGTGCCGGAGGCGATCTCCTGAATCCCCCGAGATGGGATTGGCGGCGTCTCTGGAAGGTTTTCCGTATCGTGGCTCTCGGTACTGGAGTTATTATCGACGAAGGCTTCTTATAGGCGAAGAGGTAGGTTTAGGGGCGACGCGAGGGGCCCACACAACAGGCCGGCGCGGCCAGGGCTTGGGCCGCGCCGCCCTAGCGTGTCGCCGCCTCGTCGCCCCACTTCGTATCTCCCTCGGTGTCCTGGAAGCTTCGTGGAAAAATAAGATCCTAGGCGTTGATTTCGTCCAATTCCGAGAATATTTCCTTACTAGGATTTCTGAAACCAAAAACAACAGAAAACAGCAACTGGCTCTTCGGCATCTTGTTAATAGGTTAGTGCCGGAAAATGCATAAATATGACATAAAGTATGTATAAAACATGTAGGTATCATCAATAAAGTAGCATGGAACATAAGAAACTATCGATACATTGGAGACGTATCAACCATTGATGGCGTGTATTTCACACGTTCGTTGGGCAACCCCAAGAGGAAGGTATGATGTGCACAGCAGCAAGTTTTCCCTCAGAAAGAAACCAAGGTTTATCGAACCAGGAGGAGCCAAGAAGCACGTTGAAGGTTGATGGCGGCGGGATGTAGTGCGGCGCAACACCGGGGATTCCGGCGCCAACGTGGAACCTGCACAACACAACCAAAGTACTTTGTCCCAACGAAACAGTGAGGTTGTCAATCTCACCGGCTTGCTGTAACAAAGGATTAACCGTATTGTGTGGAAGATGATTGTTTGCAGAGAAAATAGTAAAAACAAGTATTGCAGCAGATTTGTATTTCAGTATTAAAGAATGGACCGGGATCCAAAGTTCACTAGAGGTGTCTCTCCCATAAGATAAAAGCATGTTGGGTGAACAAATTACAGTCGGACAATTGACAAATAGAGAGGGCATAACAATGCACATACATGACATGATAAGTATAGTGAGATTTAATTGGGCATTACGACAAAGTACATAGACCGCCATCCAACTGCATCTATGCCTAAAAAGTCCACCTTCGAGGTTATCATCCGAACCCCCTCCAGTATTAAGTTGCTAACAACGGACAATTGCATTAAGTATGGTGCGTAATGTAATCAACAACTACATCCTCGGACATAGCGCCAATGTTTTATCCCTAGTGGCAACGAGCACAACACAACCTTAGAACTTTCGTCACTCGTCCCGGTGTCAATGCAGGCATGAGCCCACTATCGAGCATAAATACTCCCTCTTGGAGTTAAAAGCAAAAACTTGGCCAGAGCCTCTACTAGTAACGGAGAGCATGCAAGATCATAAACAACACATATGTAATAACTTGATAATTAACATGACATGGTATTCTCTATCCATCGGATCTCGACAAACACAACATAGAGTATTACATATAGATGATCTTGATCATGTTAGGCAGCTCACAAGATCCAACAATGAAGCACAATGAGGAGAAGACAACCATCTAGCTACTGCTATGGACCCATAGTCCAGGGGTGAACTACTCACTCATCACTCCGGAGGCGACCATGGCGGTGTAGAGTCCTCCGGGAGATGAATCCCCTCTCCGGCAGGGTGCCGGAGGAGATCTCCAGAATCCCCTGAGATGGGATCGGCGGCGGCGTCTCAGTAAGGTTTTCCGTATCGTGGTTTTCGCATCAGGGTTTTCTCGACGGAGGCTTTAAATAGGCGAAAGGGCAGCCTCGGAGGGGGCCTGGGGGGCCCACACCATAGGGCGGCGCGGCCCCCCTCTGGCCGCGCCGGGGTGTGGTGTGGGGCCCCCAGGGCTTCCCTCTGGCGGCTCTCGGGTGTTCTGGATGGTTCCGGGAAAAATAGGAACCTGGGTCTTGATTTCGTCCGATTCCGAGAATATTTCGTTACTAGGATTTCTGAAACCAAACACAGCAGAAAACAGCAACTGGCACTTCGGCATCTTGTTAATAGGTTAGTTCCAGAAAATGCACGAATATGACATAAAGTGTGCATAAAACATGTAGGTATCATCAATAATATGGCATGGAACATAAGAAATTATCGATACGTCGGAGACGTATCGGCATCCCCAAGCTTAGTTACTGCTCGTCCCGAGCGGGTAAAACGATAACAAAGATAATTTCTGAAGTGACATGCCATCATAACCTTGATCATACTATTTGTAAACATATGCGAGTGAATGCAGCGATCAAAACAATGGTAATGACATGAGTAAACAAGTGAATCATAAAGCAAAGACTTTTCATGAATAGTACTTCAAGACAAGCATCAATAAGTCTTGCATAAGAGTTAACTCATAAAGCAATAAATCAAAGTAAAGGTATTGAAGCAACACAAAGGAAGATTAAGTTTCAGCGGTTGCTTTCAACTTGTAACATGTATATCTCATGGATAATTGTCAACATAGAGTAATATAACAAGTACAATATGCAAGTATGTAGGAATCAATGCACAGTTCACACAAGTGTTTGCTTCTTGAGGTGGAGAGAGATAGGTGAACTGACTCAACATAAAAGTAAAGAGAATGGTCCTTCAAAGAGGAAAACATCGATTGCTATATTTGTGCTAGAGCTTTTATTTTGAAAACATGAAACAATTTTGTCAACGGTAGTAATAAAGCATATGAGTTATGAAAGTTATATCTTACAAGTTGCAAGCCTCATGCATAGTATACTAATAGTGCCCGCACCTTGTCCTAATTAGCTTGGACTACCGGATCTTTGCAATGCACATGTTTTAACCAAGTGTCACAATGGGGTACCTCCATGCCGCTCGTACAAAGGTCTAAGGAGAAAGCTCGCATTTTGGATTTCTCGCTTTTGATTATTCTCAACTTAGACATCCATACCGGGACAACATGGACAACGGATAATGGACTCCTCTTAAATGCATAAGCATGTGGCAACAATTATTATTCTCATATGAGATTGAGGATATATGTCCAAAACTGAAACTTCCACCATGAATCATGGCTTTAGTTAGCGGCCCAATGTTCTTCTCTAACAATATGCATGCTCCAACCATTAAGGTGGTAGATCTCTCTTACTTCAGACAAGACGGACATGCATAGCAACTCACATGATATTCAAGAAAGGATAGTTGATGGCGTCCCCAGAAGCATGGTTATCGCACAACAAGCAACTTAATAAGAGATAAAGTGCATAAGTACATATTCAATACCACAATAGTTTTTAAGCTATTTGTCCCATGAGCTATATATTGCAAAGGTGAATGATGGAATTTTAAAGGTAGCACTCAAGCAATTTACTTTGGAATGGCGGAGAAATACCATGTAGTAGGCAGGTATGGTGGACACAAATGGCATAGTGGTTGGCTCAAGGATTTTGGATGCATGAGAAGTATTCCCTCTCGATACAAGGTTTAGGCTAGCAAGGTTATTTGAAACAAACACAAGGATGAACGGTGCAGCAAAACTCACATAAAAGACATATTGTAAACATTATAAGACTCTACACCGTCTTCCTTGTTGTTCAAAACTCAATACTAGATATTATCTAGACTCTAGAGAAACCAAATATGCAAACCAAATTAGCAAGCTCTAAGTATTTCTTCATTAATGGGTGCAAAGTATATGATGCAAGAGCTTAAACATGAGCACAACAATTGCCAAGTATCAAATTATCCAAGACATTTTAGAATTACTACATGTAGTATTTTCCAATTCCAACCATATAACAATTTAACGAAGAAGAAACTTCGCCACGAACACTAAAAGATAAGAACACATGTGTTCATATGAACCAGCGGATCGTGTCTCTCTCCCACACAAGCATTTATTCAAACAAAAACAAAAACAAAAGCACACAGACGCTCCAAGTAAAGTACATAAGATGTGACCGAATAAAAATATAGTTTCAGGGGAGGAACCTGATAATGTTGTCGATGAAGAAGGGGATGCCTTGGGCATCCCCAAGCTTAGACGCTTGAGTCTTCTTAGAATATTCAGGGGTGAACCACCGGGGCATCCCCAAGCTTAGAGCTTTCACTCTCCTTGATCATATTGCATCATACTCCTCTCTTGATCCTTGAAAACTTCCTCCACACCAAACTCGAAACAACTCATTAGAGGGTTAGTGCACAATAAAAATTCACATGTTCAGAGGTGACACAATCATTCTTAACACTTCTGGACATTGCATAAAGCTATTGGACATTAATGGATCAAAGAAATTCATCCAACATAGCGAAAGAGGCAATGCGAAATAAAAAGCAGAATCTGTCAAAACAGAACAGTCCGTAAAGATGGATTTTATTAGGCCACCAGACTTGCTCAAATGAAAATGCTCAAATTTAATGAAAGTTGCGTACATATCTGAGGATCATGCACGTAAATTGGCTTAATTTTCTGAGCTACCTACAGGGAGGTAGACCCATATTCGTGACAGCAAAGAAATCTGGAACTGCGCAGTAATCCAAATCTAGTACTTACTTTACTATCAAAGACTTTACTTGGCACAACAAAACTCAAAACTAAGATAAGGAGAGGTTTCTACAGTAGTAAACAACTTCCAAGACACAAATATAAAACAAAGTACTGTAGCAAAATAACACATGGGTTATCTCCCAAGAAGTTCTTTCTTTATGGCCATTAAGATGGGCTCAGCAGTTTTAATGATGCACTCGCAAAAGATAGTATGTGAAGCAAAAGAGAGCATCAAGAGGCAAATTCAAAACATATTTAAGTCTAACATGCTTCCTATGCATAGGAATCTTGTAAATAAACAAGTTCATGAAGAGCAAAGTAACAAGCATAGGAAGATAAAACAAGTATAGCTTCAAAAATTTCAGCACATAGAGAGGTGTTTTAGTAACATGAAAATTTCCACAACCATATTTTCCTCTCTCATAATAACTTTCAGTAGCAACATGAGCAAACTCAACAATATAACTATCACATAAAGCATTCTTATCATGAGTCTCATGCATAAAATTATTACTCTCCACATAAGCATAATCAATTTTATTAGTTGTAGTGGGAGCAAATTCAACAAAGTAGCTATCATTATTATTCTCATCATCAAATATAGGAGGCATAGTATCATCAAAGAAAATTTTCTCCTCAATGCTTGGGGGACTAAAAAGATCATGAAAACCAGCTTCCCCAAGCTTAGAACTTTCTATATCATTATCAACAATGGTGTTCAAAGCGTTCATACTAATATTACTACCGAGCATGCAAATATGATTCCATAGGTTTTTTAATTTTCGCATCAAACAATCCATGTTTTAAATCAGGAAATAGAATAAGAAGCTCATTGTTGTCCATTATGCCAAACTAGTGTAAACAAGAAACAAAAAGATGCAATTGCAGGATCTAAAGGAAATAGCTTCGAGCACACACACGACGGCGCCAGAAAAGTACTTTACCTGGAACCGGAGTATGAGTGCCATTTACCTTTCCTCCCCGGCAACAGCGCCAGAAAAAGAGCTTGATGGCGTGTATTTCACACGTTCGTTGGGCAACCCCAAGAGGAAGGTATGATGCGCACAGCAGCAAGTTTTCCCTCAGAAAGAAACCAAGGTTTATCGAACCAGGAGGAGCCAAGAAGCACGTTGAAGGTTGATGGCGGCGGGATGTAGTGCGGCGCAACACCGGGGATTCCGGCGCCAACGTGGAACCTGCACAACACAACCAAAGTACTTTGTCCCAACGAAACAGTGAGGTTGTCAATCTCACCGGCTTGCTGTAACAAAGGATTAACCGTATTGTGTGGAAGATGATTGTTTGCAGAGAAAATAGTAAAAACAAGTATTGCAGCAGATTTGTATTTCAGTATTAAAGAATGGACCGGGATCCACAGTTCACTAGAGGTGTCTCTCCCATAAGATAAAAGCATGTTGGGTGAACAAATTACAGTCGGGCAATTGACAAATAGAGAGGGCATAACAATGCACATACATGACATGATAAGTATAGTGAGATTTAATTGGGCATTACGACAAAGTACATAGACCGCCATCCAACCGCATCTATGCCTAAAAAGTCCACCTTCGAGGTTATCATCCGAACCCCCTCCGAGTATTAAGTTGCTAACAACGGACAATTGCATTAAGTATGGTGCGTAATGTAATCAACAACTACATCCTCGGACATAGCGCCAATGTTTTATCCCTAGTGGCAACAAGCACAACACAACCTTAGAACTTTACGTCACCGTCCCGGTGTCAATGCGGGCATGAACCCACTATCGAGCATAAATACTCCCTCTTGGAGTTAAAAGCAAAAACTTGGCCGAGCCTCTACTAGTAACGGAGAGCATGCAAGATCATAAACAACACATATGTAATAACTTGATAATTAACATGACATGGTATTCTCTATCCATCGGATCCCGACAAACACAACATAGAGTATTACGGATAGATGATCTTGATCATGTTAGGCAGCTCACAAGATCCAACAATGAAGCACAATGAGGAGAATACAACCATCTAGCTACTGCTATGGACCCATAGTCCAGGGGTGAACTACTCACTCATCACTCCGGAGGCGACCATGGCGGTGTAGAGTCCTCCGGGAGATGAATCCCCTCTCCGGCAGGGTGCCGGAGGAGATCTCCAGAATCCCCCGAGATGGGATCGGCGGCGGCGGCGTCTTAGTAAGGTTTTCCGTATCGTGGTTTTTCGCATCAGGGTTTTCTCGACGGAGGCTTTAAATAGGCGGAAGGGCAACCTCGGAGGGGGCCTGGGGGGCCCACACCATAGGGCGGCGCGGCCCCCCCTCTGGCCGCGCCAGGGTGTGGTGTGGGGCCCCCAGGGCTTCCCTCCGGCGGCTCTCGGGTGTTCCGGATGGTTCCGGGAAAAATAGGAACCCGGGTCTTGATTTCGTCCGATTCCGAGAATATTTCGTTACTAGGATTTCGAAACCAAAAACAGCGAGAAAACGACAGCGGCACTTCGGCATCTTGTTAATAGGTTAGTTCCAGAAAATGCACGAATATGACATAAAGTGTGCATAAAACATGTAGGTATCATCAATAATATGGCATGGAACATAAGAAATTATCGATACGTCGGAGACGTATCAACCATCTAGATACAAGTCTTGTGCACAGAAGCTAGAGTTCATGCACAGATGCACACACCAGCAAGAACACATGCACAGACAACACCAGTAGATGAATTGCAAGGAATAGCATCTACCAAAGACTACACAGTAAGATCCTAAGCATGTAACCATCAGGAAAACCCTAGATATCTTCATAAGTAAGCATATTGGCATTTATAGTGATTATGATTCCCAAATATGCAAACCAAGATGAGGAACCAACAAGATCTAGCCAACTATGTGAGCAACCGATCGGTAGCAAGGCTACTGAGGTCACATCAAACATAGAACCATCCAAAGCAAAGCCAAATAATAAAGCATCACTATCCAGAAAGGGATTCAGACTCTATTTGCTTTCCAATTAATCCTGAAAAGTCAAATCATACACAGCAAGTCATTTAATCATTACTGCATAAGCAGTTCATCATTAATTATTTAATCCAGGCATGAATACATAACAAATCCATGCACTATTTTTACAATAGCACACAGTGAGGCAACACAAGCACATGTCACTGCATCCTAGCTACTGGATCAAGTCCAGAAGGCTATGGAGAGCAGCAGCACATACACACAGAAGCATAAGCATGCTTGAGTAGCGACATCGGTAAGCAAACCATCCAATTAGCCAAAGAATCCATCGAGCAACCAAGCCACTGACATTTGATTGATCAAATGGATCAATTAGATCAAGTCAAGCAACAAAGAGAGTCTAGCCAACAGAAATTATTGATCCAATGGATCATTGGATCATACAGAAGGCACAGAAGCACCTCACAGGCATCACAAGTATCACAGAGATGCATAGCAGTACACCTAGACAAGCAAGCATAGGATGCCAGTAAGCACAAGCAAGCTCATAATCATGTACAACATGGCATAGAAATTCATAGCATGATAGGAGCAGTAAGCAAGCAACACAAGACATGAACAGCAAGCATCACCCACTGGCCTGTAACCAGAGCTTGGTGAATTGGCCAGGGCTTGCAGAGAGGAAGCATAGGAAGCATAGGCAGCAGCAGCAACACTCTGTATGATCATAGGATCATCAGGAGGCCAGAGAGCGAGAGGTAGAAGGAGCACAGAGGCATGGGAGGCGCACAGACAAGGAGTTGAGAAGGAGGAGGAGCAGAAGCACCTTACCCGCGCCTAGAGGCAGAAGCTATGGCATGGCGAGGCAGTGCCCGCGCGGCCATAGCAGCTGCAAAGCCAAGGAAGACGCCGGCGTTACGCCGACGAACACCACGAGCAGCACAACACCCAGAGACGATGGCACAGGCGCTGTGAGCACAGCACCCGCGCCAGGTCAGTCCCAGACACGCGCTCACGTCGATGATGAGGACGCCAGCTCGTCGGAGATAGCCAATCGCCAGAGGCGATTCACCACGAGATCCAGAGAGGAGGCGATCTGCCAGAGGAGGAAGAGAACGACGGAACCACGCGGACAGATCGATAGATCGTCGCGCGGCTGTTCAGATGGTATAGGTGGCAAGGTCAGGGGAGCTCGGAGGTGGCCGGAGCACGGCGGCGGCCATGGCGGCAACGCCATCGCCATGCGCGTCGCCAGAGCTAGGGTTAGGGCACGAGTGAGAGGAGAGAGCGTGCGAGTGAGTGAGGTGGGCCGAAATGGTTCCACCGAACCGTTTTGGACAAGCTGTGGTGGGCTATCCAAATGGGCCAAGTTAAATGGGCTGGCCCAATATGGGCCAGGGGGTATTTTAGTCTTTTCCTATTTTGGAAAATAGCCTAGAATTTCACCAAATTTTAGTAAGTAAAATATATCTCTAAAAATCCATGAAAAATTGGATTTGTAAATGATAAATCATTCTTAACAAGAATAAAATAAGAAATGGAATTTAGGAAACAAATTCAAATTTTGGAATTTCCAGAATTTAAATTAAAACTTGGAATTTTAAACTATTATTTCCTTGTATTTAAAAATCAAGGAAAAATCTATTTTCAAATATTTTAAAATGAAATTCTATTATTCCAAGTCATTTCTATTAGGGAAAGATATTTTCCAAAGGAAAATATTCTATTTCCAAAATATAGAGGCAACTCTATTATTTCAAATTATTTTGAAATAAATAATGAATCACAAAAATAAAGTGGTATTACTATGAACCATTTTTATTTATGAGAACAAAGTGTTTTTACAAATAAAAGCAATTGCAAATTACTGCCAAAGGCATAAAACTTAATTCAACCCTAAATTGTAATAAATAATTGGGATAAGGGATTCCACATAAAATAATACATTCATGACTGCATTATTTGGATTTTATAACATTGTCCTTACCAGACAATGATGCTTCTTACAGAACCCGAGGTCCAGGTTCCATCCACTACATTGAACTGCACTATCTCACAGTCCACAGGCAAGTTCACTCTTGCTTATACCGACTTGATTATTTTCTATTACTTTACTGCAAAGCTATATACTTACCATTCCTGCATGGCAAATAAAATGTTACTTTTCCAATTATGAATATGACTATGTGGCTGGCAATGGAACCATGGTATGTGTGGATATGGTGGAGGTTCCATTGCATGGGTTATATTAACCTAGGAGTAATTACCAATGCCGTCTAGTGATTCTAGCGCCGTACATACCGTGTTAACCATAAGATCTATAATGGCTCTAGGGAAGCCAGCCGTATCTTTTTCCTCCTGCACGCCAACGGACTGGTTAGAGCTGCGGGGTGCTGGAGGCACTGCCGTAGGTTGGGATGGCCTTTTAAATCCCCATCCGTGTGGATGACTGGCTCTACCGTCTATGATGGATTGTCCAAAGTACACCATGGGTAAAGCCGTATGATCGGGAGATGTCTACCGGGGGTGTACGGGTGGACAAAAGGCTAGGTTTGCAGGGTCGCGGAGAAGGCGGTGTGGGCTTGGATTTTCATACCTGGCCTCACACCAAAGGAAGTGTGAATGGGGGCAAGTCCCTGCGGATGGCAAAAAGGATGGGATCTCTTATGGGAAAAGTAACGCACCTCTGCAGAGTGTATCAAATTGTGGCTGTCACTCCTTGTTCCGGGAAGGGAACTGCGAACGCGGTAGGAAAGGAACTCCATGAAGTTCTGGTCAACCTGTGAAGACTGACGGGCATAGTTTTCAAAATAAAAGCAACCTTTTGAAGAAATGTTTTCAAAACATGCATTGACCTGAGATTTCCTGATCAATGGTCGTAGCTAGTGCATCAAACACCTTTTTCTCTTTTGAACTTGCTGAGTACCCCTGGGGTGAGTTGTAATCGTACTTAAGTAGTATCTTAGGGTGTTCTCATAGGACCTGCGAGAATGCCAACTTGTTAAGACCATGTCTGTAATAATATTTGGAGTGTTATGACCTGCAATGTTTCTGTTGTACCACTCTGAGGGATATGGAAGTCCCTTCACAAGGATCATATCAACGACTTGTATACTACAACATGAAGTGGTATGCTGGGTCACCGCAATGTATTACTGCCGCGCCACAAAAATAAGCTATTTTTGTGGCGCACCAGGCCAGGTGCGCCACAAAAGAACTTTCTGTGGCGCATATACGGCCAGTGCGCCAAAAAAATAAGATCCACCTATAAGGCTTTTCCTACTAGTGGGAAGCGGTTGGTAAACCCCAAGAGGAAGGTGTGATGAGCACAGCAACAAGTTGTCCCTTAGGACGCACTACCGAGGTCAGCAACAACATGGAACCTGCACACAACACAACCAAAGTATTTTGCCCCAACTTACAGTGAGGTTGCCAATATCACCGGTTTGTTGAACACAAAGGATTAGACGTATCGAATGGAAGGTGATGTTTGCAGAAAGTAAACAGAACATGATTACAGTTGAATTTATCAGTAAAGGAAGAAGGATCGGGGTCCACAGATCACTAGATGTGTCTCTCCATAAAGAAATAGCATGTTGGGTGAACAAATTACAGCTGGGCAATTGACAGAATATCGATCATACATGACAAGATGATTACAATGAAATTTGGTATGGGCATTACAACATAATACATAGATCGTAATCCAACTGTGTCTATGACTCATAATCCACCTTCAGGTTAGCGTCCGCATCCCTTTCAGTATAAAGTTGCAAGCAACAGACTATCCCATTAAGCAATGTGTGTAAAGTAATCAATGGAGTTTCCCTTGGATAAAACATTATTGTTTTCTCCCAAGTAACAACATCACATCTACAACCTTAGAAGTTATAAAGTCACTCTCCCAGGAAACTAGAGGCATGAAACTACTATCGAGCATAAATACCCCCTCTTGGAGTCACAAGTGTCCACTTGGCCAGAGTTTCTACTAGCAACGGAGAGCATGCAAGATCACAAATAACATATGACATGAATATATAATCAATATCAACATAGTATTCAACATTCATCGGATCCCAGCAAACCAAAAATATAGGATTACATAAAGATGATCTTGATCATGTAGGGCAGCTCACAAGATCGATACATGAAGCACATGGTGGAGACGAAAACCATCTAGCTACTGCTATGGACCCATAGTACAGGGATGAACTACTCACGCATCACTTCAGAGGCGGGCATGGCGATGTAGATACCTCCGACGATGATTTACCCCTCCGGCAGGGTGCCGGGAAGAGCTTCAGAACCCCCGAGATGGGTACGACGATGGCGGCCGCGACGAAACTTTTTGTGGATGGTGGGGCGCCTGGTGGGCCCAGACCATCCCTAGGCGCGGGCCAGGTCCAGGCCGCGCCTAGGGTAGGTCCAGGTCCAGGCCGCGCCTAGGGTAGGTCTGGCCGCCCTACTGCGCCTCTTCGACCCCCCCTTTGGACTTCGTCTTTGTTTTGGTAAAAAAATTGACTCCAGCTTTTGTTTCGTCCAATTCCAAGAATATTTTTTGTACAACTTTTCTGAAATACAAAAACAGCAGAAAACAGGGAACTGGCACTGTGGCATCTTGTTAATAGGTTAGTGCCGGAAATCATGTAAAAGTGCAACGAAGTGTAAGCAAAACATATATGACTTGGTGTAAATCAAGCATGGAGCATCAAAAATTATAGATATGTTTGAGACGTATCAGCATCCCAAGCTTAACTCCTGCTCGTCCTCGACTAGGTAAGTGATAACAAAGATAATGTTTGAGTTGACATGAAGCCAACACAATCTTGATCAATCATGTAAAGCATTGTGAGCTGGGATCTAAGTACTCTTACATAGGCATGATAGATATAATTCAATAGAACTTAGCGGCTATGCTATAACATGAAGAGTAACTCAAACAAAGGATAATGAATAATAGTGCATTGAAAGAAACTGTGTGTTTATGATCATAGAGTAAACATAATAAAGTGGTACTCAACATGTCCTTCATGAAATAGTAAAACATAAATGCTAGGACTCCTTCAAAGTTCAGAGGGTGACTAGATAAAAGTAATTTAAGAGCAAGCAATAGCACAATCATGAATCAATCAATAATAATTTTGGGACTATGCACATTGCACTAAGAATGACAACTATGCTCTCTTAATCGTTGCATAAAGTAGAAGTTGAAGACTCAACATAAAAGTAAGAGAGACTCTTTGCAGTGTAAGCAAGATAAACAAGTTTTATAAACCTTCCAATAAGTATGGTACTTATTAGCTTTGAGCTCTCATTTCCCTTATCATAAGCATCTTGAATGGTTAAAGTTAATGTGAGTCAAAAATGAGCCATATGCTTGCAAATCACAAGTTGAAAATCTCATGCCCCTTGAATGCGAGTACCTAAACCTCATGCTACTCAACTTAGATCCCAAATAAGTTATTGTCATCGTAAGTATACATGTATCATTGAGAACCGCCAACGGGGTACCTCTTGCCCGATGATATGGAGGTACTCTTGTGGAGCAATCCCATGCCAAAATGACAAGACAAACAGACAGTAAGCACCTCAACCATTTTTTATTTACTATTGGTATAGCTTTTTATTGCAAATGCTTCATAGAATGCTCACTACGGCTTAGCTGTAAATTTCCACCATGAATGATGCATGGCTTAGATTAGCGGCCCAGGCGTTTCCCTAACTCGTATACAAACTCCATGGACTTATAAGATTCCATTTTATTTCGCACCGCTAGGCATGCATAAACAAAAGAACATGACATCAACTGAATATAAGTGCAATGTCGAAAGTGTTCCCCATGAAAGCATGGTTCTACTAACTCCCAACTCGCAATTTGCAAACATATAAACTTCATAAGATAGGCACAATGATCAAATTTATTAAGTTCAAAAAAGTAAATGTGCCATCAAGTTCGTGAGAGCTTTATTGACTAATTTTCTCATGCCAAAATTTAATTTGGAAGATAAAAACATGATGAATTACTTGGAATAGCAATAATGCTACTAGGTAGATATGGTGGACACAATTGGCAAACTTTTTTTAATGATAGTTGGATGCACGATTAGAGATCATACTCAGCATAGGCGAAGGCTAGCAAAAAACTGGGAGCGACCAACTAAGAGAGCAATAATGGCCATAATCATGCATAACGACAAAACATTATCAATCAAAGCATAAAGTGATTATTACAAATCAAAAACTGAATGATCATAGAGGCTTTAGTTGACTGGTTATAGTCATAACATGTTATAAGCATGCGCCAAGTCAACCCAATAAAGCATTAAATGAGGATACCACAATACTATGCTTTTATGATAGAAACAACACATGATTATATCAATGTCACATTATGCACTCGCAGACATTTGAACCAAGTCATGCTAAAACAATAAATAGTAAGCATATGACAAGAATAACATCCAACACGACATGCCAAAGTCTATGTCACAATCTATACAAGCTTACATTTGCATCATTATAGTCATGAGATATTTTACTCGTATCCAATATTAATCAACTTATTTGAAATAACTCTCAGAGATGAAATACAATATGGACCAGAGAAACAATCATACATAAATAAATAATACAAATGTGCTCTGAACAAAATTCAAGTTAAAGAACAAGAGCTAAACGCAGTACCAAAAAACTAGAACACTCGCAGAACAGTAACGGCGAAAACTAGAGCGTTCTATGCAATTAAAAAGGAGCGGATCTTTCTCCAAAACAAATATGCCGGTATTCAACATATGCTACAGCAAACAAAACAAAACAAAACAAAAAACAAAAAAAGATGCTCCAAGAACAACACATAGCGTATGAAGCAATAAAAATATACCGCATAGAGAGATGACCTGTTGCTGATGAAGAGGGGATGCCTTGGGCATCCCTAAGATTTGACACTTGTACCTCTTGAATAGGTCTTGGGGTGCAGGGGCATCCCCAAGTTTGATCTTTTGTCCATTGTTCATCCCATCACATCGTTCTTCTTTCCCTACACTTGAAAACTTCCTTCATACAAAAACTTCACACAATTCTTTATTAGCAGCATTAGTACAATTAAAATGAACAAATCCACCTGTGTTCAGTACTAACATATATCAAATATCTATTAAAGCATAAGCTACCATGGCAACCTTTCAGAAAGCTCTTTGATCAAAAGAACTAAAAAAGAAAGAGATTTAAGAGGCAAATACAAATAGTGCAGAAATCTGTCAAAATAGAACAGTAGCTAAAGATCGAAATTTTTGAAAATCCTATGCTGCTTATCTCGAAAAGTGGTCAATTAACGAAAGTTAGATAATAACCTGGGCATAATAATTAAAAAATGATAGCTCAAAGTTTCTCTCTGGCTATTTTTACGAATTTTTACGGTAACAACATGTCATCGTGGTGAACAGACAGATGCCATGGGATGGCTTATCTTGGGGCCGAATGTGCGCTAGAGGATTCGGGGGAGGGTTTTGGTATAGATGGAGAGGTTTTCGGATGGATTCCTCAAGAACTTGGCCTTGGCCAGAGGATGAAGAAGATGAACTCAAGCTCAATAACACCTCTAGATCTCTCTATTTCTTGATCATAAGTGCTTACAGGTTTCTGTGTACAAGACAACCTATTTCATACGTAGGATCTCTCTTTTGACGTTGCGTGCCCCGAAGGGTTGTGCCCCCTCTCCTTATATAGGGGAGAGGGTGGCTTACAGGGGAAGAAACCCTAAGAAACCCTAATGGGATCTTTGACTAGACAAACTACTTTAGCTACCGGTGATGCCGGTATGCCTTTAATCAGGAGCTGTGACATCCTCCGGCACCTTTTACGTCATCCTTCGCCCTTGGCGTCATGGCTTAGATTAAAGCCAAAGTGCTTCGCTCATCTTTGTCTTCTAGCTCTGGAGAGCATCTTTGACCAGTCTTGCCGACGTGCTACAATGTAGCCTGTTCCGGTACTCCGGTACGTTCTTAGCCAGTTCCGGTATCCCCCTTATGGGATACCGGTATGATTCTCTGAATCAACCTTCGTTATCCGGAACAACCTTTAAACCGGCACTTTGATGGCTCAAACCATCCGGTTTGGCATGCCTTTGGCATACCGGGGGTCATCCCCCCCAACATTAGTCCGCAAAGCTAGTATAGTCCGGTGGATCCTATCCAACAGACCATGCCAGGTTCTCTTTACTCAAGGTACCGGTTTAACCCTTCCGGATTCCGGATCAAGCCTCTCCGGCGTCCTTGCCGAACTTATACCATTTTATCGATTTTCTCCGGTATCTTTGTCATTAAACCTCTCCTTGGCTAAGTCGAGAATATCTCGGGTACAGCGCTTGTCAGTGACATGCGCACTGTGCCTGGAGCGCGACAGTGTCAGGGGTCAATTCCCTTCGTCTTCTCCGCCAGCATTTATGGCGCCGCACCGGATCCGTGCTGCCGTTCCGGATCCGTGCTGCCGTTCCGGATCCGTGTGGCCTCCCTGTGTCTTTTTATTTTCCGCGCGTGTACCTGTGTGCCACGTGGAGGCCCACGAACCGAACCGCGGCGGCCCAGCGGTTGCCAGCCCATCATTCCTCTTTCCTATTTAAGAGCGAGGCCGTTCCTTCTTCCTCTTCTTCTCCGCACTTGCTCCCTTAGACGCACCCAGAGCTCATCGCCCCTCGCATTCCCGTCGCCGCTGGTCGCCGCCAGAGCTCAGCTCCCGACGAACTCCAGGTGCTTCTCCTGCTGCACTGAGAATCTCCGCCGCGCAGAGAGCCTCCGAAGCGCCTTCACCGTCGCTGCATCGGGCTCCCGTCTGCAACGCCTGCTCCTCTTCGTCGCCTGCCCTCGTCGACGACCGCGAGCTCTCCGCGCCTCCGGTGACCCTCGTCCTCAGCGTCTTGCGCCGCTCCAGGTTAGCCTCAATGCCTGTTTGCCCCCTTCTCTTTGCTTCTCAGTTCTTGGACCGGTAGAGTATTTACTCTTTCCTTTCTTTTGCTTTTCCTCTTACTCCTAGATCTTCGCACGGGGCTAGATCTTGGAAAAACTGTTTCTAGTTAGATTCCGGCACCTCTTACAGAAAATGTCTACCGAAGATTACCTCATGGATTCTTCTTCCGGTAGCCATCATACCCCCCACATCATCTTCCGGAGAAACTTCGGTCGAAAAGACCTCTGATGGGCTCGAGGCAGATCTTGCCCAGAGTAAAGCTGGTACCGGTAGCTCAGCTCCTGCTACTGGTAACCAAGGAGAAGCCAGCAGCTCTAGCCAGGGCGCCGGAGTAGATTTGGACTCCTACACGCGAGGAGCCTAGATGGGCTCCGATGTGACCCAAGCGGAAATAGACTGGCTCTACCGCTCCCGGAGGATCCCGGAATAGGTTTGGTGCCGCATCCTCGGCAAGGAGCGCCAGCCCGAGCCTCAGCCGGGTGAACATGTGGTCTTCGCCACTCATTTTGAGCGCGGCTTAGGCCTTCCAGTGTCGGATTTCTTCCGGCGCTTTCTAGACTTCTACGAGCTTCAGCCCCACCATCTTCCGGGCAACGCTATCTTTTATATTTCTTCCTTTACCGCCTTCATGGAGGGATACTGCGGTATCACTCCTTCTATTGATAATTTCTCTTTCTTCTACTATCCTCGGAAGAATTCTATCCAGGATAGGAAACTTCCTCAGCCCAAACCCTTTGTCCGGTGTGGGGGTTGTATCTTGTCTCCCCGCTCCGGGAGCAACTTCTAGAAACTCTCCGGTCTGGACTCTGTCCGGACCTGGCAGAGGACCTTTTTCTATGTCCGGAACGGCGGTCCGGAAGATTTCATCAATCTCCCGGCATATGTTCCCGGGCTGCCCTCCATGAAGAACTGGCTCCACTATCCCAAGGACGACAAGGAGTCCATCCGGATCGCCGGCTTCATCGACACCAACAAGGAGGAGACCAACCTCTGCGCGGAGGATCTGGTCCGTGCTTTCCTCGCGCCCCGGGTGCTGCCCCTCCAACTGTAGGATAATGTTGCATAGAAAACAAAAAATTTCCTACCGCGAACACGCAATCCAAGCCAAGATGCAATCTAGAAGACGGTAGCAACGAGGGGGTATCGAGTCTCACCCTTGAAGAGATTCCAAAGCCTACAAGAGGAGGCTCTTGTTGCTGCGGTAGACGTTCACTTGCCGCTTGCAAAAGCGCGTAGAAGATCTTGATCACGATCGGTTCCGGCGCCACGAACGGGCAGCACCTCCGTACTCGGTCACACGTTCGGTTGTTGATGAAGACGACGTCCACCTCCCCGTTCCAGCGGGCAGCGGAAGTAGTAGCTCCTCCTTGAATCCGGCAGCACGACGGCGTGGTGGCGGTGGCGGTGGAGATCTCCGGCGGAGCTTCGCTAAGCATATGCGGGAGAAGTAAAGGAGGAGAAGAAGCTAGGATTTGGGGAGAGAGGGGGGTTGGGCGCCGGCCCTCTAAGGGGTGCGGCCAAGGCTGAGCCAAAGAGTGGCTGCCCCCCTCCCTCTCCTCCTCATTATATAGGTGGAAGCCCCAAGAGTTCTAGTCCAAGTCTTCGAATAAGACCCCAACACTAAAACCTCCCATATGTGGGAAACCTACTCAAGGAGGGAGTCCCACTCAAGGTGGGACTCCCACCTTTCCTTGAGGTGGGGTGGCCGGCCACCTCTAGGTGGAGCCCACCCGGGACTCCTCCTTTAGGGTTTGGCTGGTCAAGCTTGTGGAGTCCTTCCGGGACTCCACCTTCCATAGTGCGTTTCTTCCGGACTTTTCTAGAACCTTCTAGAACCTGCCATAAATGCACCGGATCATTTCCAAACTTGGAATATGACTTCCTATATATGAATCTTATTCTCCGGACCATTCCGGAACTCCTCGTGATGTCCGGGATCTCATCCGGGACTCCGAACAAATATTCGAACTCCATTCCATATTCAAGTTCTACCATTTCAACATCCAACTTTAAGTGTGTCACCCTACGGTTCGTGAACTATGCGGACATGGTTGAGTACTCACTCCGACCAATAACCAATAGCGCACTACAAGAAATCTGCCATAATATGACGTTTTTTTTATGACTGGAAATCAAAATGTCATAGCTTTATGACGTTCCTAGGTTTGACCGTCCTTGGCCACTCGGGGAGGGCAAAACCCTAGAAAATCGTGACGTTATTGGGCAAAAATGTCATTGGCAATTTAGGTCAAAACGTCATTAGCAAAATTAAGTAGCCTACGACGTTTTTCCACTGCCGATTGCGACAAATCAATAACGTCATTGGCATGCCAAAAAAAATTAGCCAATCAAAAAACAGAAAACAACCTACGAAGGATCAGCTACAAACTTGAATCTCAACCGTCCGAAGCATCCAACGCACCAAACCACGCACAGGATTTTCCCATTGGCGCCTAAAATTTTTGGGTCACGCGCGCGACCGACCAAACCACGCGCGCGACCGACCAGACCACTTAATTTTGCTTCCGCCCCGCGCGCCAGACTCAGACCGCCCCGCAGGCCAGAAACCCTAGCAAATTTCCCTTCCGCCGCCCCTCCTCTCCGGCCTAGATCCCCACGCGCGGGCGGCTGCGACAGTGCGACCGCTTCCCTCCCCAGCTCCCTCCCATGGCCGGCGACCGCGACAAGGAGCCGACGTCGTCCGCTCCGGAGCGGGTCGCCAGGGCGGTGGAGGCCGTGGCGGCGGCGGGGGAGTTCCGCAACGCGTACCGGCGCCAGCTGCTGGCGCTGTCCCGCAGGATTCGCCTCCTCGGGCCCTTCGCCGAGGAGCTCCGCGAGCGCCGGCGCCGGGTGGACGAGACGGAGGAGCGCGCGCTGGCGCCGCTCGCCGCCGCGCTGGAGAGGGCGCTCGACCTGCTCCGCCTCGGCCGCGACGGGAGCAGGATCTCCTTGGTACGTGCGTGCGTAGTTACCTCCCTCCTTCCTTCCTTTACCTACCTGCCTACGCGGCCGCCGGCAGCGGTTCCTGATTTCCTCAGATTCCTCGTCCCTTGGCTGCTTCCGTGGGCGAATTGGGTGCGTGATTCGCTAGTAGTAGTATTATTGATATTTTACAGAGATGCAAAAGCGCTTCATCACTTTGCATCAACCAGTTTACTTCAGTATCCTATATTAACAAAATGATATCTTTCTAGGATAACAGTTAGTCCATTACAGGGCAATACTGCGATATGAGGTGGTGGATTAAGGGGCGGGTATTCACATTCTCCAAACCTACTGTATGGATTAAACGCTTGGACTTGTTCTTCCCTTGAGCATCATGTTCTACCAAACCTAGCTTGTTTGATCAAATTTGGTGTTTCATTTCCCTCTAAACATTCATGCTATCATGCCTTGATACGTTCGCTTATTCTTTACTTAATGGTTTGACCTACAAATGGAGCTAGTCTGTTACATCATAGGGATTGTTTCCAGTCTGGGTAACGTTTACATTTGTTTTGTGAGGGAATTTCTGAGGTAGGATTCGGATCTTCCAAGTAGTGGTTGGTTTTGGTTCAGGTTAGGCCGTCTGTTTTTTTGAAGACAATGCATTACATACTGTGCCTATATAATTCCTATCTGCCTCGCGTTTCAGCTATCAAGCCTATGTTTAGATTCTGCAGCTGTGGAGTTTACGTCTATGTTGCCACTTGTATGTTTTCCATATGTATGTGCTACCAGAAATGGCGTGTACTGAGTGGATCATGATGATTTTGTTGGCTCACAAGAACCTGCAGTAGATTTGTTAACATTTCAATAACCTGCAACAGTATGTTATGTGCTGTTCCAGAATCTGTGCTTTTCGCTGCCAAGCATTTTTTGGTCTTGTTAGGTTGGTAATTTTACTATGTAATGATGTACTGCTCGTTATTCCTAATTGCTTACCAGACATGAGTATATTGAACTGTCCCTGAGCTTGAGAATTTTCAATAATAACTAATAGTATTGAAGTAAATCACTGCTTGCCTAATTCGAATATCATCCACTAGTTTCAACATTGACCGTCGAAAATTTCAAAAATTATATCGTAAAAAAAATGAAGCATCAATTTGCTTCCTGGTGTAAAAAGCTATTAACATGCTATTGGTACTCCATTTCTTTCCAGCTGAATGTCGCATTTGTTTCTATCTTGTTTAATATCTGCTAACTAAAATGCATCTCATGCTTGCACAGGTGTCCAGCTTGCAGAAACTACAAGGTATAGAGCCTATTGCAGTTGGACTGTATCATATAATGATCTGAAATGCTACTGTTGTTAATCTTGAAATGCTACTGTTGCTAATCTTGATTTCTATATATATGCAAAACATTTGCAATGTTACTAGCATAGGTCTCCAGAACATTCCATTGTTTCTATATACGATGTAATATATCTACAGCTAAAGTTCCTTATCCATTTTGTTACAGCACTGGGTAGTATGCACGTATGGGAATATTACAGGCCATTATCTGGTATCTGGGGAAGCTATTTCCTTTAGTGGCTGTGATGATCACCGGATATATCATCAGTAAGTTCTAATCTGATTCATTTTCTTGTAATAATAGTTGGTATTATAATCAATATTTGATATTCTTCTGCAACTATCTCTTTTTCTACAGTACTTGTTCTCCCAAGTTTTATTTGGCTCAAGTCTCATGTCTGTAATTATTTCATGCTAATATTTAATTGGCCCTTACTGTACTTGGTTTTACCTGCAGCGACATCCTTGAAGCTTGGTAACACCTACCTCGCTTGGTTGTTCTTGCATACCTGGTGGAGTGTGTGCTGCAAGCTGAAGCCATGGCACAAGATTCTCGGTGTTGTGCTCACGGGGAGAACAGGTTGCTGTGTCGCTGGTGGAGCGGAGAGATCCTGATGATGCAGCATTAAGAAGGCGACCTGGAGATTGGGTTAGTTATGATAGCCGAGTCAGGCTGTCTGGAATGGCATGCTTTGGTTCTTATGATTTGACTCAATAGATGTTGCGTGCTGTAATAGTCTTGCCGGTTTGTTTTCATTATCCTTTGGATTCAGCTGCAGTTCCTGTATGTGTTTTTTGGAAAAATACTGGAATAGACTTCATGTATTCATCTTTTGGCGTCTAAATATTATCGGATCGTGTGAAATAAATGTTGACAAGTGGGACCAATGGGAAATGGAACCCGACACGTCGGGTCTTTATATGTAATTGTCAAAAAAAAAGCTAAAAAGGCCGAGGTAATTGGGCCAGTTACGGGCCAAGGCCTAACAAAGCCGAAAAAAATAATCAGAACGTGGCCCCAACAAAGCTGAAAAATAATCAGAACTAATGGGCTCAGCCCACATAAGGAGCTTACTGGACCGGGCTGAATTTAGATAAAGACGTTTCTAATTCGTCACAATTTTGCCACGTCGGATTGCCACGCTGGACTCGGGGCAGGTGCCCATGACGTTTTGGGAACGTCATGCCGTCAGTGACATTTTAAAACGTCACAAAGCTCTACGACGTTTTCAAGTGGAATGTCTTAAGCAGTCACTGCTGACTCCCAGCTTTCGACGTTTTGAAAAGCGTCACCGTAACGTCACAAGTAGCCATTATTGACGTTTCAGTGACACCTTTATTTTGTCAACTTATGGCAGATTTCTTGTAGTGGCGGGATCTGGAGATCCATAATGGCTCCCACATATTCAACGATGACTTTAGTAATCGAATGAACCATTCACATACAATACCAATTCCCTTTGTCACGCGATATTTTACTTGTCCGAGGTTTGATCTTCGGTATCACTCTATACCTTGTTCAACCTCGTCTCCTGACAAGTACTCTTTACTCGTACCGTGGTATGTGGTCTCTTATGAACTCATTCATATGCTTGCAAGACATTAGACGACATTCCACCGAGAGGGCCCAGAGTATATCTATCCGTCATCGGGATGGACAAATCCCACTGTTGATCCTTATGCCTCAACTCATACTTTCCGGATACTTAATCCCACGTTTATAGCCACCCATTTACGCAATGGTGTTTGGTGTAATCAAAGTACCTTTCCGGTACAAGTGATTTACATGATCTCATGGTCATAAGGACTAGGTAACTATGTATCGAAAGCTTATAGCAAATAACTTAATGACGAGATCTTATGCTACGCTTAATTGGGTGTGTCCATTACATCATTCATACAATGACATAACCTTGTTATTAATAACATCCAATGTTCATGATTATGAAACTAATCATCCATTAATCAACAAGCTAGTTAAGAGGCATACTAGGGACTTCTTTGTTTGTCTACATATCACACATGTACTAATGTTTCGGTTAATACAATTATAGCATGATATATAAACATTTATCATAAACATAAAGATATAAATAATAACCACTTTATTATTGCCTCTAGGGCATATCTCCTTCGATCTCCCACTTGCACTAGAGTCAATAATCTAGTTTACATTTGTAAAGATATAACACCTTGGCCTTCTGGTGCTTTATCATGTTTTGCTCACGGGAGAGGTTTTAGTCAACGGATCTGACATGCTCAGAAACGTATGTATTTTGTAATTCATTTGCGTCTCAACGCATCACTCATTTCCAAATGAGTCGGAATTAAATATTTTTGATCTTCTGGTGGAACCTTAATTCCGCGGTCTGAAATATGTCACTAATATTGTCACACACAATATAGCTTCAAAGTTCTGACTCTGTCGGAACTACACCAAGTTCTCAAAGAACCTCTTGACTTTAACATCCTTTGTCATTGTCAAAACAATGACATATTCTGCCTTCTTTTGTAGAATCCGTCATAATATTTAGAACTCTTCTAAATCTAGCATAGACAACTTCTAGCTTATTTGTGCTATCTTTTAAACAACACTTAGTTTAATTTGAGATTGAAATTTTATTTTTATATGTGACAAAACAAATATCGGTGCAACATCTTACAGCGATTTGTTTGTTATTTCCCATATAAAACTATATATATATATATCCTTAGTTCTTCTAAAGTACTCAAGAATATTCTTACTGTCGTCCAATGATCATCATATGAATCATTCTGGTATATGCTCATAACACTTTATAGCACATGACATCTGATTGTGTACATATTATTCGTGATCTATAATCACTCATGTGTTTTTACTTATTGAGTGTTAGATACACTCAAGTTTTGTTAAAACTTAACATGACAAGAATATTTTAGGTCTGTCGAAACAGCAAGATCAAGTCATTGGCATGGCCCTAAATCAGTTCTTTCTGTAATCATATCCCTCCCGTCTATGTTCCTAAGCTTCCTCAGTGCTATTGACTTATTCGTAAGGCAAGGTTTACATACATAATTCGTGAGTGTAATATTTCTATATTGAACTATTTCAATATCCATTCTATGTACTTTGACTTAAACTTATTTTGTGTTTCAATCTATCTTCATAGATCTTGACACTAAATATGTTTCAGTCCAAATCCTTTCATTGAAGTTAATTTTCAATGAAACCTTTTAATCAAGTATATAATTACATCATTTATAACCAACTATATGTCATCTACATAAGTATTATAAATATGTCTCAGCGCTCCCACTTAATTTCTTGCAAATGCAAGCCTCTTCATCGTCTCTGATGAAATCAAAAACTCTTTGACTATTTCATCTGGTGAAGATTCAACTCCGCGATACTCACTTCATTCAATTGAAGTTTGTATACCTATCTAGTATTCCACGGACCAGCAAAACTCTTGGTTGTATCTTGTATACACCTTTTAATACATACTTCTGATAAGTAATGTATTTTGCTATCCTACTAGCATATCTCATAAAAGAAATATGTAGTGATTACTAGAATAATCCACATAGACTATAAGCATTGCTACGGAAGATCTAATCTTATCGTAGTTGAACTTTGTCGTAAACAATTTTTCGACAAGTCGAGCTTCTTTAAGGATATTCCATCCAAGTCCATCAATTTTATAGATCCATTTACTTTCAAAAAGTATTTATCTATCTTGGATTTCATGGCATATAGCCATTTTAACGGAGTCAGGGCCCATCATAACTTCTTTGTTTGTAGTTGGTTTATCATTGTTCAAAATCAATCCTTTGTCCACAGATCATTTATTTGATCACAAAGTAAACCATACCTACAAGGTTCAATATGTACTTCGATCTCCATGGCTAAAACACTTTGTAATCATGGGAGCCATGATCGTCGTGGCCGCTTCCGAAACCAATTCCGATGCTGTGCTACTCTGATCATTATGCTCAGTTTCATAAACCTTATCAAATTATATTGTCCTCCCACTCAAATACTTCACTAGAAACAATTTCTCGGAAATAAGAAACATTGACAAACACTTTTGTCTTTGTCTCGTAGTGGGAAGAATTCCCAATTAATTCTCTGGGATAACCAACAAAGACATTTATCCGATTTTGGTTGTAAACTTTTAGACCAAAATTTAAAGAAAAGACTATTAGGGTTTATACCCATACCATAACTTGTATGGTGTCATTTCAACGGATCATGATGATGCTCTATTCAGTGTAAAAGCGGTAGTCACTAAAGCATTATCTACAAAAATATAATGGCGTCATAATATTTTATCTCATCATTAATCCAACAAGGTTTGGATACATCTCTTGGATACTATATCATCATTATGATTCTCCAAGAAATGTGAGTTGTAGAACAATTTCATGACTCTCTTAGATGTTCGCTAAAACTCCTAATTCAAATATTTTCACCATGATCCAATCATAGATATTTGACTTTTCTATTACGATGATTTCCACTTTATGCTGAAATTTATTTGAATCCATTCAAATGTTTCAAAATTCTTCCTTATCGAATATATCCACATATATATACTCAATTCATTGTATAAAGTTTTCATGAAGTAGAAGAATCTCCCGCACACAACTATGCTTAGTGAACCATATACATCATTATGTATTTTTCAACTAAGTTTATTGTCCGTTCAATTCTTGGCCTATGAACTGTATTTTAATCATTCTCTTTAGAAAAGATTTGCAAGCGCCAAATGATTCAAAAATCGAATGACTCCAAAAATCCATTTGCATGGAGTTCCTTCATGCGTTCCTTTCTAACATGACCTAAATGGCGGTTCCACAAATAAGTGGAATTCAAATCATTTGCCTTATGGCATTTTAGCGTCAGTTTTATGTATGTGTGTTTCACCATTAAGATTTATAATAACTTATCCATCGTACATGGAGTAATGTCATAATTTGAACAACTCATTGTTTTCATTTGACCAGAGCAAAATAACAATTATTAAGTTCTTTATTATAAATTCTAAGGGCTAGATAGAATGTCAACGACGAACATAATAACACTTTATTTTGTTCCAGACGTGCATTCCTATCATATTCCTTATCGATCACTTAGGCCATTGTATTCTTGTATTGCGTTGTTTTGTATGACACTTCATACCAACCAATATGGTACTAATACCCAAGAATTTCATTGTGTGAATTAACTAGGAATACAACCATAACATGTATATCATTTATATACACCTGAGCTAGACTTTCTAGTCTTTTCTTTTCTTTTTGCCAAAATATCTTTTGCAGTTTCTCTTTTAGCTTTCCTCATTATTCAGAAAAACACTTCAACATTAATAACTTCTAGGTTTGTTGGTCAAATACCAATAACCTTGAGGTTCTTACTTTGAAGTTGATCATCATATGACAAGTGTTCCAGACTTCACTATTAGTAACTTTGTAATATGATGAACAATTTCACTCATAATTTTATCCATCATATCATGACGACTTTTCGAGACCATGTCTGTACATGCTAGGCTCGTAAAGTTTTAACCTTGGTATTTGCATGTGCAAATCTAGCTTGCACCCGTTGTATGCACACGTAGAATCTATCACACCCGATCATCACGTGATGCTTCGAAACGACGAGTTTTAGTAACGGTGCATATTAAGGATGGTCACTTCATGGATATGCGAATATCGTTAGTGCCCCAATAGTTGGAGGATTGTGACGCCTTGCGTCTTCAACCTTCGTACATTCCCATAAAACTTATGAGTTCATGTAGTCTCACCAAATTATATTCTATCATCTTGCAATAAGGTCTTAGATATCACATATATCTCATACCTTGATTATTTCTGAAAACTAAATTTTCAGCTCCTTACTTTTCAAACAGATTTGAACTTCAAGTTTCACGGAGACAAGATAACTTTAGGTACTAATTGAAACCATAGCTCTTTGAATCAACAATGTGAGGTTTACTAAAAGTTTGCAATAGGACTTAATAAATTCTTGATTCTTTAACAATACGGTACCAATCCGTAAAGTTTCTTGTCAGATTTTAACAGTATTTCTATCTCAATTATAAGACTAGCGCATAGTAGTAAACAGATGCCAATACTACAAAATTAATTCAAAATACTACTCAGACTATGTTTATGATAATTAGTTCATGTTTTAATCTAATTACTAATGAACTCCCACTTAATACAACATCCCTCATAGTTGTTAAGTAGTACACGATCCAAATTCACTACACCAAAAACCGATCATCACGTGAGACGATGTAGCTTCAATGGTGAACATCAACATGTTGATCATATCATCCATATGACTCGTGTTCAACCTTTCGGTTTCCGTTGTCCCGAGGCCATGTCTGTACATGCTAGGCTCGTCAAGCAAACACAAGTATTCCGCGTGTGCAACATGGCTTACACCCGTTGTATGTGAATCGTTGAATCTATCACATCCGATCATCACGAGATGCTTTGAAACGACGAACTGTTACAACGGTGCATACGAGGGGAGAACACTTTATTATCTTGATATTAATGTGAGGGATCATCTTATAATGCTACCGTCGCATTCTAAGCAAAATAAGATGCATAAAGGATTAACATCACATGCAATTCATATGTGATATGATATGGCCCTTTTGTCTTTGCGCCTTCGATCTTCATCTCCAAAGCACGGACATGATCTCCATCATCAACGGGCATGATCTCCATCATCGTCGGCGTAGCGTCAAGGTTCATGGCGCCGTCTTCATGATTGTCCTTCATGTAGCAACTATTACAACTACTTTGAAATACCTCTCAACATGAAATTTAAAGACAACCATAAGGCTCCGGCCGGTTGCCACAATACAATAATGATCATCTCATACATATTCATCATCACATTATGGCCATATCACATCACCAAACCCTGCAAAAACAAGTTAGACGTCTCTAATTTGGTTTGCATATTTTACGTGGTTTAGGGTTTTCGAGAGAGATCTAATCTACCTACGAACATGGACCACAACGTTGATACTAATGTTGTCAATAGAAGAGTAAATTGAATCTTCACTATAGTAGGAGAGACAGACACCCGCAAAGCCTCTTATGCAATACAAGTTGCATGTCGAACGAGGAACAAGTCTCATGAACGCGGTCATGTAAAGTTAGTCCGAGCCGCTTCATCCCACTATACCGCAAAGATGCAAAGTACTCAAACTAAAGATAACAAGAGCATCAACGCCCACAAAACCATTGTTTTCTACTCGTGCAACCATCTATACATAGACACGGCTCTGATACCACTGTAGGATAACGTTGCATAGAAAACAAAAATTTTCCTACCGCGAACACGCAATCCAAGCCAAGATGCAATCTAGAAGACGGTAGCAACGAGGGGGTATCGAGTCTCACCCTTGAAGAGATTCCAAAGCCTACAAGAGGAGGCTCTTGTTGCTGCGGTAGACGTTCACTTGCCGCTTGCAAAAGCGCGTAGAAGATCTTGATCACGATCGGTTCCGGCGCCACGAACGGGCAGCACCTCCGTACTCGGTCACACGTTCGGTTGTTGATGAAGACGACGTCCACCTCCCCGTTCCAGCGGGCAGCGGAAGTAGTAGCTCCTCCTTGAATCCGGCAGCACGACGGCGTGGTGGCGGTGGCGGTGGAGATCTCCGGCGGAGCTTCGCTAAGCATATGCGGGAGAAGTAAAGGAGGAGAAGAAGCTAGGGTTTGGGGAGAGAGGGGGGTTGGGCGCCGGCCCTCTAAGGGTTGCGGCCAAGGCTGAGCCAAAGATTGGCTGCCCCCTCCCTCTCCTCCTCATTATATAGGTGGAAGCCCCAAGAGTTCTACTCCAAGTCTTCGAATAAGACCCCAACACTAAAACCTCCCATATGTGGGAAACCTACTCAAGGAGGGAGTCCCACTCAAGGTGGGACTCCCACCTTTCCTTGAGGTGGGGTGGCCGGCCACCTCTAGGTGGAGCCCACCTGGGACTCCTCCTTTAGGGTTTGGCTGGTAAAGCTTGTGGAGTCCTTCCGGGACTCCACCTTCCATAGTGCGTTTCTTCCGGACTTTTCTAGAACCTTCTAGAACCTGCCATAAATGCACCGGATCATTTCCAAACTTGGAATATGACTTCCTATATATGAATCTCATTCTCCGGACCATTCCGGAACTCCTCGTGATGTCCGGGATCTCATCCGGGACTCCGAACAAATATTCGAACTCCATTCCATATTCAAGTTCTACCATTTCAACATCCAACTTTAAGTGTGTCACCCTACGGTTCGTGAACTATGCGAACATGGTTGAGTACTCACTCCGACCAATAACCAATAGCGGGATCTGGAGATCCATAATGGCTCCCACATATTCAACGATGACTTTAGTGATCGAATGAACCATTCACATACAATACCAATTCCCTTTGTCACGCTATATTTTACTTGTCCGAGGTTTGATCTTCGGTATCACTCTATACCTTGTTCAACCTCGTCTCCTGACAAGTACTCTTTACTCGTACCGTGGTATGTGGTCTCTTATGAACTCATTCATATGCTTGCAAGACATTAGACGACATTCCACCGAGAGGGCCCAGAGTATATCTATTCGTCATCGGGATGGACAAATCCCACTGTTGATCCATATGCCTCAACTCATACTTTCCGGATACTTAATCCCACCTTTATAGCCACCCATTTACGCAGTGGTGTTTGGTGTAATCAAAGTACCTTTCCGGTACAAGTGATTTACATGATCTCATGGTCATAAGGACTAGGTAACTATGTATCGAAAGCTTATAGCAAATAACTTAATGACGAGATCTTATGCTACGCTTAATTGGGTGTGTCCATTACATCATTCATACAATGACATAACCTTGTTATTAATAACATCCAATGTTCATGATTATGAAACTAATCATCCATTAATCAACAAGCTAGTTAAGAGGCATACTAGGGACTTCTTTGTTTGTCTACATATCACACATGTACTAATGTTTCGGTTAATACAATTATAGCATGATATATAAACATTTATCATAAACATAAAGATATAAATAATAACCACTTTATTATTGCCTCTAGGGCATATCTCCTTCACCAACGGCGCACCCACAAGATTAGCGAAATGTTGGGGCCAATGGACCTGACAAGGATCACAACCCACCGGCTGAGCCCTACTGACTTGGTCCTTAAGGCCAAGCAGGTTTGCCAAAACCCGCTGAGCCCCAGCGGGAAATACGGGTTGGCCCCCTACAGCCGCCGCAACTCTCCTCCGCGGCGGGTAAGACCTTGGAATCCTCGGGAAGTTTTTTCCGGTATAACCTCGCGTATTTTTCTCTAATATGTTGTTTTTGTGTCTCAGAACTTCCGCCGGATCCGCCAGGAGCATCCGGCTTCCTACACGCCCGACCGGATCTTCCAGGATGACAGCGACGCTGACCCTTACGTCAAGGGAGAGCAAAAGATGGGCCGCACCCACACTCCACGCCTCGGTAACTTTTCTGGCAATGGCTCCGATTCGGATGATGAGGTTACTATACTTGAGGTATTTTGCTCTTTCGCTTTCTCATGTATCATCTTTATGTAGACGCCCCCTCAGCCAGCGCCAACCCACAGGTTGTGGAGCACACTACCCCACTTCAGGCCGAAGTTGGGGCTGAGTATCTTGAGAAGCTCGCCGCCCAAGGCCGCAAGAACAAGGCACCCACGCCCGAGGCCGGTTCTAGCGGCGCTCCTCCTGCCAAACGCTCCCGAACGGAGATCGGCGGGAAGAAGGTCACCACCAAGCGCTATCGGAAACGGGAGATGTCGGTGGCTACCGGGTAAGTTTCTGTTTTCACTTTCTTTTTGTTTCCTGATTCTCTTTTTCCGGTTGCCTTTTCTGAAGTTTTCTCATCCTTCCAAGCCTGCCCTAAAGATCTCCAAGAGCGCCTCTGGCATGAGGCTGGAGACCACTGAGGACGCCGCCAGTGCCTCGACTCCTCCTCAACCAAGTCCGGTACCATCTGGTGCCGGCAATCCTTCTGCCTCCCCTCTGGGGGGCAACATAAGTACGGGGCGCGCGGCCCCTAAATCTTCAGATCACCGCGCGGAGGAGGACTTTGTCTCCCCTCCAGAAGCCCAAGACACCGACGCCAGCAACACCGGCGCCGGCACCGAAGATGCCGGGCAGGCGGAACCTCTGGTTCCTCCTGTCCAGAAGAAGAAGAAAAAGAAGACTCCTGCTTCCTCCCCCTCCAAGGCCGTGTCGGATTCTTCCGAGCTGGCAAGCTCTGCCTCGGCAAAGGACGCTCCCGAAGCAACTGTGCTAGCCCAAACAGCACCAGCACCTCCTCCAGCAGCCTCCATCGGCAAGTCGGCCTCCGCCAAGCCCACGCCGCCAGAGGGCGGCAAGTTCACCGCCCAGCAACTTGCTGCGGTGGTGACCGCGGCCATCGCTCCTTCTTCCGGTTCGCAGACGCTAGTTCTGTGCCGGGGGGAAGACCCCGGGTAGGGCAATGGACGCGGAGCAGCCGGCTGGCCACCGGCCGGCTCGCGGCAAAGGCCGGCTGAGGAGCAGCCGACTGGTCCGGAAGCCGGCTGGCTCTAGGTCCTAGTCGGCCTGGCTACGGCTGCCAATGCTGTAGCTGGGCCGGCTTCTACAAGCCATATCCGACTGGGGGTTTGTACCTCAGACCGACTTGAGGCTGGCGAGTCTTGCACTAGAAGGAACCGGGTTGGTGATCCGGGTTCACAAAGTCCACGCTGACTTCATCTCCCGTAAAGCGCAGGGCACTGTGGAGCAATAGTGCCACGCGCCGGACATGCCATCATGGCACACGTCGATCTGTACTAGCTACAGTGGCTGATGGCGATAGGGACACTTCCTCTCCATACCGCTGACTTCGGCAGCCGGATGGGACAGGCCATGAGGCCTCAAAGGCTCCTGACGTCAGTTCCTCGGGAAGGAGCGGAAGCCGGAGCCGGCCAAGCCGGCCAGTAGACTATAGGGTCTTTTATGTAAAGTGCCGGTGCCTATATAAGACGCACTACCCCCTCTCGTGCAGGGGATTGATCATTCTCACTTCGCTTCCACCCTTAGCGCTACCCTGTGAGAGAGACTCTTGTCTTCCTTAGCCTCCCAGGAGCAGCCGGATACAGCTCTAGGAGCAACATTGTATTGTGTGATCATCATATACATCCCTAGCAGGAGTAGAGGTGTTACCTCCATCGGAGGGCCTCGAACCTGGGTACGTCGCCGTGTCGCTCGTCCCCATACCCGCATCCGGATACCGCCGTGAGATCTCTTAGGAACCACCTTCGTTAGCCACCCTATGGCATATGCCGTGACGATACCACGACATTTGGCGCCCACCGTGGGGCCTTCAGCATCCTCGGCCGGTGTCTTCATCCGGACGGGCCTCACCATCACCACCGGCGAGCGAGTCGCTTCGGGCTTGATCTGGAGATTCGGCTCCCTCGACTGCGTCAGCGACAACGCTGGCTGCTTCGCCGACCGGCCCTTCCCTGCCGGCGGCCGCGTCATCTCCTTCGGCGGCCACGATGTCTACGTCGCCACCGTCGCACCGCCGCGCTACCCGCGGCAGGTGCTGCGCTGTGCAAGCCCTCCTCCGCGAGCCGGCAGCAGCGCTCCCGCCAGCCCCGCCGTCGTGCAAGTCATGATGGCTGGCGAGGAGCTCCCCACCAAGAACCTGCGCACCCGCGGCCCCAACTTGGAGCGCAACATCGACCCCAACGCTTCCGGCTCGGGCCCGAAGGCGCCACCACCACCGTCCCGGCTGGACGAAGTCCGGGCGAAGCTGAGCTCTCCACTCACCGCAGGCGCTGACGCCACCACCGTCGAGGCGGACCTGGAGGCGCATCGCCAGCTCCTACTCCAGCAGGCCGACGAGCTGGCTACCGCCAAGCGCCAGCTGGCCATCACCCAGCGCGAGTACGACCACGCCCATGGCTTCACGCCAGGCGGCAACAACCCCAGCCGAGCTGGCATGATCCGCCGGCGAGGAGGCGGCCTAGGCGCCGAGATCGAGCGCGACGGCGCGGAAGCGCCGACTCCGTCTGCGGAACTACCCGTCTACAACACCCCCGACAAGAACATCCTCGCAGCCGAAGCCACTGCGAAGGAGCTGGCCCTCCTCGAAGGAGAAGAGCTGCGCCGCCAGACGCAGCGCGTAGCTGACCTGTGCCGGGCTGCAGCTGAGCAGACCAAGGACCCCAGGTACGGTGCTCCCAAAGCTCCTCACGTCCGCGCTGCTGCACGCAACAGCAAGGACCCCCACAGCGACACGGCTGAGTCCGCCTCGCCCGCGCCAAGCCGGCACAAGGACTCCCGCGCCACGCACGCAGGTTCAAGCCGAACAAGCCTGCTGGACAGCGGCCACAGTGGCCGCAGCCGGCCGCCACCAAACCGGAACAAGGAGCATGACTCCGAGCAGGCGGCCCCAAGGCGCCAGCACAGGCCGGCTCCCGAGCGAACCGGCACTCGCCAGCCAGCACGTTCCCGGCTGGGCCCCCGCATCGAGCCCGCCGACGCCAGAGACCGCCTCGATCGGTTGGTCGAATCCCGCATCGCGGAAGAAGAGGCGCCGGCTTGCCCCCAGTGCTTCGGGCCCCGCATCGCCAACGAGCCCATGCTCGACGGCTTCCAGCTCCCCCGTGACACGCCCAAGTACGACGGCACCGCCAAGCCGGAGGACTGGCTGCAGGACTACTCCACAGCAGTCAGCATCTCCAGAGGCAACAAGCGCTGGGCGGTGCGATACTCCCCCCTGATGCTGGTCGGCTCCGCCCGCACCTGGCTCAACAACCTGCCAGCCGGCAGCATCAACGGCTGGCTTGATTTCGAGGAGGCCTTCATCAGCAACTTCACCGGCACCTATCGCCGGCCGGGTCGCCCCCAGCAGCTAGAGATGTGCAAGCAGGGCCCGGACGAGACGGATCGCGCGTACCTGACGCGCTGGTGCGAGATGCGCAACTCCTGCGAGGGCGTGCACGATATCCAGGCCATCAGTTTCTTCATGGGCGGCTGCCGGCCCAACACCATGCTGTGGCACAAGCTGCGCCGCAGCGAGCCCAAGTCCATGGCCGCCCTTTTGGCCATCGCCGACAAGTACGCGCTGGCTGAAGAGGCCGGCAAGGCGACGGCTGAACCAGCGCCGGCTCCCTCCAGGCGGGACCACCACAAGTCGGCTGAGCACAAGCCGGCAGACGGCGCCTCTCATGGCAGCCGGCGGGACAACTACCGCGGCAAGCGTCACAGCGACCAGCCGGACCGCCGGTACGGCTCTGCCCACGTGGCAGCCGTGGCAGACAATGCGGCAGGCGGCAGCCGCCGCCAGAAGCAAGACCGGTAGTGGAAGCCGAACTACACCTTCGAGCAGATGCTCGACTCGCCGTGCAAGTACCACCGCGGCAAGAACCCCTCCAACCACACCACCCGCAACTGACACTTCATGAAGCGGCTGACCAGCGGTGAACCTCTCCCGCCTCCACCCCCGCCCCCTCCAGCCGGCGGGCCGGGTGGCGCAGCCGGCGCAGAGAACGCCAACCTCAAGCACCACGAGGCTAACCAAGTGCACCATGGCCGATATCTGGCCGAAGATGCTACCTACATCATCTTCACCTCCGAGCCCGAGGACAAGACGAGCCAGCAGAGCCGTTCCCTCGAGGTCAACGCGGTCCGGTCCCCCAGTACCTAAACTGGTCAGAGCCAGGCAGCTACGCCATGGTCCTCGACCCCACCATTGGCACAACTCGACGCAGCGTGCGTTTCTCGCGCGTCCTCATCGACGGCGGCAGCAGCATCAACATCCTCTACCGCGACACCGCCCGCAAGCTAGGCATCCAAGAAGCCGAGCTGCGTCCCACCCCCACCGTCTTCCATGGCATCGTGCCGGGCCACTGCTGCCAGCCGATCGGCCGGATCACGCTGGAGGTGATGTTCGGGAAGCCGGATCATTTCCGCACCGAGAAGATCGAGTTCGAGGTGGTGGACCTCGTCAGTCCCTACCACGCGCTCCTGGGCAGGCCGGCCCTGACCTAGTTCATGGCGGTGCCCCACTATGGGTACCTGAAGATGAAGCTGCCCGGCCCCAAGGGGGTCATCACCATAGCCGGCGACTACCGCCGCTCCATGGACTGCGCCACGCAGAGCTCCAAGATGGCCCAGACGCTGGTCATCACCACCGAGAAGCAGCTCATCCACGACGCCGTCGCCCTCGCCAAGGCCGCGCAGACAGACATGCCGGCTGCGCAGCAACCCGGCTGGGACGACTCACTTCCAGCCGGCCGACAACACCAAGAAGATCCTGCTGGACCCGGCGCAGCCGGACAAGTACGTCACCATCGGTGCCGGCTTGAGCAAGAAATAGGAAAGCGAGCTCACCAGCTTCCTCTGTGAGAATCGGGACATCTTCGCATGGACTCCAAGAGACATGCCGGGTGTGCCGAGGGAGTTGGCTGAGCACCACCTCCACGTCTGGCCTGAAGCCAAACCGGTGAAGCAGCCTCTCAGGCGCTTCGCCGAAGAAAGAAGGAAGGCCATCGGTGAAGAAATTGCCCGGCTGCTGGCAGCCGGCTTCATCATGGAAGTGCTGCACCCGGACTGGTTGGCGAACCCGGTCCTGGTTTTGAAGAAGAACGGCTCCTGGCGCATGTGTATCGACTACACCAGCCTGAACAAGGCGTGCCCGAAGGATCCCTTCCCCTGCCGCGCATAGATCAAGTCATATACTCGACTGCCGGCTGTGAACTGTTGTCTTTTCTAGATGCCTATTCAGGCTACCACCAGATTCCTTTGAATCCGGATGATCAAATAAAGACTTCGTTCATTACCCCGTATGGGGCTTATGGCTACACGACTATGCCGTTCGGCTAAAAAAATGCAGGCGCCACCTACCAAAGGTGCATGCAAAAATGCTTGCTGGATCAAATCGGCAGAAACGTTCACGCGTATGTGGATGATGTCGTTGTAAAGACCAAGGAGACGACTACCCTCCTTGATGATCTGAGAGAAACCTTCACCAATCTGCGAAGATTCCGGATGAAGCTCAACCCGGCCAAGTGCACATTCGGCGTGCCGTCTGGCCAGCTCCTTGGCTACCTCGTTTCTCAGCGAGGGATCGAAGCCAACCCGGAGAAGATCAGTGCCCTGGAGAAGATGGAACTGCCGCAGTGCCTCAAGGACGTCCAGAAGTTCACTGGCTGCCTGGCTTCCTTGAGCCGCTTCGTCAGCCGGCTGGGGGAGAAGGCACTGCCCTTGTACCAATTCCTGAAGAAGTCGGACAAGTTCACCTGGTCACCGCAGGCGGACGAAGCCTTCCATGACTTGAAGCGCGTGCTCTCAACCGCGCCAATCCTCGCAACGCCGGCTTCAATGGAGCCGATGCTGTTGTACATCGCAGCCACCAATCGAGTGGTTAGCATTGTCCTGGTGGTGGAACGCAAAGAAGCCGGCAGGGAGCAGCTGGTTGATACGTCCAAATTGCATCACTATTTTATATCATAATTTGCTGTTATTCATTGATATATTTCATATTGGGACACAATACTTATGTTATTTCATCTATTTTGCATGTTTCATCATTATTGGAGGATCGAACGCCGGAGCCAGGATTCTGCTGGAAAAAGCACCGTCGAACGCAATATTTCGGAAGATCAACCGTGGAAGGAAATTATACCAAAAATCCTATTTTTCAAGATGACGAAGGAAGCCGGAAGGAGGAGCCAGGCGGA
>NC_061508.1:218373926-218562377 GCF_022539505.1 Lolium rigidum | reverse complement strand
GATAGCGTGCGTATCACGTCTTGACCTCCGCTCCTAGTGGTGTACCCTTTGTAGTCTGTTACCGCTAAAAGCGGTGAACCTTGTCTCCGACACTCCTCCCGGTCGTTGTAGACTCCGGGAACCTTGCCCTTGTACACGACATACCACGTCATATCTGCGTACATATGCACAAGCCAAAGAAACATTAGTGCACGCTCATAGATGTTTGCAACGAATAAGAGCAAACTCAAAAATGATCCAAGTAGTATGAACTAAAAGGCATGCCTCATACATTGTTGGTCGGAACAAATATTAACATTTAGGGACGGAGTAAGTGAAACCAAGTAGGATGCACAAGAGATTGATACTTGTGTCATCGCACTAGGTTCACTTACCCCTCCCCCAAGTGTATAGGTGACCAACATTCTAATCATCGGCATTTTGAGATACCAAAGCAAATGGAAGAATGACAAGGGCCTCATACTTTGTCGGTCCAAACAAATATTAACATTTAGAGAAGGCGTCAGTGAAACCAAGTAGGATGCACAAGAGATTGATACTTGTGTCATCGCACCGAAGTTCACCGACCCTCCCCCAAGTGTATAGGTGACCAACATTCTAATCATCGGCATTTTGAGATACCAAAGCAAATGGAAGAATGACAAGGGCCTCATACTTTGTCGTCAAAACAAATATTAACATTCCGTGATGGCGTAAGCGAGGCCAGGTAGGATGCACAAGACATGGATATTTGTGCCATCACACCAGGCTCACTTACGTCACCACGGAGTGTACAAGTGACCAACCATTCTAATCATCGGCCAATGCAATTAAGAAGTGCCAACTCAAATAAGAAACAAGTAGCTAGTATGAACTAAATGGAATGCCTCATACATTGTTGGTCGAAACAAATATTAACATTCCGGGACGGAGTTAGCGAGCCAGGTAGGATGCACAAGAGATTGATATTTGTGCAATCACACGAGGCTCACTAACACCGCCCACGAGTGTACGGTGACCAAGCATTTTAATCATCGGCATTTTGAAAATCTCAAAGCAAATGGAATGACAAAATGGAATAAGTGCCTCATACATTGTTGGTCGAAACAAATATGAACATCCCGGGATGGCGTTAGTGAGGCCAGGTAGGATGCACAAGAGATTGATATTTGTGCCATCACACCAGGCTCACTAGCGACACCCGGAGTGTACGGTTGACCGAACATTCTAATCATCGGCATTTTGAGATACCAAAGCAAATGGAATGACAAGGGCCTCATACATTGTTGGTCCAAACAAATATGAACATCCCGGGATGGTGTCGGCGAGGCAAGGTAGGATGCACAAGAGATTGATATTTGGACATAACATCATCATACCTAACATCGTAGCTTCATACAATTTAATATAGAATTCAAACAACACGAAGCAACGAAGATAGAGTTGACAACACTCTAAGTTCTAACTATCGGTGTCCGAGCCGGATTCGCCGGTGTGGGGGTAGTGCACACGGCAGGCGGTGTCGTCGAACACCTTGACGATCATCTCGCCGTCCCCCTCGTACGGGAAGGTGAGCTGGCAGCCGGGCTCGAGGTGGAGGTCACGGGCGAACTTGTCCCACCCCGTGTGCAGGTACATCTTGCCCTGCCCGTCGAACAGGACCTCCACGGACCAGCGGCGAAGTTGCAGCTAGCCTCCCGTAGCTGCAAGTGCGCCGGCTCGGCAGCCGTCGACGAACTCGGCGAACTTGTCCGGTAGCCTCTTGATGCCGAGTGGGTCGTCGTCGATGCGGAGGAGGAACTCGAAGCAGCGTTCCTCATGCGAAGACGAGGAGGATGCAGGTGACGGTGACCGTGGGGCCCTTGCTGCTCCACCGCGGCGGCCCCTTCCCGGCCGCGGGGGCGCCCAGGACCGCGGCCTCGACCGCCTCGCCGGCCACCGGGACCGGCCATCCTACATGTTTACATTTTTGAACCATATTACGATCCATTCCACTAACAAAATTGGGCATGACCTATGCTAATCTATGGACATATGAGTGCCCCATTTTCGCCGAAACGGAAATGAATCAACATTTCGGCGATAATGGGCATCTCTGTCGATCCCTGCACAAGAATATGTCACCATATACACATGCAAAACAATCCACCAGCTGAGCACCATGGCACATGTACAATTGTTCCTCATATACACCAGCTGAGCACCATGGCACATGCACATGGCACCAGCTAGTAGCAGCAGCAGCTAGCAGCATGCATCAACAGCTAGCAGCAGCAACTAGCTAGCAGCATGCATCAACAACAAGCGGCAGCTAGCATCTAGCAGCAAGCTCACCGTGCGTCGCGTGGAGTCGCCGAGAGGTGAGCTGTTGCTCCGGGTCGAGGAAGATCAGGTCAGGTGCTCAAGTTCCGGGAAGTAGCAGCAACATACACACCTAGCAGCATTAAAATCAGCATTAAAAAGGAATCAAATAAATGGAAACTTTACATAGGAAAATGACACTACGGACTATGGCCGGAATCGGATAGCATCAAGCAATGTTCAGTATGCTAATTTTCCCTTTTTTCACACAATGTTCAGTATGCCAATGTTCAGCAAGCAACTCTCTCTCACTCTCTACATACCAAACAGAAGCTTTCTTTGTTCACACTTGTTACAATGCCAATTTTGAAGGTTTGCCAATGGGCTCTATAACAAAATGAATGATTTTACAATGCATTTGTTCTAAAAATAGAGGATATGTAACCTAACAGCAGAAACCTATCTAGCAGCAGCAACCTATCTAGCAGCAGCAACAACACCAAGCAACGACAACCTATCTAGCAGCGAGCAACAACACCAAGTAACAGCGGCAACCTATCTAACATTAACAATATTTGAATGGACTTTTATTGCTTAAAGTGTACTTTACATGTAACAATGCTCTTAATAGCATGCAATTGTGAGTTACTAAGCATACAATATGATCCAGTATCCTAGGACGTGGTTTAATCTTCGATTAAGAATTTAATCAATTGGATAGGGAGGGACCAGAGGCAAAAATTCTTAGATGGGCAAGCAATATGGTTGCAATGTATTGGGCCCAACTTGCATACATCGTCCCAAAGTCCCTCTTTATCTCATGTGCATGTTCTCTATAACTAGTCTGGATGATGCAATACTATTTATTGTGTTAGGTGACTTGGAACATTAAATTGGTTTACGGAATGTTTTGGTTTCGTATACTTGAACTTATATAGCCTAACTTGTACTTACTAAAACCATCAAAATGAACACTCGTTAGCATCAGCAGTTAGAACTAAATTCCACTAAGCCTACGAGTCAAAATGAACACCGTTAGCATCAAAATGAACACCTATCGTGTGATGCTAACACCGTTAGCAGTTGTTTTGCTATTCGTTTTTACATTTCATTCAACACCTACAGTCCTAATCCTAACTCCATCATTCCACTAAGCCTAACTTTTCTAGGGTTAGGGTTGGGTCATGGCAGGGGAGGGGCGGCCAGGGGGAAGGGGTGAAGGAGGGAAGGGGCGGCCAGGGGGAAGGGGTGTACCTCCCCGAAAAAGAAGACGGCGGGCGGAGGGAGACGCAGGGAAGAGGGAGGAGGTACCTGTCGCCGCCGGGAGGGGAGCCTCTCCGTCGCCCGATGACTGCGGTCGGGAGGGGTGGGATCTGGTCGGGCCGGGGTGGCGAGGAGAGGAGGGCGTCGCCAGGGGAGGTGGCGTCGCTCGTGTCGCCGGGGAGGTGGCGTCGGAGAGGAGGCCGCCGTCGGAGAGGAGAGGATCGATTGGGGAATGGGGGGAATGGGGATGGGGAGAAGAAGAGATGGTCGGGATGGCTAAGTCCCCGACCCCCTAAGCAATGGCGCACTGCTAGGGGTGCGCCACAGTGATGCTTAGCAATGGCGCACCACTACGGGTGCGCCACTACGACTTTAGGATAGGGTCAAAAAGAATTTGGCTCGTACTATTGACAAGATCCGCACCGTACCGCAGTGGCTAGCTATCCGTCCCCTGTTTGGTTAACCCCGGCCGGCCAGGTTCGAACCACCGGCGGCCCCAATTTTTTTCCCTTTTTTTAAATTGATTTAATACTATAATAAATAGCATAATACACCAACATAAAAGGCATAAATAATTATAATTATGTAGAATATCCAAAAATATAAATTATATGTCTATTTTGATCGGTACAATGTGTAGATTAACAATATGACATCCATTATTCATACAAGAAAATGATACATAATTGATCTCAAAAAAAAAGAAAATGATACATAATTATCTTTTCACAATCTTCTTGCCCTTCTTTCTCGCGGTTGAATAATTTAGCCCCGGAACTCCTAGACTTCTTCTCTTGAATGGACGGCCTTTAGGTAGGGTGGTCCTGCTTCTTCTTGTTGTGTATGGTTCTTCATCATCGTCGTCGTCATCTTCCATCTTCGGATCGCCGTACTGGTCAAAGTCTAGCTCGTTGGCGGCTCCATCCATTCCGATGATGCTCCTTTTGCCTCTCCTCACGACAACACGGCCGGGCTTTTGCGGGTCGGTAATGAAGAAGCATTGGTCCACTTGGGAAGCTAGTACCCATGGCTCATATTTCGCGGTGACCTTTGCGCCCGCTGTCTTGGATTTGGCTTCGGGTATAACCATGGTGGTGAAATGCCGGTCTTCTTTTATGACGTTCTTGGCCCACCTGACACGGAACATCGGCACATTCTCTCCGGCGTAGCTCAGCTCCCAGATCTCCTCGATCTTTCCGTAGTATCTCTGCTTGACGTCACCGGTGTAGGACTCCATCGTTACCCCGGAGTTCTGATAATCGCTCTTCATGTCCTTTTCCTCGGTGTAGAATGTGTAGCCGTTGATATCGTACGCCCGAAATGTCATCCAGGTTGTGTTCGGCGCCCTGTGACAAGGCGAATATGAGTTTTTCTTTCGCAGAAGAATCCTCGTCTATAGGGTACGTCAGCATCTTGTCCTTGAACCACCGCGTGAAGGTTGAGTTGTGCTCTTTGATTATATCTCCGTCCGTCCTCTGTTGGCCCTGATCACTGTACGTCTTTGCGATGAAGGTTTTGTGCTCTACCACCCAAGGATCGACCACGTCTATGTGTTGTAGCGCGACTAGGTTTGCTCTTTCAAAGTCGGCGATTCGACCCTTGAAGTCGACATGCATTTCGCGGCTACCGTCGCGGTGACCCCATCCAGCGAGCTTCCCGAGATGCTCGTTTACGGGCAGGCCAACGGGGTTCTCGATTTCTAGATAACTCGTGCGGAAGGAGATGCACTCTTCGGTCGAAAGCCCTTGGCTATGCTTCCGTCTCGGACGTGCCCCGTTGCGAACGTACCCTTTGATGACACCATTCATCCTTTCGAACGGCATCATGCTGTGCAGGAACGTCGGCCCCGGTTGGATGATATCCTCCACGATATGTACCAGCAGATGCACCATAACGTCGAAGAAAGCGGGCGGGAAGTACATCTCAAGCTCGCACAGTATCACCACGATCTCTTCCTCGTAGCCTTCTAAGTTGCCTCACGCCAACAGACTTCCGAGAGATGACGTCGAAAAAGTTGCATAGGCCAAAAGCGTTTCACGGACGTGCGCGTCCATGATCCCACGGATTGCAACCGGAAGTATCCGCGTCATCGGCACGTGACGGTCGTGAGACTTCATCCCGCTGAACCTCTCGCTTCGCTTTGTCTAGGTACCTGCTTATCTTCCCCGCGTAACCGTAGGGGAAGTTTTACTCCTAGGAGACAGTCGAAAAACTCGCTCGATCTCCTTCTGACTTAGAGTGAAGCACGCGGGGGGCAGTAATATTCAATCTTTTTGGCATTTTTTCCCTTGCGACGACTTTGCGTGTCCTCCGCCTCATCATCGTCATCGTCATCATCATCATTAGGGCGTCCCGCGTGAAGCTCCTCCCTGATCCCAATTGATTGCAAGTCGTACCTTGCTTTCGGCCCATCTTTGGTCTTCTCCGGCATGTTCGGGAGGGTACCAAGCGGACTCTCGCACACGTTCTTCGTGATGTGCATGACATCAAGGCTGTGAGGCACACGGAGGATCTTCCGAGTACGGCAAGTCCCAGAAAACAGACCTCGTCTTCCATACCTTAAGCAGCGGCTCCGGCGCCTTTCGCTTCTTTCCCGGCGGTGGGCACTCTTTCCAATTTTTCAATAGCTCGTCTATTTGCTCGCCGCTTCTCGTACGTGGCCGTCTTCGGGGTTCGTCTTCACCATCGAACAGATCCTTGCGTTTCCTCCATGGGTCGTCCTCGCGAAGCCACCTTCGATGTCCCATGAACACCGTTTTCGAGGACCCGGGATCTCTATCTAGGCTGGCGGTACGTTGTGTCGTCCATGCACCTTACGCATGCATTGAATCCGTGGACCACCTGCCCCGCGACATATCCGTAATCGAGAAAGTCGTGCACCGTCGTGAGCATTGCGGCTCTCATAGGGAAATATTCTTCCGCGGTGGCGTCCCACGTATTGGCGGGCGTGTCCCATAGCGTGGCTAGCTCCTCTTTCGGAAGCCCCATATACAGATTGATGTCGTTCCCTGGTTGTTTCGGCCCTTCAATTAGCATACTCATTTGAATGTACTTCCTCTTCATGCACAACCAGGGGGGAGGTTGTACATCCACACAAACACGGGCCAGGTGCTATGCGTGCTTCTCTGGCTGCCAAACGGATTGACTCCATCGGTGCTCGCGCCCAGCCTTATGTTCCTAGGATCGTCCCCAAATTCCGGGTACTCGAGGTCCAACGCATTCCACCGGCTAGCATCCGAAGGGTGTCTCAACATCCTGTCCTTTTTCTTTTTCTTCGGATCATCTGCGTCATCTTCTCCCTTCCTCATCTCCGCGTGCCCGCGCATTAGCTTTGCTTGCTTAGGATCCGCGAAATACCGCTGCAGACGAGGAGTGATTGGAAAGTACCACACCACCTTCCGAGGAGCTTTCTTCCCCTTCTTGTACCGACTGACGCCGCACTCCGGACATATGGTACACTCTGCGTGCTCGTTCGATAAATGATGCAATCGTTCAAGCACACATGGTATTTCACATGCGGTAAATCCAGAGGACACACGATTTTCTTGGCCTCCTCGATACTAGTCGGACACGTGTTACCTTTGGGAAGACGTTCTCGCCGGAATGACATGTTGTCGTTGAAGGATGTGTCGGTCATTTTGTGCTTTACCTTCATCTCCAGAGCCATGAGCGTTACTTTCGAGCGGGTATCCTCCGGCTCGCATCCTTCATACAATGGAGTAACAGCGTCTACCTCCAGTTGATCCATCTTGGCTTTCTCTCGGGCGGCAGCTCTTGCGTTACTCGTACGCTGAGAAGCAGCTCTTGAAGATAAGGGTCCCGCACCCAGTCCATCGATGATGGTTCATCGTCTTCATCTTCATGATCGTCATGATGACCTCCATCTTGATCTTCCTCATCATCGGGTCCAGGATCTCCTACATTGTGGTCATCATCATCTCCGGGATCTTCTACATCCCGATCATGCCCGAGATCTTCTACATCCCGATCACCTCGGCCTTCCTTACTTCTTGTTGAATTCCCATGGACAAATTCATAATCATCTTCGTCGCCTTCCCACCGATAGCCATCCATGAAACCACGCATGAGAAGGTGGTCCCGCACCATATCGGCTTTAGGGTCCATAAGGCTCGTTAGCTTGCATCTTCGACACGGACATCTTATCTCCTTTTGGTTATTTCTAATCATCTCGTCCGTCGCGGCTTTCAAAAACCTAGCCACAACGCCTTCGCTCATCATGCGGACCATGGTCGCTCGCGGATATAGAGAAAATGGATATCTTAGCATACCAAAAGAAAATTTTGGCATGACCTTCCCTAAAAATAGGACATGTATATGCGTAGTATGCCCAACATTCGCCGAAACGGAAATGAATCAACGTTTCGGCAAAATATTGGCAACTCCATCGCATTTCAAATCCCTGCAAACAAAAACACATGCAACACATGTGTGGAGGCTTCGCATATACAACACACATGTGGATCCGGAGGCTTCGCATACAACACACATGCACGTGACGCTTTTCGCGCATGCGCACGTACACATGATATCATCGAGCTTCGCACATAACATATGTGCATGACGTGTGTGCAAGACGATCGGAACCGTTCACACACAAAGCATAAAACCAACAAAGTTACCGATACGGCGAGACCTAGAGTGTTGGATGAGGTAAAAAGTTGAGATTGAGTAGGGTATTGAGCTAAGAAAGCTTCACCATTAGTTACCTATGAAGAAAATTAAGTTTACCAACTTAATTTTGGTGAATGAAGAGGTGAAAATGAGGTGGGAAGGAGGGGCAACACGACCAGATCCAGATTTGGTGGGAGGTGGTGGTGGAAGAGTGTTTGGGGAAAGTGGGTGGCACATGTGAGTGGAGGGTGAAAAGCAGGAAATGGTCCCGGGTTAGCGGTGGCGCACCACCTAGCCGTGCGCCACTTGCTAGGGTGACATAGCAATGGCGCACTCGCTAAGTGGTGCGCCACTGCTCACCTGTTACCCGTAAACCCACGCCCTGCCCAACTTAGCAGTGGCGCACCATGTCGGCGGTGCGCCATACCTAGTAGTGGCGCACCAAGCGGTGCGCCATTGCTAAAGCCCTCATCTCTAAAGGGCCCCGGCCACCTCCTAGCAAGTGGCGCACCACAAAGACATGCGCTATAAGTAAGCCATGTAGCGGTGGCGCACCATGGAGACGTGCGCCACTATTAGTTTTGGGTGGGAGCCGGCCTCCTGCCGGGAATTAGTAATGGCGCACCACAAACAAGGTGCGCCACTACTACATTTGTAACAGTGGCCCACCATTTTGTGGTGCGCCACTGCTAAGTAGTAGTGGCGCACGGCCATCATGGTGCGCCACTGAAGTCAACCTTACGGCTAGGCCTTTTCCTAGTAGTGGGACGTCGGGGGCGGCGGCGACGTGCTGCAGCCCCAGCCTTTAGTGGGGACCAAAGTGCGACCGACCACATCACGGCGTCGGCAGCATTGGGGATGCCGATGGGCATCCACTGCCACACACAGATTTGGGAGGTTCTGGCCGGGCCGAGTTCCAAACTTCCATCATCGGAGCCGAGGGCTTGGTACTTCAAATTCCGAATCAGGCAATCCTTCGACCCCAATCAGCTTCGCCCTGTGGTCCAAATCCGAGATATCTTGGCGGCAGCTATGCTGGTTAAGCTTAGCCGGACAGCGGCAATCGACGATCTGCAAAACCTAGATGCCTTCCGAGGATTTGCAGCAGCCGTCAATGCACTCGTGGAGGCATCGCATGCTGGTAGCAGCGGCGAATGCGGGTATGTTGTTTTACTCCCTTTGTATGCTTTTGTCATAAAAATCAATTTGCTAATTCTCATTCGATTGAAAATTAGACCCATTCACCATCAACTCTCAAACAGTGGACACTAGTAATATGTAGAACTAGAAATTACACAAGATTTCTGTACTCCTAGTACTATTACTTCGACGCTACATATTGTTTACACGAGGAAATTGCACAAACTACCGCTTATTGCTGCCTTCGTTGCGTAAAACACTTTTTTAAACTGTAATTTTTTTCCGCACAAACCACCAACTATCGTGTTCTGTTGCAGGGAGGTTCAAATTTAGGATTGAGCTGTTTAAGAGCAAATCAGATGATCGGGGACCACCAACTACTATAGTTTTAATTGCAAATAGAATCGATTTTGCAAAATTATGAAACGCACATAACGTTTGAATTACTACAATTTTTTTGAAGGTTTGATATTTTCATCATTTTTGTGTGAATCTTACACCAAGTAACACAACTTTCCGACGGAATACAAAATATTTTCAAACTTCCTAGATTTGATAGCTCAAATATTTTTAATTACTAGTTTTTCAGTATTTTAAAAAGTCGAAACACTATATTTTTGCTGAATGTTAGAAAATATATTTCATGATTATCCCATATTAGTTAAGAAGTACATAAACTAGTAGTAGTAATAAAGAACAGAGGGAGTTTATGGAGATACATCCATTAAGGGCATGTTAGTGTGTGTTGGTGTATTACTTATGCCTTCTTTGGTTAATACACTTCTCTAGTGATCCCCGCAAACCCTCTATTCTTGCCTAGAATACAAAAACTCCCCATCAAAGTATTAGTGCATTTTTTGGATGAGTATTCGAGAGGATTGGGTGAACACCAAGGATTTGCATAGGAAATTGGTACAATTGAATCCTTGGCTGTTTGATTTGTAGGATTGTTTCCGATAGGAATTTTTCCTAAGGATTTCTTTGCACAGATTCCATAGAAAATTAAACATCTACTCATGCCTCTTTTTAAGAATGCTTTACTTTTCCTATGGTGGAATCAAACAAAGTTTGGATTCTATGAATTCCTATAGGATTGGAGTGGACATGACATTGCAATCCTACATTTCCCTATTCCTACATCTTTCGGTAGGCATTTGCCTAGAATAAATAACCATGTGTATTACGGAGTAGCAATAAAATATAGGTTTATTTCTCTAAAGCATCTTGCACTGTACTAGTACATGGCTTAAGAGACAATATTTTTACCATTTTTTTGCGAGAAGACAATATTATTACCATAGTTACTAAGTACATTTTATTGGATGATGAAGTGATAGCCCTCATCAATGCATTGTGAATTATTAGGGCATGGGTCGCACGTGATTTACGAGTACACCGCACGATCGAGAGCCGCCGTCCCTCTTTGCTTTCTACCGATGCGGCGGAGCTCCTCCCCACACCCACGAATAACTGAAAGCCACAACTGCTGGGGAAAAGTCTTGCGCCGAGAAAATCTACAACCGTGGTTGAGTACATGTGTTTCTTAAGATACGAGTGCTCCAATGCATTTTTTTCTTTCCTTTTACTAATTTACCTTGAAAATCCCGCACGTCCACTTATTTGTGGACGGAGGGAGTATCACGCCAAGAGGAAGTAGGACAATAGTGGGCGCTTATAGCCCGCCTACGTGGTACTTTTGCCAGCTGTTGGCTCTTCTATTGTTCTTGCTCTAAAGAAACCCCGATTGTGAAAGGCCAAGGCGTACTTCTTTTGGTCACGCAAAATTCAAAATACTGCCATGGACATTGAATTGACATGACAACACATAGCTTGGGATGTCCAAATTTGCACGTTAGACCAGTGACTTGTTCTTCACCTTTTCAGAGGGAACAGTGACTTTTTATTATGGGTCTATACACTTTCCAAGAAACAGGAGGAGATGCTGTAGAGTGTAGAGGAGCGAAGTCAAGCGCCCCGCCCCCACCTGCCCTATTTCGGTTCACCTCCATCGTCTACCTCCGCCCCGCCCGCACCAATCGACCACCTTCCATAGCACGCGCCAGTGCCGCCGCCATGCAGCTTTAGAATCAATTCCACCGCCCAGTTTGAGAGCCTCCGTTCTTCATCTTCCCCGCCACCCGCCGCCATCGAACCCAAATTAAACTCCAATCAGTTGAACCCAAACCTCATAGACCCACCCCCTGCCCTGCGATGGCGGCATCGAACAAGGAAAATGATGACTCTGAACTGTTTCGAAGGTCTTTTCCGAAGGTCCCCTTGAAGAACTCGTAACAAGATGCGACGTCATCACCGCCGCGAGCCTCGTCGGTTCGTCCAAACTATTTTTCGACTCTGCAAATGATAGTGCAACTCTATCTTTTTCTCTCCCGTTTGGCCTCCCATGTGTTCTTCATTCTCACCCGACGAAGGTAGCACGGGATTGCAAGCTGACGCCGCTGGACAGGTTCTCCTCCGACGCTGTGATGCCAGACGGTACGGGTAAGCAGTGGGTAGGTGCCAATGGAGATTGGGTTGCCATGGTTGACACTGGCTTTCCTGCTTGCAAATGGAAACTTGTCAACGTCTACACTCGCCGTGAAATTCCTCTCCCTGTGCCGTTTGAAACCACCCACATTCCAAATATATACCACCACAACCTTCGTGCTATTATATTTCACAAGATATATATTTGCCAAGTTCCCACAGCTGCTAGGGGGTACAAAAATTTCTCTCTTGTTGCTGTTGTTATCACCAGATTTTGGCTAAATCAGGAGATGGGCCGTAGGTGAGATGGGCTTAAAGGTTAAACGCGTGGAGGATCTCTGAAGCGGCCTGGCACGAAGGAGTTGGGCTAAATTGCCCATGTATCTGTATTATAGTAGATCGCATCTTAATTTAGAAGTTGGAGTTTTACCCGTGCACGGTTAAGTGCACGCTTGAATTAGAAAGTCCCCTGGACTATAAATATGTATCTAGGGTTTATGGAATAAACAACAACAAACGTTCAACACAATCAATCTCGGCGCATCGCCAACTCCTTCGTCTCGAGGGTTTCTCCTGGTAAGCACCATGCTGCCTAGATCGCATCTTGCGATCTAGGCAGCACTAAGCTTCACGTTGTTCATGCGTTGCTCGTATCGAAGCCTTTTTGATGGCGAGCAACGTAGTTATCTTAGATGTGTTAGGGTTAGCATTGTTCTTCGTATCATATGCTTGTCGTAGTGCAACCCTTATACATCTAGCCGCCCTTACACCTATCTTAGGTGTAGGGGCGGCACCCGCTTGATCATCGTTTAGTAGGTCCGATCCGTTACGGTTGCTCCTTGTTCTTCAAGGATTAGTTTAACATCCGCAATAGTTAGGCCTTACAAAGGGTTGGAGGATCCAGCGGCGTGTAGGGTGTAGTTTGCTAGCCCTAGACGGGATGTTCCGGGGATCAACCTCGTGTTGGTTTTTAGGCCCTGTCTAGGATCGGCTTACGATCACCGTACGCGAGCGCGAGGCCCAATCGTGAGTAGGATGATCCGATTATGCGGTGAAAACCCTAAATCGTCGTAGATCGCATTAGCTTTATCTTGATCAAGCAGGACCACCATATATTCGGACACCTTGTTCGAATCATGGGTGGATCGGCTCTTTGAGCCGATTCACAGGACAACCTGAGAGCCGATCGAGGCTCGTATTTAACGTTTACGTGTATGCCCTGCAGGAAACTAAGCGAGGCATCATCCAACACCTTCCTGACCGGGTATAGGTCAGGTGGCACGCCCTTGCGATAGCATCGGACGTGTGACCGGAAGGCTTTGCGGGCCGTCGCTCCGAGGGGCCAGGGCCAGCCGCAGCCCTAGTTGTTCCCGGCTCTACGGTGTTGCCGGTCGCTGCCCGCCGGTGGGTTTCGACCGCAACACATTCGGCACGCCCGGTGGGACCAGCTTCGACATCCACCGCATCGCCATCTACATCCGAGATGGCGGAAAGCACTCCGGTCAAGTACGAGGATCCGGCGACGAGCTCAAGAAAAGCATGACGAGATCAAGGCGGTCCTCGAAGCCGAACTCATCGGCTCTTTCCACGGAACCCGCTCCCATGGCGTCGGGTGGAAGGGGTTCTCACCTGAAGGCGCACTCGATGGAGTGGACCTGTCCGCCCCGTCAGAAGAACGCACCAGGTCGCTGCGTCAGGAGATCAACTACATGGTGGCTCATTCGCTGCACCGCCACTCTGAGAGCCTGGTGAACACTCTGGAGCGTGTCGCTCTGCGCGTGACCCAGGAAATCATGAGCCATCGGTATTCTCCGTCGGGACCAGCTCTGGGGACTTACAAAGGAGAGATGCCACTCCAGTCCCATCCACCGCTGCCGTTCGCATGGGCGGCACCGGAAGTGCCGAACTCATCGGCATACGTCGTCTACAAGATTGGTGGTGATCCTAGTGACTACCAATTCCTACCTGAGGCGCCCAAGGAGATCCCGCACGGATACACGTGCGCATACGTGCCAGACTGCAGTACCTGGGCACTCTCGAACCAGGCTGCAACAGCAGGGGCCTCTGGAACAGCAGGAGGAACGTCGGGAGCAGATCTCGAGAAGCAGACGTGGCTAGCTAAGTACGCTACTCCGACAAACCTCCAGAGCCCAGCTCCTGCAGTTGGTTCAGAACTGGAAAAGCAAGCATGGCTGGTTAAGTATGCCACCCCGGCGAATCTTCAGGGTTCATCACCTTCAGCCATCACCGCGGATCAGATTTGTACAATTCTGAAAGATCAGTTCGGCATGATGCCGAAAAGGAAGACGTTCGGCTATACCAAGCCGTACCCCAACGAGTACGAATTGATCCCGCTACCACCCAAATATCGGCTCCCGGACTTCACAAAGTTTAGTGGATCAGATGGTTCCAGCTCCATCGAGCATGTGAGCCGATATTTGGCACAGCTGGGCACGATCTCAGCATCAGACGAGCTGCGTGTGAGGTTCTTCGCACAGTCCCTCACATGATCGGCTTTCGGGTGGTACACATCGTTGCCACCGAACTCAATCCGGACTTGGAAGCAGTTGGAAGAGCAGTTCCATGAGCAGTATCACTCAGAGGCTTCCGAGGCTGGCATTGCCGATCTAGCACAAGTACGACAGAAGCGCGGGGAAACGGTGTCAGAATACATCCAGCGCTTCAGGACCGTGAGGAACCGATGCTATTTGGTTCACGTAAGTGAAAAAGAAGCAGTCGAGTTGGCGGTGGTGGGTCTCTCATCATCGATCAAGGACGTGGCCTCCCAAGCGAGACTACCCTTCATTGGCGCACATGGTGCGAAGGCTGTCAGCATATGAACAGCGCCACCCAGATGTTTACCAGGACAAATTCAAGCGTGCGGTGGCCCTGGTTGAGACAGACGAGGATGAAGGTGCTGCGGGAGATCGAGAGGTAGCAGTGGCTGAGTGGACTCGAGCGGCAGGCCCCGTGTCCTGCAAATGGGTGAAGCCACAAGGCCCTCCAAAAGGGTTCGACTTCGACGTGACCAAAACTGAGCAGATTTTCGATCTCTTACTCACAGAGAAGCATATAAAGGTACCCGAAGGCCACAAGATCCCTACGGTGCAGGAGCTGAACGGAAAGCCATACTGCAAATGGCATAACACGTTTACCCACACCACTAACGACTGCAGGGTGTGGCGTCAGCAGATCCAAATGGCGATAGAAAAAGGGCGGTTAATTTTCAACCAGTACGCCATGAAGGTCGACACACACCCCTTCCCCGCCATTAACATGGTGGAGTACACTTACCATGGAGGGTGCCAGCCAGATTTCTCGTGCAATATCAACATGGTGGGACCTGGGCACCACTCTGGTAAGGACGGAGATGAGGGCAGCTGCTCTCATAGCAAGGACACGAGAGGAAGCCGCTCCACGCGATCGGCTCCGCCACGACGGCAAGCGCTACGTCACGAGAGGGAGAAGTGAAGAACATAAGATATCGGCGACCTCTCTGATCACCTCCTCAACAAGTATGTGCGTCAGTATGACCAACGCCGACGGTACAACGACGATGATGAAGAAGATCGTCTGGCTAGGGACGACAGGAGACGTCGTCGGCATGATCACGACGAGGAGCGATATGAGCGCCACGCCAAGGAAAAGTCGAGGGAGCAAGACGACGTGGATAGGCACTGGGACTACCCCTTCTTCAGACACTGCTGAGATTCAGGAATGAGCCGATTGCCTACAATCGGCAACTGCCCATAATGCAAACAGAAGAAGAAGGATGCAGCTAACGTGTCTGTGTTCAAGCGTCTAGGGCCTCTCCCGCCTCGGAACAAGCATGCTGAGTCTACTCGGGTGGAAGATCTCGAGGAACTAGAGGACGATGATGAAGAAGACAAGTATCATCGGCCAAGGTGGTGTCCTGATGGGCTCAGCCGTTCCCAGAAGCGAAGGGTTCAGCGTCTACGTGGGTTGGAAGAAGCTGAAAGGTTATACCTGCACACGTTGAGGAAGGCACGGCCTGATCTGGCCGCCAAAATTCAGCGAACCCTGGACGAAGAAGGACGGCCACAAAGAAAAGAGTGGCGCCCCAAGCAAAGGAAAGTCGATGATGAAACATCGGCTGGCACAAACATGGTGCTCATCCTCCCAACGGAGTTGACTGCTCGAGGATTAAACGATGTACTCAAGGTGGACGACGGTGAGCGCATCGACATGACAGAGGATGAAGTTAGGCTGGTCGTATCCACTGGCCTAACCATGTAGCTGGAGCAAATCAATGAGCAAACGTGGCGAGGCTGATCCTTGTGATCGGCCCCAAAAATTTATGGAGGGACATTACAAAACCTTCATCGAACAAGCAACGTGGAGGCCGATTCCAGCAATCGGCCAAAATTATCCTCACTGTACATTCTACCTGGGTTCAACATTCGATCCAACAGGGAATACCTGAAGAGCCGATACCATCAAGTCCCTTGAAAGAATCGGCTCGGGGGGCACCTAGGTGGATAAAACACGAGGATATGCAGTAGAAGCGTCTTACAAATGCCCAGCAGCCCAAGATATCCTTTGATGATGGGTATTGAAGTATGGGGACCGATACATAAATCGGCCGTAAAAAATTCAAAATTTTTTAAGCACAGTCGATGCGCAGACATCGACTTAAGGATAGAAAGCCGATGCATGGCCATCGACTCAAAGGGGTACAACATAAGCCGATGCATTGAGCAGGAAGTGGACCACGAAGGGAGACTCTACTGGAAGAACTCCTCAATGGAATGGTTTGGTGGCTCAGATCCTCTCTTCAAGAACCTCCAAATCCTTTTTTGCAAGTATCCAAGTCCGCAATATCAGCTGGGGCAAGTTTGAGGGACCATGACCCTGACCAATGTCAAACAGCATGGACGTGCAGATCAGGTTAAGGAAAGGAGCTGATCTGACCATCAAGGCGCGAGAAGTGGACTGAGGAAACTCGGGGGGCAGATCACCCTGAAGGCTCTCTGCTCTGGGGAGCCGATTTTGTTGAAATCGGCTGGCTTTGCATCATGACTTGGAAACCGATGGTGACACGCTTGGGTGGCCCGCTGCTATTCTCGCCTTGATGGAGGCTCGGGGGGCAACTGACTGCGTAGATATTCTGTTCTTAAGAAGCCGATTGAGATTTCATCGGATGGCCTTCCATCATAACCCTTTTCATGGGGATTGGGCAGGTTTGAAGAGTATCACTGAATATCTGAATGTCCAGAGGTATACATCAAGCCGTTTCGGCTGCGGTTCTGGGGCTCTCTTTAAAGACGTTGGTCTACCTCGTTGTCCACAAAAGCTCAAAGTCATCGGTCGAAAAAGGTGAAAGATAGACCGTGAAGGATTGGTATGTTAACGTCAGCTTTTTGAGCATTGATCAAGTTCACGATCACTCCGACGTCAAGGAGATGAAGAATGGATCATGAGAAACCGATGCGTTGTCATCGGCTCATTGAGCATTGGCTAAGTGACGATTGGCGGGATCCGTATGAAGGGAAATCGGCTAAATTAGCATAAAGGAAATCGGCAAAATCAAATTGGGGAATTTCTTCATTGATAAACGAGATTTCTTACATAGAAGAGCTGATTGCTCTCAAAAGGGGATACATTGCCCCGCCTACTACTACTGATCCTATGCTAAGGGTCCTATCTACGGGCCGTCGCTACCCTCGTCGCCGCTGTCGGCGCTGCTCCCGGCGGGCTCGTCGTCGCTGCTGTAGCGGCCGCCGGCAGGACCTTCATTGTCCTCATCCTCCTCGTCGTCATCGTCGTCGTCGCTGTCGTAGTCACTGAGATTCCCCGGCCAGGGGCAGTGGCGCTTGGCCGGCGGCTCGTCGGAGGGGCTGTCGTCGTCGTCCTCCTCCTCCTCCTCCTCGTTCACCTCCTCGGAGGAGGTGAAGTCATCCCAGGAGAAGCGATCGTCATCGCTCTCCTCCTCCGATTCCCCGTCGGCGAGGAAGCGGAGGTCGCTCTCCCCGTCCGTTGAGGACTTGTCGTCCTCGGACCAGATGGAGAAGTCATGGCCGGGCTCCTCCCCGGCCTCTATGGCGCGGCGGGTGTTGGCTGCATGGACCTCTCGTGGATCCCGTTCTGGCGTCGGCTCGTGGGAGGAAGAGGACTCGAGGGAAAGTCCCGATGAGGCGGAGGAAGAAGAAGACATGGTGCGCAGAAGGGCTTTTGGAGTGCTAATGCGGAAAGGATGAGGAAGAGAACTGTTCGGTGCGGTTAAGTAAAAGAAGTGGGGATTTAATGTTCGAACAATTTTCGAGGAAGTGGTGCCAAAAAACTGTCAAATCGTGCAGAGAAGTTGGGAAGGCAAGTTGTCATGATGAAGAATACAGCGACGGTTCTGCTCTGCCACGACATGACCCCTCGAATGAAAAAACAGAGTGGTTTTGAAATTATCATTACCAAAACCAGGGGGGCATGTGTTATCACCAGATTTTGGCTAAATCGGGAGATGGGCCGTAGGTGAGATGGGCTTAAAGGTTAAACGCGTGGAGGATCTCTGAAGCGGCCTGGCACGAAGGAGTTGGGCTAAATTGCCCATGTATCTGTATTATAGTAGATCGCATCTTAATTTAGAAGTTGGAGTTTTACCCGTGCACGGTTAAGTGCACGCTTGAATTAGAAAGTCCCCTGGACTATAAATATGTATCTAGGGTTTATGGAATAAACAACAACAAACGTTCAACACAATCAATCTCGGCGCATCGCCAACTCCTTCGTCTCGAGGGTTTCTCCCGGTAAGCACCATGTTGCCTAGATCGCATCTTGCGATCTAGGCAGCATAAGCTTCACGTTGTTCATGCGTTGCTCGTACTTGAAGCCTTTTTGATGGCGAGCAACGTAGTTATCTTAGATGTGTTAGGGTTAGCATTGTTCTTCGTATCATATGCTGTCGTAGTGCAACCCTTATACATCTAGCCGCCCTTACACCTATCTTAGGTGTAGGGGCGGCACCCCGCTTGATCATCGTTTAGTAGGTCCGATCCGTTACGGTTGCTCCTTGTTCTTCAAGGATTAGTTTAACATCCGCAATAGTTAGGCCTTACAAAGGGTTGGAGGATCTAGCGGCGTGTAGGGTGTAGTTTGCTAGCCCTAGACATGATGTTCCGGGGATCAACCTCGTGTTGGTTTTTAGGCCCTGTCTAGGATCGGCTTACGATCACCGTACGCGAGCGCGAGGCCCAATCGTGAGTAGGATGATCCGATTATGCGGTGAAAACCCTAAATCGTCGTAGATCGCATTAGCTTTATCTTGATCAAGCAGGACCACCATATATTCGGACACCTTGTTCGAATCATGGGTGGATCGGCTCTTTGAGCCGATTCACGAGACAACTCGAGAGCCGATCGAGGCTCGTATTTAACGTTTACGTGTATGCCATGCAGGAAACTAAGCGAGGCATCATCCAACACCTTCCTGACCAGGTATAGGTCAGGTGGCACGCCCTTGCGATAGCATCGGACGTGTGACCAGAAGGCTTTGCGGGCCGTCGCTCTGAGGGACTGGGGCCAGCCACAACCCTAGTTGTTCCCGGCTCTACGGTGTTGCCAGTCGCTGCCCGCCGGTGGGTTTCTGACTGCAACACATGGGCATTCCTGGATATGGTACAAGTTCACACCTACATCGTGTATACGCAGTTACATATCCGTATGGAGATGTTCTGGTTTGGGAACCATATACCTGTGGTGAGTCTTTGTTTTATGTCTTAACTAGTAAATGGCATGCTGCACATGTTGGACCAATTACGATTCGCAATACTTGATGTATAAAAGTTGCGTTCTAAATGTTGTTCAAACTTTCAATACAACTAATAATTTGGTTATACCATCAAAATAAGTGTGAGCATACAGTTTATAAATATGAACAAAAATTTGGAACCTTTCTTAATCACTATCAAGTGGGACGTGTGATATCGGTGTGAGACTGCTCTGATTTTTCTTCATAATGGAAACATGACGGTTCTAGAAACACGTGGACACTGGTGTGGTATTTTTTCACGCGAATACCTCTAATCCCAACCGTTAGATTTTGGACACCAAGCTGTTGGAATTGCTGCTACATGTCTTGTTAAAAACTGGTGCCTTATAGTAGTAGAAAATAGAAGATAGAAGAGAAGAGATAATTTTCGGTGTAGTTCCTACTTGCTGCATTGTGGTTGATCTTTGTGCATTGCAGGGACACATGCAGCCCCGCGTCTCATTGACGCCCCTGTCATTGAAGATGAAGAAGCAGAAGTGGCTGCAATTTTCGCTCAAATCGAGGGAGATGTTGTCATGGAAGATGATGAAGCAAATGTGGCTCAAGGCGATGGAGGTGCCGATGAAGATAATGATTTAAGAATTAGAAGAAGAAGAATTAGAAGAAGACGAATTCGATGATGAAGAATTAGATGATGATGGTGATAATCATAATTATGAAGATGAAGATGTATTTCTTGGATTTTCAGACCAGCGCACTTGGTTCACGGCACCAATGAGAGCGAGAGTCCATTGCTTGGTGAATCGATCTCGCGTGGATTCGGGTTAAAGGTTATCGGCCCATCCTCGGTCCTCCAATATTACATATGGGTAACAAGGCTGAGGTCTTATCCTTTGGTACGGTGCTACGTTTTCTTGAGATCTGCCCATACCTTGGACCACTGTAGAAGAGGCAAGGTGGGAAAGATTGAACAATTTGAAGGGCGTTCTTTATTTCTTGGACTCAATCACCCAATTTTCATGCTACCCCCGCCAATCGACGCGAGAGGCTGCGGAACCAGATTTCCAATTGTTCAAACCTGTTGTGTCTTTGCTACCCACAATCGCGCCGTGATACATGGATACGTCCAAGGCCAAATTGGTGCGAGAATGCACGTCAATGGAGGTCCTGCCATAGGCTCAAGATTGCGGTACAAAAAAGAAGATTGAACATAGAGCCGAAGCACCCATGTGGTTCGTCCCAACACTTCCACCTGTTTTTCCTTGAGAAATAAGAGACGGATGGTGACCTTATTTTATAGAGAAAACATAGTGTTCGTGAACTTAACCTCATGAACATTCGCTGTTCGGTTTTTGCTGAAATCAAAATTTTGCGAGAGATGAAGATCTTTGTTTGAATCCCGTGCTTGAACATATTTTTCACAAATTAGCTACCCGTATTGTGATGAATACATGCTGGTTTGTTGTTTGGTGCGATAGCGAGACATGAAGATCTTTGTCACTGAATACCACAATGGACATCTTTTTTTCTTCAAAAATTAGCTAAGCTCACGCTATTAGGCGCAAATGCCTATTAAGAGATTTGGTGCTCTTGGGCACCAGTGCTCCTGCTATTTTAGAAAAAATAAAAATATATTTATTTGTTCAAAAAATTAGAAAAAAAATCATGGAGTAGCTAATGAATTGTCCCATAAACGTGCAAAATTTCAGTTTCAAATACAAAAAATTCTGGGCTACACAAAAGTAACAAACGTGTGGATGCTGGGTATGCATATTTCAAATCTCCAAATTTCAACAGATTTTGTCTTTTTTGTGTAGTCTACAATATAAAGAATGTCATATTAAAATTTTACACGCTTGTAGGTTACTTTATTTATTATGTCTACATTCATTTTCAGATTTTTTGAAACAAATATGTATGATATTTGATTTTTTTAAACGGCGAGAACCTTTGGTGCCCATTAGCCAAAGACACTTTTCGCAAATGCCTTCAATAAAGGAACGGATGGTGACCTTATTTTATAGAGAAACCATAGTGTTTGTGAACTTAAAGTGATGAACACACGCTGTTCGGTTTTTGGTGAAATCAAAATTTAGCGAGAGATGAATATCTTTGTTTGAATCCCGTGATGAACACATTTTTCCTAAATTAGCTACCGGTATTGTGATGAATACATGCCGGTCTGTTTTTCGGTGGAGTAGCGGACATGCGGGGATCGAAAGAAACGGCAAAGTAGCCGGAAATCGGGGGTCAAATATAAATTCGAGAAAGGAAACGTTTATTCAACGGTCGGGTGACATGTGGGACGTATCTTGCGGCCGCGGCCTCAACATTTATCATTCGGAGAGGATGACATGTGGGACCCACGAACCGGCATCGTTCTCGACGTTTCTCAAAGGGGCGAGGAGATCGAAAGAAAAAGGCAAGTAGCTCGAAATCAGGTGTCCAAAAAATCCAAGAAAGGAAAGGTTTATCGCACAAAGAGGCTGACATATTGTACCCGGTTTGCAGCGAGCGTCATCAACGTTTCAAAGGCGGTGGAGTTCGAAAGAAAAAGGCAAATAGCCGGAAATTAGGGGTCAAAAATAAATCCGGCAAAGGAAACTTTTATCGTACAAAGAGGTGACATGTGGGACCCGGCCAGCAGCGTCCTCAACGTTTCTAAGGTGGCAGGCAATGGAAAAAAGGCAAATAGCCAGAAATTAGAGGTCAAAAATAAATGCAACAATAGAAACTCTTATTGTTCATAGAGGCTGACATGTTGGACCCATGAGCCAGCAGGGCCCTCAACGTTTCAAAGGCGTCACGGGATCAAAAGAAAAGAACCAAGTAGTCATTAATTAGGTGTCAAAAATAAATCCAAGAAAGTAAATGTTTTACTTTTCATAGAGGCTATCATATGGGACCCATGAGCCAGCAGCGTCCTCAACGTTTCTAAGGCGGCTGGGGATCGAAAAAAAAAGCGAAGTAGCCATTAATTAGAGGTCAACAATAAATCCAAGAAAAGAAATGTTTATTGTTCTTAGAGGCTGACATGTGGGAGCTATGCGCCAGCAGCGTCCTCATCGTTTCAAAGGCGGTCGGGGATCCAAAGAAAAAGGCAAATAGCCAGAAATCAGGGGTAAAAAAAATCCAAGAAAAGAAATATTATTGTTCATAGAGGTGGCATGTGGGACCCATGAGCCGGCGGCGTCCACAATTTCAAAGGCGGCACATGATCGAAAGAAAAAGGCAAGTGACCAAAAATCGGGGGTAAAAAATCCAAGAAAAAAACTTTATTGTACATAGAGGATGACATGCGGGTCCCATGAGCCAACAACTTACTCGTCGTTTCAGAGGGCCGAGGCGGCATGAGATCGAAAGAAAAAGGAAAGTGACCAAATATCAGGAGCAAAAAATAATCCATGAAAAGAAACTTCATTGTACATAGAGGATGACATAGGGTCCCATGTTGTAGCAGCGGTATGAACGTTTCAAAGACGACATGAGATCGAAAGAAAAAGGCAAGTGACCAAATATCGGGAGCCAAAAATAATCCAAGAAAAGAAACTTTTATTGTACCTTTGAGAGTCGGCATGAGATTGAAAGAAAAAGGCAAGTGACCAAATATCAGGAGCCAAAAACCTAGAAAAGAAACTTTTATTGTACATAGAGTATGACATGCGGGTCCCATGACGCTGCGGCATCCTCAACGTTTCCAAGGCGGCGGGGATCAAATGAAAAGGAAATAGCCAAAAAGCGAGAGGGTGAAAAAAATCGAAGAAAAGAAACTTTTATTGTTCATAGTGGATGACATGTGGGAGCCATGAGGCGGCGGCATCCTCAACGTTTCCAAGCGGCGGGGATCGAAAGAAAAAGGAAATAGCCAAAAATCAGAGCGTGAAAAATAATCCAAGAAAAGAAACTTTTATTTTACATAGAGGATGACATGTGGGTCCCATTTTGCGGCGGCGGTCTCAACGTTTCAAATGCGGCTTGAGATCAAAGAAAACGAAAGTAGCCCGAAATTAGGGGGAATAAAACTCCAAGAAAAGAAAGTTTTTTGTACATAGAGGATGACATACGGGTCCCAAGGCGGCGGGGGAACAAAAGAAAAAGGAAATAGCCAAAAATCGAGAGGGTGAAAAAAAATCCAAGAAAAAAGAAACTTTTAGAGTTCATAGTTCATAGAGGATGACATGCGGGTCCCATGAGGCGGCGGCGTCCTCAACGTTTCCAAGGCACACGGGACCAAAAGAAAAAGGATGTACCCCTGCTGGGCCTTTTGATCAAAAAATAATCCAAGATAAGGAAGATATAAATTGGGGCTTCCTGGCCATATGGGCCTTGTAACCTGCTGGACGTCTTTTGACTCGTACAATTACAGCCCACTCCAAAACAAGAAAGTCCTATGCTTCGCAAAAACAAAACAAAAACAAGGAGATTCATATTAGTTCGTTTATGTAAAAATAAAGATTTAATTTATCCGTTTGCAATAGCTCAGAGCGAAATACACTTTTTATTGTACTGCAAAATAATCAAGATATCACATGTTTCTTGTACGGGGAGGCTGACATCGGGACCCATGAGCCAGCAGCGTCGTCAAAGTTTTAAAGGCGGCGGGGGATCGAAAGAAAAAATAAATCAAAAATCAGTTGGTAAAAAAATCAAAGAAAAGAAACATTTATCGTTCTGAGAGGATGACATGCGGGACCCATGTGGCAGCAGCATCCTCAACGTTTCCAAGGCAACACGGGATCCAAAAAAAAGGCAAAATAGCCAGAAATTAGGGGTCAAAATAACTCCAAGAAAAGAAAGGTTTATCGTCCATAGAGGCTGACATGTGGGACCCATTAGCGAGCAGATTCTTCAACGTTCAAAGGCGGCAGGGGATCAAAGAAAAAGGAAGTAGCCAGAAATTAGGGGTAAAAAATAACTCCAACAATGGAAACTTTTATTGTTCATAGAGGATGACATGCGGGACCCATGAGCCGGCGGCTTCCTCAACGTTTCAAAGGCGGCATGGGATCGAAAGAAAAAGGCAAGTGACCAAATATCGGGAGCCAAAAATAATCCAAGAAAAGAAACTTTATTGTACATAGAGGATGACATGCGGGTCCCATGAGCCGGCGGCTTCCTCAACGTTTCAAAGGCGGCATGGGATCGAAAGAAAAAGGCAAGTGACCAAATATCAGGAGCCAAAAATAATCCAAGAAAAGAAACTTTATTGTACATAGAGGATGACATGCGGGTCCCATTTAGCGGCAGCGGTATCACCGTTTGAGATGCGGCAGGAGGTCGAAAGAAAAAAGGCAAGTGACCAAATATGGGGGGCCAAAAAAATCCAAGAAAAGAAAGTTTTATAGTACATAGAGGATGACATGCGGGTCCCATTTTGCGGCGAGTTGTATCACCGTTTGAGAGGCGGCGGGGGATCGAAAGAAAAAGGCAAGTGACCAAATATGAGGTGCCAAAAATAATCAAAGAAAAGAAAGTTTTCAACGTTTCAAAGGCGGCGGGGGATCAAAGAAAAAGGAAGTAGCCGAGAAATTAGGGGTCAAAAATAACTCCAAGAAAGGAAACTTTTATTGTTCATAGAGGATGACATGCGGGACCCAAGCGCCGGCGGCTTCCTCAACGTTTCAAAGGCGGCATGAGATCGAAAGAAAAAGGCGGGTGACCAAATATCGGTACCGAAAATAATCCAAGAAAAGAAATTTACTTGTACATAGAGGATGACATGTGGGACCCATTTTGCACGGGACCAAAAGAAAAATGAAGTAGCCGAGAAATCGGGGGTGAAAAAAATCCAAGAAAAGAAAGATTTCAATTGGGCTGCATCCGGACATACGGGCCTTCGAACTATCTGCTTGGGCCTTTTGACTCGTACAATTTCAGCCCACTCCAAAACGAGGAAAGTTCGGTTTTTCTCAAAAAAAAAAACGAGGAAAGTCCTATGCTTCGCAAAAACAAAAAACGAGGACACTCAACATATAAGTTTGTTTATGTAAAAATGAAGATTTAATTTATCCGTTTGCAATAGCTCGGAGCGAAATACTACTTGTTTATTGTACGGAAAATAATCAAGATATCACATGTTTCTTGTACGTGGAGGCTGACATCGGGGACCCATGAGCCGGCGGCGTCGTCAACGTTTCAAAGGCGGCGGGGGATCGAAAATAAAATAAAAAACTAAAAATCAGTTGGTAAAAAAATCCAAGAAAAGAAAACATTTATCGTTACGAGAGGATGACATGCGGGACCCATGAGGCGGCGGCATCCTAACGTTTCCAAGGCGGCGGGGGATCAAAAGAAAAAAAAAGGAAATAGCCGAGAAATTAATTAGGGGTAAAAAATAAATCCACCAAAGGAAACTTTTATTGTTCATAGAGGATGACATGTGGGACCGACACTGCCAACGGCGTCCTCATCGTTTCAAAGGGGGCGGGGATCAAAAGAAAAAGGCAAATAGCCGAGAAATTAGGGGTCAAAAATAACTCCAAGAAAGGAAACTTTTATTGTTCGTAGAGGATGACATGGGGGACCCATGAGCCGGCGACTTACTCAACGTTTCAAAGGCGGCATGAGATCGAAAGAAAAAAACGCAAGTGACCAAATATGAGGTGCCAAAAATAATCCAAGATTTATTGTACATAGAGGATGACATGCGGGTCCCATTTTGCCGCGGCGGTCTCAATGTTTGAAATGCGGCTTGAGATCAAAAGAAAAAGAAAGTAGCTAGAAATTAGGGGGTCAAAAAAAATCCAAGAAAAGAAAGTTGATGGACATAGAGGTTGACATGCGGGTCCCATGTGCCAGCGGCTTACTCAACGTTTCAAAGGGGCCGGGGGATCAAAAGTAAAAGGCAAATAGCCAAAAATCAGAGGGTGAAAAAAAATCCAAGAAAACAAACTTTTATAGCACATAGAGGATGACATGCGGGTCCCATGAGCCTGCAGGTTCCTCAACGTTTCAAACGTGGCATGAGATCGAAAGAAAAAGGCAAGTGACCAAATATCGGGAGCCAAAAATAATTCAAGAAAAGAAACTTGATTGTACATAGAGGATGACATGCGGGTCCCATGTGTAAGCGGCTTACTCAACGTTTCCAAGGCGGCGGGGCATCAAAAGAAAAAAGGAAATAGACAAAAATCAGAGAGTGAAAAAAAACCATAGAAAATAAACTTTTATAGCACATAGAGGATGACATGCGGGTCCCATGAGCCAGCGGGTTCCTCAAAGTTTCAAACGTGGCATGAGATCGAAAGAAAAAAACGCAAGTGACCAAATATCGGGAGCCAAAAATAATCCAAGAAAAGAAAGTTTTATAGTACATAGAGGATGACATGCGGGTCCCATTTAGCGACGGCGGTATCACCGTTTGAGAGGCGACGGGGGATCGAAAGAAAAAGTAAAGTACCAAATATGAGGTGCCAAAAATAATCCAAGAAAAGAAAGTTTTATAGTACATAGAGGATGACATGCGGGTCCCATTTAGCGGCAGGTTCCTCAACGTTTCAAACGTGGCATGAGATCGAAAGAAAAAGGCAAGTGACCAAATATCAGGAGCCAAAAATAATTCAAGAAAAGAAACTTGATTGTACATAGAGGATGACATGCGGGTCCCAATTAGCGACGGCGGTATCACCGTTTGAGAGGCTGCACGGGATCGAAAGAAAAAGGCAAGTGACCAAATATCGGGAGCCAAAAATAATCCAAGAAAAGAAATTTTATTGTACGTAGAGGATGACATGCGGGTCCCATTTTGCGGCGGCGGTCTCAACGTTTCCAAGGCGGCACGGAACCAAAAGAAAAATGAAGTAGCCGAGAAATCGGGGGTGAAAAAAATCCAAGAAGAAAGATTTCAATTGAGGCTGCATACGGACATACGGGCTTTCGAACTATCTGCTTGGCCTTTTGACTCGTACAATTTCAGCCCACTCCAAAACGAGGAAAGTTCCGAATTTTCTAAAAAAACGAGGAAAGTCCTATGCTTCGCAAAGACAAAAAAACAAGGAGATTCAACATATAAGTTTGTTTATGTAAAAATAAAGATTTAATTATCCGTTTGAAATAGCTCGGAGCGCAATACATTGTTTATTGTACGCAAAATAATCAAGGTATCATATGTTTCTTGTACGGGAGGGTGACATCGGGGACCCATGAGCCAACGGCGTCGTCAATGTTTTAAAGGCAGCGGGGGATGGAAAGAAAAAATAAACCAAAAATCTGTTGGTAAAAAATCCAAGAAAAGAAACATTTTCGTTACGAGAGGATGACATGCGGGACCCATGAGGCGGCGGCATCCTCGGCGTTTATTGTTCATAGAGGTTGACATGTGGGACCCGTGAGCCGGCGGCGTCCTCAACGTTTTAAAGGCTGCGGGTGATCGAAAGAAAAAATAAGCCAAAAATCGTTTGGTCAACAAAATCCAAGAAAATAAACATTTACCGTTACGAGAGGATGACATGCGGGACCCATGAGGCGGCGGCATCCTCAACGATTCCAAGGCGGCGGGGAAATATCCGAGAAATTAATTAGGGGTTCAAAATAAATCCATCAAAGGAAACTTTTATTGTTCATAGAGGATGACATGTGGGACCGACACTGCCAACGAGCGTCCTCATCGTTTCGAGAGGGCGAGGAGATCAAAAGAAAAAGGCAAATAGCCGAGAAATTAGGGGTAAAAAATAACTCCAAGAAAGGAAACTTTTATTGTTCGTAGAGGATGACATGCGGGACCCATGAGCCGGCGGCTTACTCAACGTTTCAAAGGCGGCATGAGATCGAAAGAAAAAGGCAAGTGACAAAATATCGGGAGCCAAAGATAATCCAAGAAAAGAAACTTTATTGTACGTAGAGGATGACATGCGGGTCCCATTTAGCGACGGCGGTCTCAACGTTTCAAATGCGGCTTGAGATCAAAATAAAAAGAAAGTTGATTGTACATAGAGGATGACATGCGGGTCCCATGAGTCGGCGGCTTACCCAACGTTTCCAAGGCGGCGGGGGATCAAAAGAAAAAGGAAATAGCCAAAAATCAGAGGGTGAAAAAAAATAAAGAAAATAAACATTTATAGCACATAGAGGATGACATGCGGGTCCCATGAGCCGGCGGGTTCCTCAACGTTTCAAACGTGGCATGAGATCGAAAGAAAAAGGCAAGTGACCAAATATGAGGAGCCAAAAATAATTCAAGAAAAGAAAGTTTTATAGTACATAGAGGATGACATGCGGGTCCCATTTAGCGACGGCGGTATCACCGTTTGAGAGGCGGCGGGGGATCAAAAGAAAAAAGAAATTGCCAAAAATCGGAGGGTGAAAAAAAATCCAAGAAAATGAACTTTTATAGTACATAGAGGATGACATGCGGGTCCCATGAGCTGCGGGTTCCTCAACGTTTCAAACGTGGCATGAGATCGAAAGAAAAAGGCAAGTGACCAAATATGAGGAGCCAAAAATAATTCAAGAAAAGAAAGTTTTATAGTACATAGAGGATGACATGCGGGTCCCATTTAGCGACGGCGGTATCACCGTTTGAGAGGCGGCGGGGGATCGAAAGAAAAAGGCAAGTGACCAAATATGAGGTGCCAAAAATAATTCAAGAAAAGAAAGTTTTATAGTACATAGAGGATGACATGCGGGTCCCATTTAGCGACGGCGGTATCACCGTTTGAGAGGCGGCGGGGGATCGAAAGAAAAAGGCAAGTGACCAAATTTGAGGTGCCAAAAAAACTCCAAGAAAAGAAAGTTTTATAGTACATAGAGGATGACATGCGGGTCCCATTTAGCGGCAGCGGTATCACCGTTTGAGAGGCGGCGGGGGATCGAAAGAAAAAGGCAAGTGACCAAATATGAGGTGCCAAAAATAATTCAAGAAAAGAAAGTTTTATAGTGCATAGAGGATGACATGCGGGTCCCAGTTAGCGGCAGCGGTATCACCGTTTGAGGGGCGGCGGGGGATCGAAAGAAAAAGGCAAGAGACCAAATTTGAGGTGCCAAAAAAACTCCAAGAAAAGAAAGTTGATTGCACATAGAGGATGACATGCGGGTCCCATTTAGCGACGGCGGTCTCAACGTTTCCAAGGCGGCAAGGGATCAAAGAAAAAGGAAGTAGCCGAGAAATCGGGGGGTCAAAAAAATCCAAGAATAGAAAGAATTTTGGTTCATAGAGGATGACATGCGGGACCCATGATCCTGCATCGTAAACGGCTCGATCGGAGAACGTTGAACGAGATGGCGCGATCGAGAAAAAAAACAATGCCAGAGAGGCTGCCATGTGGGCCCTACATCCCTCGGCGGTGCGGATTTGCGTTGACTCGGCCGGCGAACCCGAGAATTCGCGATGCACCACGTCCGGGGCCACCATACGCGACGTTTTGGCCGCTTTCGTCGGGCTAGGTGGCCTCAAAAACGAGAAAAAAAAAGTTTTGACATGCACCACGGAGGGACCAAAAATCGTCGGCCATGGTACACCAGCAACCACGGCGCGACTTCAACTTCGTCGGCCATGGCAACTTTTCTTGTAGTGAGATACTACAACCGGTCCACTGGGACTATTGAAGTATCTTGTGACGTGGTGTTCTTGGAGGATAATGGCTCCCAAGTGGAGCAATTTGTTCCATGTGTTGCAGGTAATGATGATGATCCATCTAGTGCCATCAAGCATATGGGCATTGGACACATTCGGCCCATGGAAATTCATAGTGATGATCAAGATGATGGAATAGAAGTATCAAGCACGGCTCAAGTGGAGCCTAGCTCAACTCAAGTCGAACCATCAAGTGCAACTCAAGAACCATCCTCCACTCAAGATGAGTCACATTCCGAAGAACAAGAAGAAAGTCCTCATCCCACGGAGCAAGACCATGATGATGATCAAGAAACATCCTCAACTCATGATCAAGCTCAAGTGGTCCCTCATGATCAAGCACTAGCAAGAGATGAATTCATTGATCATGAAGGAACCATTCGGAAGATCAAGGCCGCTACAAGGGCAAGTGACATGAAAGTGGATCATGTCCTTGGTAGCATCTCAAGGGGAGTGGTAACTCGTAGACACCATGCATTACTTATCACTTATTGTCAACACCATGCTTTTGTGTCTAGTTTTGAACCACTCAAGGTACATGAAGCCTTGGTTGATCCGGATTGGGTAATTGCTATGCAAGAAGAATCGGAGTGTTTCACTCGTAATGAAGTGTGGTCTCTAGTTTAGAGACCCAAAGATCATCGCATCAATGTTATTGGGACCAAATGGGTATTCAAGAACAAGCAAGATGAGAATGGCATTGTCATACGAAACAAAGCAAGGTTAGTGGCGCAAGGGTTTGCCCAAATAGAAGGTATGGATTTTGAGGATACCTTTGCGCCGGTAGCCCGTCTTGAAGCTATTCGTCTTTTGCTTGCATTTGCATCTTTCCACAATTTCAAACTATATCAAATGGATGTGAAAAGTGCATTTTTGAATGGTCCTCTAAAAGAAACCGCATATGTGGCTCAACCCCCGGGTTTCGAAGACCCATGCCGACCCAACCACGTGTATTTACTCCATAAGGCACTCTACGGTCTCAAGCAAGCTCCACGTGCTTGGTATGAGTTCCTTAGGGATTTCTTACTACATGATGGGTTTTGCATGGGTACGGTCGATTCCACCCTTTTCACCAAGCGGGTTAAAGGGGGTGGCCTATTTATATGTCAAATATATGTTGATGATATTATATTTGGTGGAACTAACCCCAATCATAACAAAGCTTTTGAGCTATTGATGACTAGGAAATTTGAGATGTCCATGATGGGAGAGTTCAAGTTCTTCCTAGGCTTCCAAGTGAGGCAACTTGCAAAAGGCACCTTCATCTCTCAAGAAAAGTATGTGAAGGACATGCTCAAGAAATTCAACATGACCAATGCAAGCCCAATGAAGACACCCATGCCCGTAAAGGGGCAACTTGGTTCATGTGACGGTGAAAAGGATGTGGACATAAAGGTATACCGCTCCATGATAGGATCCTTGCTCTACCTTTGTGCCTCTAGGCCGGATATCATGCTAAGTGTAGGGATGTGTGCTCGTTTTCAATCCGCTCCCAAGGAGAGCCATTTAATGGCGGTCAAACGGATTCTAAGATACCTTGTTCTCACTCCTACTCTCGGGCTATGGTATCCAAAGGGGTCAATCTTTGAACTCATTGGCTATTCGGATTCCGATTGGGCCGGTGATAAGGTTGACCGGAAGTCTACCTCCGGGGCTTGCCAATTTATTGGCCGGTCATTGGTGAGTTGGTCATCCAAGAAACAAAACTCCACCGCCTTATCCACCGCCGAAGCCGAATACATATCTGCGGCATCTTGTTGCACTCAATTGTTATGGATGAAGCAAACCTTGAAAGACTGTGGTGTGTCTCTTGGTACGGTGCCTCTTCTTTGTGGCAATGAAAGTGCAATTAAGATCGCCAATAACCCGGTTCAACATTGTTGCACCAAACATATTGACATTCGCCATCACTTCCTACGTGATCATGTTGCCAATAAGGATATTGATCTCACTCATGTGGGAACAACCTACCAATTGGCGGATATTTTCACTAAGCCTTTGGATGAAGCCCGCTTTGTTAACTTGAGAGGAGAACTTGGTATTCTTGATCCTAAAAACTTGGATTGATTAACTTCTTGCACTATATTCTTGCATTTATCTTGCTATCTAGCTTAGAGGCATAGCACATATGGGGATAGTCATCCTACCATGTCTTGGTACGATGCATACCTATGTTTGCAACATAAATAGACCCAATGTCATTATATGGACCCAAGCATGTCTCTTCGAGGTCTCATGACATTTGCGCTTTCACATAGGGGGAGTAATCCCCCTCCCCTCATTGAGCCTTCATTACAACTTGATTTGACTATATAAGGCCAAATGATCTTATTGCAAAAATCATTTCAAAATGACTTATGATTCTTGATATATATATTTCGACTCATACCCATTGTTGCTATTTACATCTTGTTTGGATTTTCTCTCCAATGGGTATGCCTAGAGAATCTTATGTTTCCAACCCCATGTCTATGCTCATCTCATCATCATCTATCTATATATATGTACATGTCATCATCTGAGCATTCACACACACTTACACAAAGCATAGGGGCAAAACGAGGCGAAAACGTGATCAAACTGAGTGGCCGGTCTCTGGCCCGGTTGGACCGGCCTCTGCGCCGGACCGGCCGGCGCCAGGTCCGGTTCGACCGGGTTCCCGACCGGGCGCGTGGCCTGTTATGTTGGGAAGAGGATACCCCTTGGGGTCTTCTTCCCCATTCTTCCCCAACAGCCACACCTCCATTGTCGCCGCCCCCATCACCTCCACCAAGCTCTAGGGTCTTCCCACCACAAGAACCCCCCCAAACTTCACCAAACCATAGATCGGGCCCCTTGGAACATCTCCACCAAAGGATTTGGTCCCTCTCAAGCTATTTTGGGAAATCTTGGAGTTCTTGGGTTTCAAGCCCTACCTCGTGTTCTTCTTGCTCTCTTGATCAAGGAGGACCATGTCTTCGGGTAATGTGATCAATCTTTCTCCCTATCCTCTAGTCCCCCTCACACATTGCAAATTTTTGACAAATTTTGGGGAAATTTTAGGGTTAGGGTTAGGGTTTGTAAGTCCTCATGCCTTTAGAGTGTCTCACAACACAATGCACTTACTCCACTCTATTGCTATAGTCTATATTCAAGTTTATGAGTTTTTGCATGAATTTGTGGTAGAAAATCTGGGCAAAACATTACAAGTCGACAGATCCGGTCACCAGCCTGGTCGACCGGCCGCTCAACCGGCCGGCCCGGCGTGTGGCCCGGTCAACCGGTCGCCAACCGGCTCGTCCGGTCGGCTGCCCGGTTGGACCGGCCTGTGCGCCGGGTTGCCCAGTTTTCGCACAATCTCATCGATACACTTGGATATATGCTATGCTTTTTGGCTTCCCTCTTATTGATGACATGTACGCTTACCCCACTGCTATCCCTGCTCTATTTTTTGATGGGGTTCGTAGCATAGAAAACAAAAATTTTCCTACCGCAAGACGAATAAATCCAAGATCTAATCTATGGAACACCCAAGATCTAATCTACAAGATCGGAGCAACGAGATTGATACGATACTAACCCTTGAAGATTTCCAAAGCCTACGAGATCAGATCTCGTTGTTGATGTAGACGATCGTCCCCAGTGCTGCAATCCGGCAGCACTTCCGTACTCGGTCGTGCGTACGGTGTCGATGAAGCCCATCCTCTCCCCGTTCCAGCGGGCAGCGGAGGTGTGGTAGATCCCCTCGGAATCCCAGCAGCACGACGGCGTGGTGGTGGAGGTGGAGGAGAAATTCCTGCGGGGCTTCGCCAAGCCTCGCGCGGAAGAAGGAGGAGGGAGAGAGGGGCGGCTAGGGCTTGGGGAAATGATGTGCTGCGCCCCAGCCCTCCCCTCCCTCTTATATAGGCGTGGGGGGCTGCCTTGGCCCCTCCTCCAAGCCTTTGGGTCGGCCAAAACAAGGGGGGAACTTCCCCCCAAGTTAAGTCCCTATTTTCAAGGGATTTGATCTTATCCACTTGATCCAGCCACATGGGCCTTGGGGGGCTGGTGTGCATGGCCCATGTGGGCCTATGCGACCCCTCCGGTCCATGTTGGTCGTCCGGGATAGGTGGGCCCCACTATGGTACCCTCCGGAACCTTCTAGAACCTCCGGTACAATACCGAAAAATCCTGAACTTTTCCGGTAACCCTGAAAATGACTTCCCATGTATGAATCTTATTCTCCGGACCATTCCGGACCTCCTCGTGATGTCCTGGATCCCATCCGAGACTCCGAACAAACTTCGGTCTCCATCTCATATTCCGAATCTACTTATGCGACATCGAACCTTAAGCGCGTCACCCTACGGTTCGTGAACTATGCGAACATGGTCGAGACTCCTCTCCGAGCAATAACCAATAGCGGGATCTGGAGATCCATAATGGATCCCACATATTCAACGATGACTTAGTGATCGATTGAACCATTTACATACGATGCCGATTCCCTTTGTCTCGCGATATTTTACTTGTCCGAGGTTCGATCATCGGTATCTCCATACCTTGTTCAACCTCGTTACCGACAAGTACTCTTTACTCGTACCGTGGTATGTCATCTCTTATGATCCAATCATATGCTTGCAAGCTAATCAGATGACATTCCACCGAGAGGGCCCCGAGTATATCTATCCGTCATCAGGATGGACAAATCCCACTATTGATCCATATGCCTCAACTCACACTTTCCAAATACTTAATCCCATCTTTATAACCACCCATTTACGCAATGGCTTTTGATGTAATCAAAGTACCCTTCCGGTGTAAGTGATTTACATGATCTCATGGTCGAAGGACTTAGGCAACTATGTATCGAAAGCTTATAGCAAATGAAACTTAATGACTTGATCTTATGCTACGCTCATTTGGGTGTGTGTCCATTATATCATTCACCTAATGACATAACCTTGTTATTAATAACATCCAATGTTCATGATCACGAAACCATGATCATCCATTAATCAACAAGCTAGTTATACAAGAGGCTTACTAGGGACTCCTTGTTGTTTACATAACACACATGTACCAATGTTTCGGTTGATACAATTATAGCATGGGATGTAAACATTTATCATGAACACTAAGATATAACAATAACTAATTTATTATTGCCTCCTGGGCATATCTCCAACATTTTTCTCATTCACAGGTAGTTGGAGTGGTGAGGCACGTGGCAATGCCTCCAAGAGAGGAAGGACTGCTGATCCTCCCCGCCGTTCTAGTAGCCACGTACCCCCTCAAGCTCAGCAGGGTACTGACATTGGCAGCTCAGCAGCGGGTAGAAACAAGTCTATTGGTGGCAAGAGAAAGGACAAGCATGCCGCTCAACAGGATGAGGAAATTGTGCCAACTATCAATGCTGGGCATGCAAACCGTATTGAGTGGCAGGAGATGAGGACGGTGAATCCGTATCGCTTTGAGCAACAGACTTACCTTCGTGGGGATCAGTTTTTCTGGACCAAGACACAAGCAGCCCTATGGGATGGTTACTATGATTCTCATGAGTTTATGAAGCATGGTGATTGTCAACACCCGGATTTTTAAGTCCAGATGCCTATTATGTCATTCATCGCAATCCCAGGATAATGTTGTTGCGAGGCATAATAGTCGAATATCACAGTCATTATTTATTACAAGCCATAGTGCCATACAATCTTGAATCACATGATTCATATTACACAAATAGTTGATCTCACAATCAACAACATACATAAGTTCATACATAGCGGAAGCGTAATAACAACGGGACTCTCTAGTCCACAGGCCAACATTTGACGTCAGAAACCCCTAGTTGTCGTAGGCGTCCTGCTGGTCATCCTCGTGATAGTTCTGTTCCTCCTCGTACTCTGGCCATTTGAATAGCCAGGGACAAAGCCGTAAGTACTTCAAGTACTTGCAAACTAATACTATTGTAAAATGCCCATTAAAGAAACTAAGCTCTAATTTAACTTGCATAAGCCAAATTTTAGTTCACAAGTTTGGATCATGTACTAACTAACTTAAGTGGGAACATTAGTGTCATTCCCACATCATTGGTTCAAAGCCCAAAGAGTCACCAAGTCACCATTCATATTTACTAAAGCTTTCGAAAATCTGACACCGGAAACTGTATGGCCTTTCCAACCGTCCGTAACCGTGGACACGGCTATTCGAATAGGTTTACACTCTGCAGAGGTTGCCCACTTGTGCCACAACATTTGATTTCATCCGTCGGAATAACTCCGAGTCACCGTAACACGATACGCGGATCATCAACCATAACCTTTCACTTACACATCCTAGTATGAGCACCTCTCCCCATGAGCTTGGCCTCCCGAGTGAAAACCAACCGTTAACCTCGGGAACCGCACGGGGCTTGGCCGTACAATTTCACCTCAATTCACATCCTTTCTCAACAACGGAGGCAGCCTCAGCATAACCCCTATGATGTGTGTTCAGAGGGAACTCATACTAAAATCTATAAACTTCCAGTTAAGCCCTACCCATAATCAGGTATTGTGGGGGTACTCAAAAATTGGAAAGGTATCGCATTCAAACCAATATCAGGTTTTTATCAAAAATCACCATCATCTCTTGTTCACATTCAACTTCAACTCTTCAATGGAATGCTTCATCATTCCAAGGTTTCAAATTCATTTTCAAATTCACAATGTTCCCATCTAGAGTAGTCAAGTTTTAATTCATTAGCACTAGCTCTAATTCATGAGAGGTGCTATCTTGCTTTGCTATTTCTTCTCATCTAGTGATCTTGTTCTCTATCCCAATTTTAGTTCATCCTTTGAAAACACAACAAGTAGAACTTGTATGGTGTACACATAATATAGACTTGTATAAAGAGAAGTAAGAATCATGGTGCCTTGCTCAAGGTGAGCTTTGCACTTTGCAAGAGTATTATCTTGCCTTGGTAGTTCTCTAGGTTTTCTCCTTCTTCTTCAGGGTAGAATTCTCCTTCCTCTTGATAATCTCCGGTGCTAGCGTCTAGATTTGAATACGAAGTATAATCACCAAACAAGCTCAAAGGCTAATCTAAACACATCATTACTTCACACAAACTATACTAAGCACACACATAAAGTAAGTAGGTGTATTGGTGAGTGACTTGAGGAAGAAGATTTCCTCTTATTCATATGTGAGAAGTAAGGTTCATATGGTGTTTGGGAAATAATTTCCTCTCATTGAATCTTCTTAAGATTTAATTTCTCCACCGCAATACATGAATCCTATGTTGACCCAAGTCAACCATTCATCATCATTATTGGAGAAAATGATTTAAATGAGGTAGACCACCTCATACTATTTAAATAACACTACATTTGATTTAAATCTCAAGTAATTCATATAAGAGAGTTTGAAACCAGGGGTCCAAACATCCCATGAATTCATGTGAGACAAGTTTAAATGAAGTATACAACTTCACATGGTTTACTTTAATAGTTTTGGATAATATCAACTAGTTAAACTAGTCAAATGATCCATTAATTAAACTAGGGCATGATCATGCAAAGTGACCACACCATTTTCTTGCAGAAACAATTAGTGTAAGTCAAATGTGAGCTACTAGAGTTGGAATTAACTTAATATCTATTTTGGTTGATTTTTAATAAATATTTGAATAAGAAAAAGTCCCTGTCTTGTTATTTTTATCACATTTATTCTACCAAGTATCTGACCATGGGGCCAGTGGCATTGGTTAGATCTTTTTCTTAGCTTTCCAACAACATAAAGTTCATCAAATTTGGTTTAGCCAATTTCAATCTATTGAAATTCTAAGTTGGAACCAGTATTGAAATTAAATGGATTTGGATAAATCGAATTTGAATTACTGGGCTACGCGGGAAAGCTAAGTGGGCCGAAACGTTTAACAACGGCCCAAGGCCAGCCCACCACGCATCTGTGCACGCGCGGGCCGCCTGACAGTGGGCTCCACCCGTCAGCGACTCATAATAGCCGAAACGGTATGTTTTAAAATGGATCGTTGGATTAGAATGAGATCGGACGGCACTGGGCCATCGTCGTCTCCGGCGAGATGGGTTCACTGGCACGGCGGCGGTAGGGGGTCGGAGGCTCACCGTGGCTCCAGCTAGGGTTGGGCAATGTGCTCGACGAGGTTGTGGACGACGGCGAAGCAGCCTGTAGCAGCCGGCGTCGTCAGGGGCGGCCTCCTTCTCCGGCGATTGCTGCAGGGCTTCCGCGGCGGTGAGGCGTCGATTGGGCGGCGGCGGTGGCTAATCGATCATGGCGAGGTGCTGGGGAGGTCGAGGAAGAAGAGGGGAAGATGGTGGTGTGCTGGGATCATCAAGGGGAGGTCTCCTTTTATAGGGCGTGAGGGGTGCCGTGGGTGCTGCGGCAAGTCGACAAGGGCGCGGTGTCTCCGGTGAGCTAGGGGGCTAAGCGACGACGGGGTCGTGTTCACCACGTCAAGGCGGTACTGCGAGCGTCAACGGCGCGGCAAATGGGGGCGTACGACGGTCGGGCGCGTCCGTGTACTGCCGCGGCCGTGGCGGAAGGAAGCTTCCTCTCCGGCGGCGGTAGACGCTAGGGGGTGACGTGAGCGTGTCCGGCGAGCTCCGCGTGGCGAGAGAGGTACTACGGCGCGCGGATATGGTCGGGTACGGCGAGATCTGGCGAGCGCCGCGTGGACGTGTCCGTGCGCGTCCGTGCACTGGGTGACGTCGCCATGCCGTTGGCGGCGTACCTGGGGCGTCCTGGGCGCGCGTCGTCCGGGGCTTGTCGGCGTCTCCTCGACCAACGGCGGGTACAGGCGATCTCCTGGGATCATGGGCGACGCGTTGGACATGGTGGCCGTGGCGATGGTGAAGAGAAAGAGAGGGAGGCGTGTCGTGGGCGACGTGGCCGGCATGGCCATGGCTAGGCCGTGTTTGGTCGTGTCCAGGGGGTTCCAGGGCATGGGTTTGGCGTAGGAGGGTCTTGTGGTCAATGCTAGGTCAAGTGGTGAGCAAGTGGTGGCCTGGTTTGATCACATTTCAAAAATGGAGATTGTTACATATGTTTCAAAGTCTCATCTTGGCATGCTTCTATCTCTTGATCCATGATGAATTTGATATGGTGATCTTTACAGAAGTTGTTCACCTTGTTGAGTACTTGGATGACATGCCAAGAGTTGGATTTGTTTGGTTTGGAAAAATTGAAATAGATAGGCTCAAAGTAGGTACCAGACTATAAAAGTCAGAAATGACCATGATCATATGTGATCATGTTTTCAATTTTGAAATTGGTTTGAAAAGTAAATCTTTGATTCTCAAAGTTGTATTCACTCTTTAATATCATAACACAATTATTGGTGAAGATCAAATGGGTCTAAGATCAGATTTACCAAAAATGACATAGACCTTATATTAGGGTTTTTAGGGTTTTTGTGATATTTGATTTCTTTCTCTTTTTGAGGTATTTAACTATGATGATCACTTGATCACTCTAGGGTTTTAGAGTTCATCACAAACACAAAGTAACAAACATCATGGCATAGCACTCAAAATGCACAAGTCCTATGCAGGGTACTATATGCAAGTAAAAGTTTTTGTTGGTTCTAAATTTTGGATAATTGAAATTGTTCTTCTTCCTTTATTTGAAATTTGGGATGTTACAGTGATATTGTCTTGCCCAAGGCCATCAACCCTGAAGAGCTTGCCTTGCATGAAGTCACAAAGTACCGCTTTGTGGTTGAAACCTTGAAGGGTCTGGGCCTGTATGACCTTGTATGCCTGAAGCCTGATGATCACCAAGAGGATCCTACCTTATGTCCTCTCCTAGTCCGTCAGTTTCACTGCACCGTTTTCTTCCATGATGATGAGGACCGCACCATCACCTGGATGACTGGCACAGACAAGTACTCATGCACCTACTCTCAGTTCCGTGCGGCCATGGGTTGTGGTGGTGATCGTAATCCCGGATACAAGATTCATTCACGGTCCAAGCTTACTAAGGGTGACATCTCCTTCTGCTATCCTGCGAACCCTACATCTGGACCTCCCACTATCTCTGGGATGTATTACTCATACCTTGTTCTTGCCAAGATGTTCCGTGAATGCCTCATCAGCAAGTCTGGCGACACAAGTGAAGTCAGGAACTATCACCTCAACCTGATGTACTATTGCCATCCTGACAGGAGAAGGAAGATTGATGGGTGTGATCTTATCTACTGTGAGCTGAAGCGTGCGGTTATGGAGCGCATGAATCCCAACTATGCTCATTATGTTCAGAGGCTCATCAACTACATTGTCCCTGCTCCTCTCAACGTTTTTGGTGAGAAAGTCATAATGGACCCCTTCAGGATACCTATTCAGGAGGCCACTCGTCCGGACGTTCCCTCCATGACGCCCTCCACTGAGCGCCGTTCCAAGGAGCGCCATGATCATGATGCTAGCTCCAGCTACTCTCAGCGCTCCAAGCATGGTGCTACTCGCTTCTTCTCAAGCATGTGGCAAATGTGCAAGAACACCAATGAGTTCATGGCCTCACGGAATCACCCTGTTCCTCCTCCTGGACCTGAGATGGAGCCTGTGGTAGCACCCCAGTGGGAGATGCCTCCCCTTACCGATGAGATGCTCCAGAACTTCGACTACTCTGTATATGCTCATGGTGCCATCCTTCCTAGGACTGCTCGTGCCTCTACCCCTGCTGATGATGATGGTGATGAGGATGAGAGTCATGCGGCTGCACGCGGCGATGGCGAGTACTCATGGTCCACCGGGGATGAGATCTACTGATGACTGCGATAGCATCTCTCCTCTTTTCTTCGCCTTTTTGGTGTTCCGATGCCAAAGGGGGAGAAGAGAGTAGAGTCTAGGCCCACGGGGTTCTTTGATTGCCACAAGCCATGGGAGTTGCTTTATTTGGATTTTATATGGCTTGTGCTGATTTGCTTTGAGTTTTCAAGAACCATTTGCTACTTCCAATAATTCGTGTATGGATATGTATGGACGACTATTATGTGTGCTATTCTATGTTAGGATGATTATGTGTGCTATGCTTATATATCTTGATATGCACATCTCCATAGCATGCTTGTTTCCTAAAGATATTGGGGGAGCTTCTCATGTTCCACAAATGGTGCACTTTGCATTCAAACGCAAATTCTCCAAGTGCACACATTATGGGGGAGCTGTCGTAATATCTTATATGGAATCAAGGTTTAGAGCTTATCATAATATCTATTTGTGACTCTAGCTCGGTTTGTCATCGTATACCAAAAAGGGGGAGATTGTAAGGGTATTTTACCCTTATCCATTATTTTGGTAACAATGACACCGTGCTAGAGTATTTGACCTAATATGTTTATAAGGATAATCTCAGGTATTAGGCAATGAGGCATAAATGGTGTATCAAAGGAACAAGAAGGCTAAAGGAGACCCCCCACTTCAACAACAATCAAAAAGGGGTCAACAGCAGAAATCCGGTATGCAGCCCGGTTCAACCGGGCCAGCAACCGGACTGTCCGACGCACATCTCGGTCAACCGGTCGCCAACCGGGGAAGTCCGGCGCACGACCCGGTCGACCGGCTGCCAACCGGGGTCTTCACCAGAACAGAAGAAATCCGGTTGCCGACCGGTCAACCGGCCTACTGACCGGCGGGTCCGGCGCACGGCCCGGTCGACCGGTCGCCAACCGGGCGCCAACCGGCCGCCAACCGGAGGAGCTCCAGGACCAACAAAGGGGGTCCGGTCACTGGTTCGGTCTGACAGGCCTCACCACCGGGCTGTACGGTCTGTGGCCCGGTCAACCGGGTTTCTCGAGGAAAAAGCTGAGGTGGCAAGTGACCAACAGCCATATTTCGAAGAACACTATAAATAGGTCTTCTCCTACCTCTGAACAGTTAGGCACTACACTACAAGCTGTTCTTGAGCTCTCTCTCTCTTACTCCTTTGCTAGAAACACCAAAAGCCTCAGATCTACCTCCTCCTCCACCCAAACTCAAATCCCTCCGGGGAATCGCTAGAGGAGGACCTGGTCTACTGTTCTACCAAGCCAAATCTCATTCCCCCTTGTATTCATCGAGAAGCTTGCTTCCTAGGGTTCCTTGGAAACCCTAGGTGGGCAAGAGGAGTCCGGAAGCATCCGGGCTGTGGATTTGCTCTGGGCAAGATTGTGAAGGTTTGGAGGCTGCCTCAAAGTCTACCACAAGTGAGTGAGCTATTCCTTCGTGGGATAGGCTCCGGAGAATAGGGTGAGCCTTCGTGGCGCGGGGAATCCTTCGTGGGACCTCCACCCCTCCAAACGTGACGTACCTTGTTGCAAAGCAAGGGAACACGGGAATACATCCTCGTCTCCGCGTGCTATCGGTTATCTCTAACCGAACTCCTTACTTGTGATTTAACTGCCTGTGAGAGCCTTCGTGCTCGAGTTAGTTGTATCCTCATATAGGTTGCTTCACCTAGTTTGCATTAGGCTCACCTTTATATTCCGCAAAGCATAATATTGCAAAGAAAGAATTAAAACTTGTAGAAACCTATTCACCCCCCTCTAGGTTTACCATCTCTATACTTTCAACTTGTGAGCCGGTCATATTAATTCCGTATTTGGACGGACTTAATTTCCTCTGAAGGCCAGATCTGCAGTTATATGAAAATTTGAGAAAATTTTCTTCCCAATACTAGTGATCATTTGTCAAATTATATGGAAGCTCATATGTTCAACATATTTTAACTAGAATTGTGTACATATAAGCTTGAGGTTCAGAAGATCCGTGGAAAATTCTCTTGAAAGTTCTCCACTGGTCATATAAAATTTTGGATGTCTTCAATTACACAGATCAGTGGAAGAAAATAAGCTTATATACCAAATAAAAGTGTGTGTTGTAAGTGTCATGGCGCTCACTGCAACTTTTTCATTAAGCAATGGCAACTTAATTGAAGTTCTAAACAAATATATACCAAATAAAAAGTGTGGGTTGTAAGTGTCATGGCGCTCACCGCAACTTTTTCCTTAAGCAATGACAACTTAATTGAAGTTCTAAACAAATAATGAAAAGTGTGGGTTGTGAGTGTCATGGCACTCACTCGCAACTTTTTCATTAAGCAATGGCAACTTAATTGAAGTTCTAAACGAATATTAAAAAGTGTTGGTCGTAAGTGTCATGGCGCTCACTCGAAACTTTTTCATTAAGCAATGACAACTTAATTGAAGTTCTAAACGAATAATAAAAAGTGTGGGTCGTAAGTGTCATGGCGCTCAATCGCAACTTTTCATTAAGCAATGGCAACTTAATTGAAGTTCTAAACGAATAATAAAAAGTGTGGGTCGTAAGTGTCATGGCACTCAATCGCAACTTTTTCATTAAGCAATGGCAACTTAATTGAAGTTCTAAACCAATATTATCTCTCGCTAAGTGTCGCTGCCTATTCGACGGTACTCCAGAGGAGGGATCCTCATGGAGGGAAGAAGAAGTAGGGGCCATTGGGCGGAGAGTCCTCGGGACGGTGGTACGCGATTTAACCAGCTTCGGATCACCTGCACGATGGCAAGGCCTACTGCTGCTTGTCTGGAATTATGTGTGCGCTTTCGCGTTGTTACAATGAGTTGTGGTTGTCCCTCTAGGGCTCCCGGGATCTGGCTTATAAAGGCACACGGATCTAGGGTTTACATGGAGAGTCCTAACCGGAATACAAGTTGCCTAACTACGGTACAATGTCTTGCCGTGTACGTCAAGGATACGCCTTCCTTCTATACCGTGCGGATCCGAATACCTTATGGGCCTCTACGGATCCGGCCTCGTTCGTAGGTCGGTTGCGATCCGGCTTCCTGTTCCTGGGCTGGACTTCATCCTTCAGGATCTACAGCAACTGGGCCGCCCGATGGGCCACATGCCACATCACCATCTATGGGCCACCCGGGCTTGCCGGATCTAGGCCATGCCGTTGATATACCCATAAAGTATACCCACAACAGTAGCCCCCGAAGTTCTCCGAGATTCATCATTCTTCCGGCTTCAATCAACTCAGATCCGAAGAGAATCTTGAAGAGCTTCTAAACTTTACTCGTTTCCGATGTCATCTTCTCGGAAATCATCTGTTCTTCAATAACGACAATGTAGCAGATTTTCCACTTTTCCCGCGCACAACTTCCTCTTTTCCCGCGCTAAATTTTCGGAGATGCGAATCTCTAGCCGAAAATTTCGGGAGTGCACAGTTAAGTTACCTCCACGTTGTTTCATCGCTTTTAACTTAAGACACGTGTCACGCATCCAAAGGTGCAACCGTTCCGTTTCCACCGTCGGATCCGAAACACGAATCTCCGCGCGGGGTCTATAAATACCCCCGCGCGCGGTAACTTCTTCATTCTTTCACCGTTTCACCTACTTCATCTTCCTAATTCGACCGCGCCGCCGACCGGATCTCAACTCCGGCGAACTCACCCGCGGGAAGCTCCGTTCGCCGCCATTCCAAGCCTCCCCTCACACCAAGATCACCACCGTTGAGCGGGAAATTCATCCCGCCGCCGATTCGTGGTCAAGCGGAGGGTTTTGCTTCAAGTCCGCGACCTCGACTTCGCCGGAGTGCCGCAGGACCACCGCGCCATTAACGGTATGTGCGCCGGCCTTGTAGAAGAAGAAGAAGAAGTAGTATAGAGTAGATCTGGTTACTCAATCTAGTTTTGCATGGGTGCAGCCGGAAGCATGTCACATAGTTCACCAAAATGTACTGGTAGTTCTCCGAGTAGTCCGGAACCCAGTTCATTAGAACCAAGCTGTCCGGAACCTCTTGCATTCTTGCCACCATATGTTTCCGACACCAACCATTCTCCGCATCTTCCAGCAACGCGCTAGGCCGGATCCCGACCTTCGAAGAAATCCAAGAGGAACTCCAAGGCCAAGCCAGGATGGCCGCTAAGGTGCTGGAGGCGGAAACGAAGAAGGCTTCCAAGGCCAAGATCCAAGAAGGCGAGAAAGGTCAGTGGTGGCCTTGTGAAACCAAGGACTCGGAACTGAGGGATCTTCAAAGTGAAGGCATGGTTTCTCCGCAATGGAGTTTCATGCGTGACTCCGACGTCCCCAAACCAGACGCGGACGAACGAGTCCTGACTAAGGCCTGGGTTGAGCGCGGACTCTCGCTCCCCTGTTCGGAATTCTTCCTCTCGATCCTCTCCACTTACGGACTTCAACCCCACAATATCTGCCCAAACTCATATCTTCTCCTCTCAAACTTCGTAACACTTTGCGAAGGTCATCTCGGAATTCGCCCGGATGTCCGCCTATGGCAATTTTTCTTTCGGGTGAAGAAAGAAACGAAGGACAAGGCCATGGTGAACTGCGGGAGCATGACTTTCATGCTCCGACCTGGTCGCATGTATCCACCTCACTCCTCCCACGAATCCGTCCGGTACTGGAATGTCGGATGGTTTTACGTGAAGAACGTCGCGGTTCCGGGCGTCCATAACGGACTTCCCAAATTCATCAACAAGGCTCCGAAGGAACGTGACAGCTGGAGCTTCGTCCCCACCCTCGCTCAATCTCCGATATTGGAGAAGGCTGCGCGAAGGATCTCTTGGTTAGTCCACGATGGGCTAACCAGAACTCAGCTCACTTTGAGATGGTTTTCTCGGCGGATCCAGCCACTGCGGTACAACGCGCGCCTGATCTGCGCTTACACCGGGGAGGATGACGCTCTCCGAGTAACCCACCACGACCTTCCTGCGGATTCTCTCAAGAGGAGAATCAAAACACGTGTGAAGATTGTGTTGGAGATATGCCCAAGAGGCAATAATAAAAGTGGTTATTATATATCTTTATGTTTATGATAAATGTTTATATACCATGCTATAATTGTATTAACCGAAACATTGATACATGTGTGATATGTAAACAACAAAGAGTCCCTAGTATGCCTCTTAACTAGCTTGTTGATTAAATGGATGATTAGTTTCATAATCATGAACATTGGATGTTATTAATAACAAGGTTATATCATTGTATGAATGATGTAATGGACACACCCAATTAAGCGTAGCATAAGATCTCATCATTAAGTTATTTGCTATAAGCTTTCGTTACATAGTTACCTAGTCCTTATGACCATGAGATCATATAAATCACTTATACCGGAAAGGTACTTTGATTACATCAAACACCACTGCGTAAATGGGTGGCTATAAAGGTGGGATTAAGTATCCGGAAAGTATGAGTTGAGGCATATGGATCAACGAGTGGGATTTGTCCATCCCGATGACGGATAGATATACTCTGGGCCCTCTCGGTGGAATGTCGTCTAAATGTCTTGCAAGCATATGAATAAGTTCATAAGAGACCACATACCACGGTACGAGTAAAGAGTACTTGTCAAGAGACGAGGTTGAACAAGGTATAGAGTGATACCGAAGATCAAACCTCGGACAAGTAAAATATCGCGAGACAAAGGGAATTGGTATTGTATGTGAATGGTTCATTCGATCACTAAAGTCATCGTTGAATATGTGGGAGCCATTATGGATCTCCGGATCCCGCTATTGGTTATTGGTCGGAGTGAGTACTCAACCATGTCCACATAGTTCACGAACCGTAGGGTGACACACTTAAAGTTGGATGTTGAAATGGTAGTACTTGAATATGGAATGGAGTTCGAATATTTGTTCGGAGTCCCGGATGAGATCCCGGACATCACGAGGAGTTCCGGAATGGTCCGGAGAATAAGATTCATATATAGGATGTCATTTTATGTGAATTAAAATGTCACGGAAGGTTCTATGGAAGGTTCTAGAAGGTTCTAGAAAAGTACGGAAGAAACCACCAAGGAAGGTGGAGTCCACATGGGACTCCACCTCCATGGCCGGCCAACCCTAGTGGGGGAGGAGTCCCAAGTGGACTCCCCTTAGGGGGCCGGCCACCCCCCATATGGGAGGTGGAACTCCCACCTTTGGTGGGAGTCCTAGCTTGGCTAGGTTTCCCTCTCCTATGGAAGGTTTTTGGTTCGGGTCTTATTCGAAGACTTGGACACCAACTCTTGGGGATCCACCTATATAATGAGGGGCCAAGGGAGGGGGCCGGCGACCCCAAGACCACAACCCGGCCGCCCCCTTGAGTGGCCGGCCACCCCCTCCCAAACCCTAGCCGCCCCCTCTCCTCCATAGCTCCCGCGTGCTTTAGCGAAGCTCCGCCGGAGTTCTCCACCACCACCGACACCACGCCGTCGTGCTGTCGGATTCAAGAGGAGCTACTACTTCCGCTGCCCGCTGGAACGGGAGGTGGACGTCGTCTTCATCAACAACCGAACGTGTGACCGAGTACGGAGGTGCTGCCCGTTCGTGGCGCCGGAACCGATCGTGATCAAGATCTTCTACGCGCTTTTGCAAGCGGCAAGTGAACGTCTACCGCAGCAACAAGAGCCTCATCTTGTAGGCTTTGGAATCTCTTCAAGGGTGAGACTCGATACCCCCTCGTTGCTACCGTCTTCTAGATTGCATCTTGGCTTGGATTGCGTGTTCGCGGTAGGAAATTTTTTGTTTTCTATGCAACGTTATCCTACATTGGTATCAGAGCCGTGTCTATGCATAGATGGTTGCACGAGTAGAACACAATTGTTTTGTGGGCGTTGATGCTCTTGTTATCTTTAGTTGAGTACTTTGCATCTTTATGGCATAGTGGGATGAAGCGGCTCGGACTAACTTTACATGACCGCGTTCATGAGACTTGTTCCTCGTTCGACATGCAACTTGTATTGCATAAGAGGCTTTGCGGGTGTCTGTCTCTCCTACTATAGTAAAGATTCAATTTACTCTTCTATTGACAACATTAGTATCAACGTTGTGGTTCATGTTCGTAGGTAGATTAGATCTATATCGAAAACCCTAAACCACGTAAAATATGCAAACCAAATTAGAGAGCGTCTAACTTGTTTTTGCAGGGTTTGGTGATGTGATATGGCCATAATATGATGATGAATATGTATGAGATGATCATTATTGTATTGTGGCAACCGGCAGGAGCCTTATGGTTGTCTTTAAATTTCATGTTGATTAGTATTTCAAAGTAGTTGTAATAGTTGCTACATGGAGGACAATCATGGAGACGGTGCCATTGACCTTGACGCTACACCGACGATGATGGAGATCATGCCCGAAGATGATGGAGATCATGTCCGTGCTTTGGAGATGAAGATCAAAGGCGCAAAGACAAAAGGGCCATATCATATCACATATGAACTGCATGTGATGTTAATCCTTTTATGCATCTTATTTTGCTTAGATCGCGACGGTAGCATTATAAGATGATCCCTCACTAAAATCTCAAGATAATAAAGTGTTCATCCTTAGTAGCACCGTTATCAAGTCTTGTCGTTTCGAAGCATCTCGTGATGATCGGGTGTGATAGATTCAATAAGTACATACAACGGGTGCAAGACAGTTTTGCACATGCGGATACTAAGGTGACCTTGACGAGCCTAGCATGTACAGACATGGTCTCGGAACACATGATACCGAAAGGTAGAGCATGAATCATATGATTGATATGATGAACACTTTGAGTGTTCGCCATTTAGGTGCGGTAGATTTGGTTCGTGTGATCACTAAGACAATGCGAGGGATATTGTTTTGAGTGGGAGTTCACCTAGATTTTTAATTATGTTGAATTAAAATTTGAACTCATTTTGTCATAAACTTAGTCTAAACTATTGCAAATATATGTTGTAGAGATGGCGTCCCCAATCAATTTTAACCAGTTCCTAGAGAAAGAAAACCTTAAGAGCAATGGTAGCAACTTCACCGACTGGTTCCGTCATGTGAGGATCTTCCTCTCTGGCGGAAATCTGCAATATGTGCTTGATGCACCGCTAGGTGACCCTCCCGCAGAAACCGAAACCGATGAAGTAAAAGCTGTTTACGAGACTCGGAAAACTCGGTACTCTCAAGTTCAGTGTGCCATCCTGTGCAGTCTGGAATCCGATCTTCAAAAACGTTTTGAGCACCATGATCCTCATGAGTTGATGAATGAGCTGAAAGCTATTTTTGAGACTCATGCGGCCGTGGAATGCTATGAAGCATCGAAACATTTCTTCAGCTGTATGATGGAAGAAGGCAGCTCCATTAGTGAGCACATGCTCGCCATGACCGGGCATGCGAAGAAACTCGGTGACTTGGGAATAGTGATTCCTAACGGATCGGGGATTAATCGTGTCCTTCAATCACCGCCACCAAGTTACAAGAACTTTGTGATGAACTACAATATGCAGAACATGAACAAGGAGTTACCCGAACTCTTTGGCATGCTAAAAGCTGCTGAGATTGAGATCAAGAAAGAGCACCAAGTGTTGATGGTCAACAAGACCACCGAGTTTCAAGAAACAGGGCAAGTCTAAGGGAAAATTCAAGAAGGGTGGCAAGAAAGCTGCCACACCTCCCGTGAAACCTAAGAACGGCCCTAAGCCCGATGCTGAGTGCTATTACTGCAAGGAGAAGGGACACTGGAAGCGTAATTGCTCCAAGTATCTGGCTGATCTGAAGAGCGGCCTTGTCAAGAAGAAGAAAGAAGGTATATATGATATACATGTTATAGATGTTCATTTTACTGGTTCTCGTTCTAGTACCTGGGTATTTGATACTGGTTCGGTTGCTCATATTTGTAACTCAAAACAGGAACTAAAGAATAAACGACAACCGCTGAAAGATGAAGTGACGATGCGCGTTGGAAATGGATCCAAGGTCAATGTGATCGCAGTCGGCACACTTCCTCTACATCTACCTTCGGGATTAGTTTTAAGCCTAAATAATTGTTATTATGTACCTGCGTTGAGCATGAACATTATATCAGGATCTTGTTTAATGCAAGACGGTTATTCATTCAAGTCTGAGAATAATGGTTGTTCTATTTTTATGAATAATATCTTTTATGGTCGAGCACCTGAAAAGAATGGCTTATTTCTGTTAGATCTCGATAGTAGTGATACGCATATACATAACATTGATGCTAAACGAATTAAATTGAATGATAATTCTACTTATATGTGGCACTGTCATCTTGGTCATATTGGAGTGAAACGCATGAAGAAACTCCATACTGATGGATTACTTGAATCACTTGATTTTGAGTCACTTGATAGATGCGAAGCATGTCTAATGGGAAAAATGACTAAAACTCCATTTTCTGGTATGATGGAGCGAGCTACTAACTTATTGGAAATCATACATACCGATGTGTGCGGACCAATGAGCGTAGCATCGCGCGGTGGTTATCGTTATGTTCTAACCTTCACAGATGATCTGAGTAGATATGGGTATATCTATTTCATGAAACATAAATCCGAAACTTTTGAGAAGCTTAAGGAATTCCAAAGTGAAGTAGAAAATCAACGTAACAAGAAGATTAAATTTCTACGATCTGATCGCGGAGGTGAATATCTGAGTTATGAGTTTGGCATGCATTTAAAGAAATGCGGAATACTTTCACAATTGACACCGCCGGGAACACCACAACGAAACGGTGTGTCCGAACGTCGTAATCGAACTCTATTAGATATGGTTCGTTCTATGATGTCTCTTACTGATTTGCCGTTATCATTTTGGAGTTATGCATTAGAGACAGCCGCATTCACTTTAAATAGAGCACCATCAAAATCCGTAGAAACGACACCGTATGAATTATGGTTTAATAAGAAACCTAAGCTGTCGTTCCTTAAAGTTTGGGGTTGCGAAGCCTATGTAAAAAAGTTACAACCGGACAAGCTAGAACCCAAAGCAGAGAAATGCGTCTTCATAGGATACCCTAAGGAAACTATAGGGTACACTTTCTATCACAGATCCGAAGGCAAAATCTTTGTTGCTAAGAACGGAACCTTTCTTGAGAAAGAATTTCTCACTAAAGAAGTGATCTGGAAGAAAAGTAGAACTCGATGAGATTAATGAATCTATACTCGTTGATCAGAGTAGCGCAGTACCGGAAGATGTACCTGTACCGCCTACACCGGCAACAGAGGAAGCTAATGATAATGATCATGAAACTTCGAACGAGGAAACAATTGAACCTCGCAGATCGACAAGGGAACGTGCCACTCCTGATTGGTATGATACTTGTCTAAATGTCATGATTGTGGATAACAATGATGAGGACCCTGCGACGTATGAAGAAGCGATGATGAGCCCAGATTCCAACAAATGGCAAGAAGCCATGAAATCCGAAATGGGATCCATGTATGATAACAAAGTATGGACTTTGGTAGACTTACCAGATAGCCGAAAGGCTGTCGAGAATAAATGGATCTTCAAGAGAAAAACAGATGCCGATGGTAATATTACTGTCTATAAAGCTCGACTTGTCGCAAAGGGTTTCCGACAAATTCAAGGAGTTGACTACGATGAGACTTTCTCACCCGTAGCGAAGCTAAAATCTGTGAGGATTTTGTTAGCAATAGCTGCATTTTTCGATTATGAGATTTGGCAGATGGATGTCAAAATGGCGTTCCTTAATGGAGACATTGAGGAAGAGTTGTATATGGTACAACCCAAAGGTTTTGTCGATCCTAAAAATGCTGACAAAGTATGCAAACTTCAGCGTTCAATCTATGGACTCGAAGCAAGCATCAAGAAGTTGGAACCGACGCTTTGATAAGGTGATCAAAGACTTCGGGTTTATACGAGTGTCATGGAGAGGCCTCGTATTTACAAGAAAGTGAGTGGGAGCTCGTAGCATTCCTGATATTATATGTAGATGACATATTATTGATTGGGAATGATATAGAACTATTAAGCATTGTAAAAGGTTATTTGAATAACAGTTTTTCAATGAAAGACCTTGGTGAAGCATCGTATATATTAGGCATCAAGATTTATAGAGATAGATCAAGACGCCTAATAGGGCTATCACAAAGTACATACTCGGACAAGATTCTAAAGAAGTTTAGAATGGACGAAAGTAAGAAAGGGTTTTTACCTATGTTACTGGGCAAGGTCTTGAGTAAGACTCAAGGACCGGCTACGGCAGAAGAAAGAGAAAGTATGAATCGGATCCCCTATGCTTCGGCGATAGGCTCTATTATGTATGACATGCTATGTACAAGACCGGATATAGCGCATGCCGTTAGTTTGACTAGCAGATATCAAAGTGATCCAGGAATGGAGCACTCGGACAGCGGTCAAGAATATCCCGAAGTACTTGAAAAGAACTAAGGATATGTTTCTTTGTTATGGAGGTGACCAAGAGCTCGTTGTAACAAGTTACACCGATGCAAGTTGGAACACCGATCCCGATGACTCTAAGTCACGGTCCGGGTACGTGTTTATATTGAATGGTGCTGCAAGTAAGCTGGGCAAGCTCGAAGCGAGTGCACGGTGGCGAAGTCTTCAACGGAATCGGAGTACATAGCGGCTTCAGAGGCTTCATCGAAGCGGTATGGATGAAGAGGTTCATTGTAGAGCTTGGTGTGGTTCCTAGTGCATTGGACCCACTAGTCATATACTGTGACAACATGGGTGCCATCGCCAATGCACAAGAACCAAGGTCACACAAGAGGCTGAAGCATATCAAGATGCGTTACCACTCGATTCGCGAGTACATCGAAGATGGAGAAGTAAAAATTTGCAAAGTACACACTGATCTGAATGTAGCAGATCCGTTGACTAAAGCTCTCCCTAGGGCAAAGCATGACCAACACCAGAATGCCATGGGTGTTAGGTTCCTTACAATGTAATCTAGATTATTGACTCTAGTGCAAGTGGGAGATCTGTTGGAGATATGCCCAAGAGGCAATAATAAAAGTGGTTATTATATATCTTTATGTTTATGATAAATGTTTATATACCATGCTATAATTGTATTAACCGAAACATTGATACATGTGTGATATGTAAACAACAAAGAGTCCCTAGTATGCCTCTTAACTAGCTTGTTGATTAAATGGATGATTAGTTTCATAATCATGAACATTGGATGTTATTAATAACAAGGTTATATCATTGTATGAATGATGTAATGGACACACCCAATTAAGCGTAGCATAAGATCTCATCATTAAGTTATTTGCTATAAGCTTTCATTACATAGTTACCTAGTCCTTATGACCATGAGATCATATAAATCACTTATACCGGAAAGGTACTTTGATTACATCAAACACCACTGCGTAAATGGGTGGCTATAAAGGTGGGATTAAGTATCCGGAAAGTATGAGTTGAGGCATATGTATCAACAGTGGGATTTGTCCATCCCGATGACGGATAGATATACTCTGGGCCCTCTCGGTGGAATGTCGTCTAAATGTCTTGCAAGCATATGAATAAGTTCATAAGAGACCACATACCACGGTACGAGTAAAGAGTACTTGTCGAGAGACGAGGTTGAACAAGGTATAGAGTGATACCGAAGATCAAACCTCGGACAAGTAAAATATCGCGAGACAAAGGGAATTGGTATTGTATGTGAATGGTTCATTCGATCACTAAAGTCATCGTTGAATATGTGGGAGCCATTATGGATCTCCAGATCCCACTATTGGTTATTGGTCGGAGTGAGTACTCAACCATGTCCACATAGTTCACGAACCGTAGGGTGACACACTTAAAGTTGGATGTTGAAATGGTAGTACTTGAATATGGAATGGAGTTCGAATATTTGTTCGGAGTCCCGGATGAGATCCCGGACATCACGAGGAGTTCCGGAATGGTCCGGAGAATAAGATTCATATATAGGATGTCATTTTATGTGAATTAAAATGTCGCGGAAGGTTCTATGGAAGGTTCTAGAAGGTTCTAGAAAAGTCCGGAAGAAACCACCAAGGAAGGTGGAGTCCACATGGGACTCCACCTCCATGGCCGGCCAACCCTAGTGGGGGAGGAGTCCCAAGTGGACTCCCCTTAGGGGGCCGGCCACCCCCCATATGGGAGGTGGAACTCCCACCTTTGGTGGGAGTCCTAGCTTGGCTAGGTTTCCCTCTCCTATGGAAGGTTTTTGGTTCGGGTCTTATTCGAAGACTTGGACACCAACTCTTGGGGATCCACCTATATAATGAGGGGCCAAGGGAGGGGGCCGGCCACCCCAAGACCACAACCTGGCCGCCCCCCTTGAGTGGCCGGCCACCCCCTCCCAAACCCTAGCCGCCCCCTCTCCTCCATAGCTCCCGCGTGCTTTAGCGAAGCTCCGCCGGAGTTCTCCACCACCAGCGACACCACGCCGTCGTGCTGTCGGATTCAAGAGGAGCTACTACTTCCGCTGCCCGCTGGAACGGGAGGTGGACGTCGTCTTCATCAACAACCGAACGTGTGACCGAGTACGGAGGTGCTGCCCGTTCGTGGCGCCGGAACCGATCGTGATCAAGATCTTCTACGCGCTTTTGCAAGCGGCAAGTGAACGTCTACCGCAGCAACAAGAGCCTCATCTTGTAGGCTTTGGAATCTCTTCAAGGGTGAGACTCGATACCCCCGCGTTGCTACCGTCTTCTAGATTGCATCTTGGCTTGGATTGCGTGTTCGCGGTAGGAAATTTTTTGTTTTCTATGCAACGTTATCCTACAGATTGGCTGGGGCCAACCGGTCCCGGAGCTAGTAAAAGATATCAAGACAAACGACCAGTGTCCTCCGGTAAGCGCTTGTACCTTTGTCATTCTTAACTTCTCAAATTTTTCGATGTGTTCTAACTTACTCTGAACTTCTTCTCCAGCTCGATACTTTGGCGGAGGAAGACTTCCGCAACATACTCCGAGTTCCCGTTAGCGGCGAAGAGGCGGAGGAGGATCCGGAGGATGACGAAGTGGAAGAGGAGCAAGCACCTCGAAAGGCTGCCCCTCGACCTACTAAGCGTCCCCGCGCCAAAGCTTCCGGCTCTGAAGCCGGAGCTAGCGGCGAGGCCTCCGCCAAGAAGGCGAAAGTTGCGAAGCCACCTCCGCTGGATTCCAGGAAGGCGGAGCGCGAGCGCATCAAACTGCTGACCGCAGCAGGAAAGCAATTGCGCCCAATCATTCCCGGCGCCACATAAGTCTTCGAGTATGGCGCATCTTTGTTTTGATAGAACTTTGTTACTTATTTATTTCTTTCGTCTGTTTGTAGGAATCCGACTACCGCCACCACACGGACCAACGTCCAGGATCCCATCACTAAATATATGAAGAAATCTCCGGCCGTCGGTCTGCCAACACCAGCTCCACCAAGCGCTTCCCACGCCACTCCCCAGCCATCTCCTCCTCAAGCTGAACGATCTCCCCCTCCTGCTACCGAAACTCCAGTGGAGATAATTCCGGTAAGTAGCGAGAAGGTGGGCGGAGAAAGCTCCGGAGCCAAACAACCTGCCCCTGAAGAAGCTGAAGTACAAGGCCAAGAGGAGGCGGAAGTCGACTCTTTGGGGAAAGCTGAAACTGCGGCGAGCGACGTCGTTGTTTTTCCGAAGAACTTTGGAGATCCTGCTGACCTTACCTCCACCCCCAAGGCATAGGCGACCAAGTTTTTTAACAAGCTCACTGAGGCGGAAAAGTGGGATCTCGAACAAGATCTGCTTAACGCCATGATGAAAAATGCCTGGGGAAAGCCTGATGCCGAGTCGTCGGAAATTCAGGACTTCAAGAAGGAAGTTGGCCAGTTCTTCGACAAGCTCCTCTGCAAGCACAAGGTACTTCCCAGTAGCCCCCAAGTATATAGGTGGAAACTAGTCAGTAGTTAGCACCTAAATACTTAGAAGAAACTCGAACTGAAGAAGATTTTTAAAATGTCGTAGTAGCCCCCAAGCATTATGGCAGAAAAAGTTCCGGCGATAATGCTTCGAAAGGATCCACTTGTAGAATAACCGGAATTTACTCCTGCTCTGTCTCTATTTACAGGAACAGCAGGCGCTGCACTATGAGCTGCATAAAAACATTGCCCTGTAGCGCTGCTTTACCCTGGGTCAGGCGGAGAAAATTCAAGCTTTTAAGGAGGAAAACGCGGATCTGAAGAAGAAGCTGGCGGACTCCCAAGGTTAGTTTCCGTCTTACTTGCCAATAATCCATGTTTCCTCTTCCGAATTGATTTTGACTTATCTTTGGATAGGTGCATCATCTTCCCTCGCCACTGCGTCTTCCGAGCTCGAGAACCTGCGCTCCTCTTACAAAGATCTGGAGGCGAAGCTCGCGGAGGCGGAGAAGAAAAAAGAGCAAGCGGAGAAGCAACTGGTGGAGAAGAACTCCGAACTCATCCAGAAAACGGGTGAGTTTGAAATGAAAAGAAAGGTTGACAGCGAGACTCTCCAGAAGCAACAGAAAGAGCTCAATGGACTCCGGAAATATATGGAGACGGCGGAACAGCATTGGGACCTGCTCAACGAGGACATCATGGGTATGAATCCGGAACTTGTTTTGATAACTTATGCGTTGAACTCAATCTGTATGCTTATATCTGATTGTCTCATGCAGAGCCTCTTGGATACACTGAAGAGCGTCGAAACCAGTATCCCCGAGATGACCTTCTTCAGCTTGCCGGAGATGATTGCAAAGATCTTATCTCAGCGTCCCGGAAGATTTGCCATAACTTGGCAATTAAGAAAAGCCGCACTTGCGAAGTTCGCAAGCTTATCCAAAGAATGGACATTCTTCCGGAGCTGGTGGTGGATCTGCAAGCGTCATCGGCCCGAGGCGCCGCTGCCATGTCCTTGGCCATGTGCCTAGCGCATAACCCAGGACTTGATCTTGACCGGGTGACTTCTGGCGTTCCTCCGGCTTCGGACATCAACGCGCTACTGGACGCAGTTAGCGGCTACGACACCCGTATCGCGCGAAGGATCCGACACGACGAATTCTATGACAAGGTAGTTCTTCCAGCCGATGAGCCTCTTGAAGCGAAGCTTCAGAAGGAACACGAGGCGGAGGCTCGACCCGCGGAATCCGGAAGCCAGTACACCTGGACGAGCTCCAAGGATGCCACGAAGGACAAGTCCAAAGGCGGCGCCGCGTCTCCGGATGAGGATGACGAAGAGAGTGATGATGATGTCTCATCTCCGGCCAAAGGCGAAGAGGAAGGCGATCCAAAGGTTGATGACAAGGGTGAAGCTTCTCCGGCTAAGGAGGAGTAGAAAACTTATTCCTGCGGGGAGAAAACAATGCATCATTTTGGCCCCATCGAGGGTTTGTAATATAACTTAAATTCTTAAGTAGCTAGGGACGAAACAATTATGCGTGGGCGGAAAAAACTTATCCTGCTATCCGTTATAAATTATTTGCATGTTTCGTTCGTTCGAAAGCAAGTGCTAGTTTCTAAGTTTTTCGGCTAGTTCACTTGACCTTCCACGAGCCGGAAGACCTTTAGCCGGAAACGCTTGCCAGCGGCGACGAATCCCACTGGCAATCCGTCAATAACCGCGGAAACAAGCCCCCAATTAAGGTGCCGGAAGTCGCTACTAGGAATCCATGAGTTCGCAACAAAAAACTTGTCCACCAGAAAAATTAAGCTCACGCCCTAAGGGACGATTTTGAAAATCACAACTTTCATACACACCTAGGCGGAAACATCCAGCTCTGCGGTTTTAGTTGGAAAACATACACGATCCAAAAATGAAAAATTAAAGGAGGTAAAAGACTCTAAGAGTGAACCATATGCTTTATTTCATTGATCATGTATCATAAATATTACAAGGTATGTAATGCGGAATTTGCTAAGTGTGGAAAGGACGTAGCTGTGCTATATTCCAGGGACGGTCCGATTCATCATATATGTCATCCGGATCCTCTCGCTTGCGTTTCCGGTACCAATTAGCAGGTCTGTCCTTTAACTCCTGGAAATCGACAAGGTAGTATGATCCGTTGTGAAGCACTTTGTTGATGACTGATGCGTGTAGTTGACACGTTCGTTGGGAACCCCAAGAGGAAGGTGTGATGCACACAGCAGCAAGTTTCCCTCAGTAAGAAACCAAGGTTTAATCGAACCAGTAGGAGTCAAGAAGCACGTTAAAGGTTGTTGGTGGCAGAGTGTAGTGCGGCGCAACACCAGGTATTCCGGCGCCAACGTGGAACCTGCACAACACAATCACAGAACTTTGCCCCAACGTAACAGTGATGTTGTCAATCTCACCGGCTTGCTGTAAGCAAAGGATTAAACGTATTGTGTGGAAGATGATGATTGTTTGCGAAGAACAGTAAAGAAAAATTGCAGTAGATTGTATTTCAGATGTAAAGAATAGGACCGGGATCCACAGATCACTAGCGGTGTCTCTCCCATAAGATAAGCAGATGTTGGGTGAACAAATTACAGCTTGGGCAATTGACAAATAAAGAAGGCATAACAATGCACATACATATATCACGATGAGTACTATGAGATTTAATCAGGGCATTACGACAAAGTACATAGACCGCTATCCAGCATGCATCTATGCCTAAAAAGTCCACTTTCAGGTTATCATCCGAACCCCTTCCAGTATTAAGTTGTAAGCAAAAAACAATTGCATTAAGTATGGTGCGTAATGTAATCAACACAAATATCCTTAGACAAAGCATCGATGGTTTATCCCTAGTGGCAACAGCACATCCACAACCTTAGAACTTTCTGTCACTCGTCCCGCATTTAATGGAGGCATGAACCCACTATCGAGCATAAATACCCCCTCTTGGAGTCACAAGTATCAACTTGGCCGGAGCCTCTACTAGCAACGGAGAGCATGCAAGAACATAAATAACATATATGATAGATTGATAATCAACTTGACATAGTATTCAATATTCATCGGATCCCAACAAACACAACATGAAGGATTACAAATAGATGATCTTGATCATGATAGGCAGCTCACAAGATCTAACATGATAGCACAATGAGGAGAAGACAACCATCTAGCTACTGCTATGGACCCATAGTCCAGGGGTGGACTACTCACACATCGATCCGGAGGCGATCATGGCGATGAAGAGACCTCCGGGAGATGATTCCCCTCTCCGGCAGGGTGCCGGAGGCGATCTCCTGAATCCCCCGAGATGGGATTGGCGGCGGCGGCGTCTCTGGAAGGTTTTCCGTATCGTGGTTCTCGGTACTGGGGGTTTCACGACGAAGACCTTAAGTAGGCGGAAGGGCAGGTCAGGAGGCGCCATGGGGGCCCCACACAACAGGCCGGCGCGGCCAGGGCTTGGGCCACGCCGCCTTGTTGTGTCACCACCTCGTGGCCCCATTTCGTTTCCTCTTCGGACTTCTGGAAGCTTCGTGGAAAAATAGGCCCCTGGGCGTTGATTTCGTCCAATTCCGAGAATATTTCCTTACTAGGATTTCTGAAACCAAAAACAACAGAAAACAAAGCAATCGGCTCTTCGGCATCTCGTCAATAGGTTAGTGCCGGAAAATGCATAAATATGACATATAATGTGTATAAAACATGTGAGTATCATCATAAAAGTAGCATGGAACATAAGAAATTATAGATACGTTTGGGACGTATCAATGACAAAGGGTCCTTCCCATGGAGATTGCAGCTTTTGATCCTTCACCTAGCGAAGGCGGAGGACTAAGTCTCCGACCATGAACGAGCGGTTCCGAACTCGACGGCTGTGATAGCGTCGGAGTTTCTGCTGGTAAATGGTGGAGCGTTGGTCAGCTAAGTTCCGAGCTTCTTCGATCAGGTCCACAGATAGCTGTCGAGCCTCGTCAGCAGTTTCTTCATCGTAGGCGGAAACGCGTGGGGAATCATGGATGATGTCGGAGGGGAGCACAGCTTCGGATCCGTATACCAGGAAGAACGGAGTAAATCCGGTTGAACTGTTAGGGGTACTTCATAAACTCCACAGAATAGAGTGTAACTCATCAGCCCAAGCTCCGGCTGCGCATCGCAGTGGTTCTTCTAGGCGCGGTTTAATTCCGGATAATATGAGGCCGTTAGCTCTTTCGACCTGACCATTAGACTGAGGATGAGCCACAGATGCAAGATCAAGCCGGATCCCTACGTCATTACAATAATCCTTCAATTCTCCTTGTGCGAAGTTCGTGCCATTGTCTGTGATTATGATGTGCGGGATGCCGAATCTCGTCACGAGGCTGCAAACAAATTTTAGTGCCGTAGCACCGTCGGCTTTTCTCACTGGCTTTGCCTCGATCCACTTACTGAACTTGTCAACAGCGACCAGGGGGTACTCAAAACCGCCAGGAGATGATTTCTTTAACTTTCCAACCATATCGATCCCCCGGACCGCAAACGGCCAGGTGATAGGGATGGTCTTCAGCTCTTGGTCTGGAGCATTTGGTTGAGTAGCATAGTACTGACAACCTCGGCAAGTTTTTACCAGTTTATCAGCATCTTCTTTAGCTGTTAACCAATAAAACCCTAGTTGAAAAGCTTTTGCAACGAGGGACCTGGGGGCGGCATGATGCCGCAATCCCCTGCATGGATCTCTCTAAGGATTTCAATGCCATCTTGATTTGAGACGCATTTGAGAAATACCCCGTTTGCACTTCGTTTGTAGAGCTGTCCATCAACGATTGTGTAGGATCTTGCTCGTCTGATGATCTATTGTGCGAGGACCTCGTCCTCCGGCAACTTTTGATCGATGAGGTAGTCCAGGAATGGCTGTGTCCAGGCCGGAATGATAGCCATCACTTCCTTAGCCGGAGATACTGCCATGTCCGGGTTTTCCGGGTTTGCGCCCTTCACCAAGGGTATCCGTAGGTGCTTGTCAACACCCGGATTTTTAAGTTCAGATGCCTGTTATGCCATACATCGCAATCCCAGGAATATTGTTGTTGCGAGACATAACAGTTGAATATCATAAGTCATCATTCATTACATACCATAGTCGTCATACAAATGGATCACATGATCCAATATTACAATAATAGTTGAACTATTGTTTCAACACACATCACAAATACATAGCGGAAGCGTAAGTAGAAGGGGACTCTATAGTCCACAGGCCAACGCTTGACGTCAGAAGATTCCCTAGTTGTCGTAGGCGTCCTGCTGGTCGTCCTCTTGATAGTTCTGCTCCTCTTCATAGTCTGGCCATTTGAATAGCCAGGGACAAAGCCGTGAGTACTTTAAAGTACTCGCAAACTAATACTAATGTAAGTACTAGCAATTCTAGTAAGGGTGATGCTAAGTTCTAGTTTCTTTTGCATAAAGCCAATTTTAGTTCACAAGTATTTGATAAAAACTCTTCATGTGCTAACTAACTCAAGTGGGAACATTAGTGTCATTCCCACAACTCAATTGTATTTCAAAGTCACCAATTCAATTTCAAATCACAAGTCACCCTTCACATGTCACATTTTTGAAAAGTTCTGATGACGGAACAGTATGGCCTTTCCAACCGTCCATAACCGTGGACGCGGCTATTCGAATAGTTCTACACTCTGCAGAGGTCATACACTTGTGCCACAACATTTGCAATAATCCGTCGTGGTTAATCGGCCCTCGATTTATCACACTCCGTGTGCGGACTACCAACCATAACCTTTCACTTACATACTCTAGTATAGGCATCTCTCCCCATGAGCTTGGCCTCCCAGGTGAAGACAAACCGTCGACTCGGGAACTGCACAGGGCTTGGGCCGGACATTCACCTCATTTCACGTCATATCACATCATTCCATATTTCTTTAGAGGCAGCCCTTGGCATAACCCCGATGACGCTTGTTTAGAGGGAACCCATACTAAGATACATAAACTTCCAGTTAAGCCCTACCCATATCAGGTGTTGTGGGGGTACTTGTCAAATTGGAATGGTATCGCATCCGAACCCAACCATCAGTTTTGGTAAAATTCACCAAGTCATTCACAAGTCATATTCACCTTCAAAATCTTTCAATAGAATGACTCATCATTCCAAGGTTTTCAAAGTCATTTCACGCACACAAGTTCCCATCTAGAATAGCCAATTTCAATTTAGCACTAGCATCTAGGTATGAGGGGTGCTAAGTAATTTGCTTTGCTTCTAGGCTAACTTTGATACTCTTGTACTAATCCAATACTAACCAAGTGAATCATGAATCAAAAAGGTACTTTGATAAAACAAAAGTAAATAAAGCTTGTAAAGTAAAACTGGGAAATAGGATCATAAGCATAAATTAAATGGAGTAATGCCTTGCTCATGGTGAGCTTTGCACTTTGCAAGAGTATTATCTTGCAACAATAGAACTTGCAATGGTGTTAGATTGCAAGAGTATAGCTTGCCTTGGTGGTTGAGGTGGTCAAAGTGGTCTTCTTCTCCTTGAAAGTAGACTTCCTCCTCCTCTTGATACTCCTCGGTACTAGCGTCTAAAATACGAATACGGGGTACAATCACCAAGCAATTCATTGGCTATTCTAAAAATCACATGTATTCACACAAACTATTCTATTCACACAATTAATACAATTTGGTGCATTGGTGGTCTTGCTTGAGGAAAAATAATTTCCTCTCATTTCATATGTAAATGATAGTTTCCATATAGTTCTTGAGGAATAATTTCCTCTCATTGAATCTTCTTTAAGATTTAATTTCTCAAACAATCACTCATGAATTCAGGTTGTCCTAAGTCAACCATTCATCATCATCATTTGAGAAAATGATTTAAATGAGGCAGAGATACCTCATACTATTTAACACTTCTACAAATGATTTAAAATCTCCAAATATTTCATATGAGAGCATTTGACCAGGGGTCCAAACTTCATATGAAAGTACTTGGGACAAGATTTAAATGAAGTGAAACACCTTATATAATTTACACAAATTAAACTAGCATCACACATTACTATTAAGTGGGTAGATGGGTTGTTTTCTTATTTAAGAAAAATAATTTCCTCTCATACTAAGTAAGGTGTTACTTTTAATTACTTAGAGAAATAATTTCCTCTCATTATCTGATTAAGATTTAATTTATCTTATGAATAGTATATGCCCTAGGTTGACTAAGTCATCCTCTTCATACTTATCATTTAAGAAAATGATTTAGATGAGGTGAAGCACCTCATACAATTTAATCCTAATATGGTAAAGATTTAATATCATCAAACAATTCATATGAGACCTAAATGACCAGAGTCTCTACCTCATTTTGAATTGTTCATGACAAGATTTAAATGAGAGAAAAACTCCCATGTGATTTATTAATAGTTTTGGACAATATCTTTGACTAGAAATAGCCACATAGTCCTTTAATTAAGCTAGGCCATGATCATTCAAAGTAAGCATGGTATATTTTTGCGTAAACAATTAGTACAAGTGTAATGTGATTTATAGGAGTTGGAATTAACTTAAAATCATTTGTGGTTGATTTTTAATAATTATTCTAAGGCAGAAAAGTCCCTGTCTTGTTTATTTTGCTACATTAATTCTATAAAGAATTTCAATGTGAGACCAGTGTGGTTGGATCAAGCATTTCATAAGCTTTCCAACAATATAAAATTTGTTGAATTTGGTGCAGTAGATTTGATTCTATTAAAATTTGAAAAAGCATCTGTGAGCTATTTGAATTAAAACTGAATTTGAGATTTGAATCTAAACGGGCCGGCGGGAAACGAAGTGGGCCGATTTGTTTGAAAAGCAGGAAGGCCAGCCCAGTAACGTTTCGGGCCAGCTGACAGAAGGTCCCACCTGTCAGCGACTGATTTTCTTACCGAAGCGGTACGAAGCGTCGACCGTAGGATTAGGACGCGATCGGACGACTGAGAGGCGTCGTCATCGTCGGGGGAGAGGAGCTCGCTGCGCCGGCGAGGTTGGGGGTCGGCGGCGTGACGGAGGTTCCCGCGGGGCTCTTCTGGGTGCGAGGCGACGTTGTCGACGGCGAGGGAGCGTCTGGTAGCAGTGGTGAGGCTCGGGGCGGCGTGAATCGGCGGCGGTGATCTGCGGGCTCCGGCGACCGTCGGCTTCAAATTGGAGCAGCTCCGGTGGAATTGGGACGAGGGAGGTGTTCGAGGAGATCAAGGAGGAGGAGGGGAGCAGATTGTGTGAAGGAAGAGGGGGCGGAGGAGCTCTATTTATAGGAGGGTGATGGAGGCCGGCGGGTGCTATGAGGGGTCGACAATGGCGCGGCGCCTCCAGCGAGGGAAGAGGGTCAGCGAGGTGTGCGCTAGATAGGTGTGGTCGAGGCGGTGCTAGGAGGCTAGACGGCGAGGTGGGGGACGGCCTGGCGAGCGCGTGCGACGGCGAAGTCTGGCGGCACTGGCGCGGGAGAACGGCGACGATGTCGATGGCGGCAGGCGGCGCGAGGACACGGGTCCGTGTCTGGCGGGTTCCTGGCGAGGTGGCGGAGCTCAACTTGTAGCCAGGGGGTCCAGGGGAGGCGTCGAGTGCTGGGGCGGCGTGTGGCCAGTGCACGTCTGTGGGCGCGCCCACGACGTCCTCGGCATGGCCCTGGGCAGCTCTGGGCGCGACGCGTGCCGTCACTGTGGGCTTCTCCTCCGGCGATGGCGGGCACAGGTGTGTTGAGGGGAGCCAGGGGGAGTAGAGGGACAAGGTTGGTCGAGCTAGGGAGGGGAGGATCTAGGGTTGGCATGTCCAAAGGTGACATGGCCGGCATGGCCTAGCCATGGCTATGTGTGGCCTCCATCTAGGGTTTCTGTGCTGCTGTGAGGAAGAGAGGGGACAAGGGGACAGGGTAGAGCAGTTAGGGGCATTAGGGTTGGGGGTAGAGTCACTATTTGACATAGTGTCAAATAGTACCATAATTAGGAAATTGCAAATTTGTCCAATTTTAAATGAGTTCAAATGGTTGACTAAATTGAAATGTGTGTGTTTAGTTAAGTTACAAATGACCAGAGAAGATGAGGTGTGGTGGTGGAAATTCTAAATTCAAAGTATTGCAAAAATTTCTAAGTGTGAGATTGTTGAGTAAGATAAAATGTTCCAACTTTGGATGAGCATAGTTTTTGATCCAAGATGAATTTGACATGGTGATCTTTACCAAAGTTGTTCTCCTTCATGTGCTCTTGGATGACATGCAAATAATTGGGACAGTTTAGTTTGAAAAACTTGAAATAGAGAGGTTCAAAGTAGTGACCAGAATATAAATGGCAGATTTGACTATTATTGTATGTGAGCCAATTTTGAGTTTGAATTTGATTTCATTTGTGTTTCTTTGATTCCAAAAGTGGTAATAAGGGTTTAATAACATTATTCAACTAATGGTGAGGACCAAAATGGTCTAGGGTCAAAATTTATAAAATGGCATAAGCCATATGTGAGGGTTTTGTGATTTTCTAACTTTTATTCTTTTATTTTTCTTTGCTTCATTTTGACAAGGGTGAGGTTTATTTGGTGTTAGGATAAGTGGGATAAAGGGTTCAAACCATTTTGAGGCAATGGAAGGGGCTAGGTCAAGATTTGATATTTTGGCTAAGTGCCACATATGCCTCTATGCATATGTTTGAATTTATTTTGTTTCTCACTTGAATTGGTTGGGGAGTACTTGGTTGAGTGTGTGGATGTATTTCAATTCATCTACTCAAGGTAGACAAAGCAAAGCTCATCATTTTCAAAAAGTAGCCATAGGCTTGCATATGCTTTTTTCTTAAATAAGATCTTTTCTTTTTATATATTTTAATTTTTCAAAGATTGATGACAAGAGGGATGAGGTTTTAGGGTTTAGTAAGTTGTGCAAGGTTTCACCACCATTTTAGCAAAGTAAGAAAAATAGAGTTCAAAACCTCCATATTAGGGCTATAGGCCCACATATCTATTTCTCTTCTATTTTGGGTTTCTCAAAATAGATCCAAAAGATTTTGAGAAGGTTAGGATTTAGGGTTTTTCTTACTTGATCTCTTTCTCTTTTATTTTATCTGGTTTGTGATCTTCACTTGATCACTTTAGGGTTTTAGGGTTTATCACATAAGCATAAAAACACTCATTATGGCAAAACACAAGTATTAGGTATGAGCACTATGCATAGCACTCTATGTAAGAAAAGTTTTTGTTGGTTCTCATTTTTGGAAAAAGGAAATTAATTTTCTCTTTGTTTTGAAATTTGGGGTGTTACAGTGCTCCAGGAAAATGCCAGGCGGAATTGGTTTCTTGTCGGATCCGAGCTTGGATAGCATATCTGCCGTGGTGTTATCGTCTCTCCTGACGTACTTGACTTTGTATCCGAGGAAGCACTTGGCGATCTCGTCAACTTCGTCTCTGTAAGCCGCCATGACGGAGTTTCTGGCGTTCCAGGTTCCGGCTACTTGTTGTGCCACCAGGTCGGAATCTCCGCAGCATATGATGTGCTTGATCCCAAAGTCCTTAGCGATGCGCAATCCGTGTAGTAGAGCCTCGTATTCCGCCATGTTGTTTGTAGCTTCGAAGTGAATCTGCAAGACGTACTGCAGTTCTTCTCCGGTTGGTGACTTCAGGGTGACTCCAGCCCCCGAGCCTTGGTGTTGCTTGGATCCGTCAAAGTGCATGATTGATGGCGTGTAAGACACACGTCCGTTGGGAACCCCAAGAGGAAGGTGTGATGCGTACAGCATCAAGTTTTCCCTCAGAAAGAAACCAAGGTTATCGAACCAGTAGGAGCCAAGAAGCACGTTGAAGGTTGTTGGTGGAGGAGTGTAGTGCGGCGCAACACCAGGGATTCCGGCGCCAACGTGGAACCTGCACAACACAATCACGGAACTTTTCCCCAACGTAACGGTGAGGTTGTCAATCTCACCGGCTTGCTGTAAACAAAGGATTAGATGTATACTGTGGATGATGATGATTGTTTGCGAAGAACAGTAAAGAACAATTGCAGCAGATTGTATTTCAGATGTAAAGAATAGGACCGGGGTCCACAGTTCACTAGCGGTGTCTCTCCCATAAGATAGCAGATGTTGGGTGAACAAATTACAGTTGGGCAATTGACAATAAAGAAGGCATAACAATGCACATACATATATCATGATGAGTACTATGAGATTTAATCAGGGCATTACGACAAAGTACATAGACCGCTATCCAGCATGCATCTATGCCTAAAAAGTCCACCTTCAGGTTATCATCCGAACCCCCTCCAGTATTAAGTTGTAAACAACAGACAATTGCATTAAGTATGGTGCGTAATGTAATCAACACAAATATCCTTAGAACTTTCACAACCTTAGAACTTTCTGTCACTGTCCCAGATTTAATGGAGGCATGAATCCACTATCGAGCATAAATACTCCCTCTTGGAGTCACAAGTATCAACTTGGCCAGAGCCTCTACTAGCAACGGAGAGCATGCAAGAACATAAATAACATATATGATAGATTGATAATCAACTTGACATAGTATTCAATATTCATCGGATCCCAACAAACACAACATGAAGAATTACAAATAGATGATCTTGATCATGATAGGCAGCTCACAAGATCTAACATGATAGCACAATGAGGAGAAGACGACCATCTAGCTACTGCTATGGACCCATAGTCCAGGGGTGAACTACTCACACATCGATCCGGAGGCGATCATGGCGATGAAGATACCTCCGGGAGATGATTCCCCTCTCCGGCAGAGTGCCGGAGGCGATCTCCTGAATCCCCCAAGATGGGATTGGCGGCGGCGGCGTCTCTGGAAGGTTTTCCATACCGTGGCTCTCGGTACTGGGGGTTTCGCGACGAAGGCTTTAAGTAGGCGGAAGGGCGGAGTCGGAGGCCTGACAGGGGGGCCACACAGTAGGGCGGCGCGGGTCGCCCCCTTGGCCGCGCCGCCTTATTGTGTCGGTGCCCCGTGGCCCCACTTCGTCTCTCCCTCGGACTTCTGGAAGCTTCGTGGAAAAATAGGCCCCTGGGCGTTGATTTCGTCCAATTCCGAGAATATTTCCTTACTAGGATTTCTGAAACCAAAAACAGCAGAAAACAAGCAATCGGCTCTTCGGCATCTCGTCAATAGGTTAGTGCCGGAAAATGCATAATAATGACATATAATGTGTATAAAACATGTGAGTATCATCAATAAAGTAGCATGGAACATAAGAAATTATAGATATGTTTGGGACGTATCAAGCATCCCCAAGCTTAGTTCCTACTCGCCCTCGAGTAGGTAAACGATAACAAAGATAATTTCTGAAGTGACATGCTATCATAATCTTGATCATAATATTGTAAAGCATATGAGATGAATGCAGCGATTTGAAGCAAGGATGAAGATAATGAGTAAACAAATGAATCATATAGCAAAGACTTTTCATGAATAATACTTTCAAGACAAGCATCAGTAAGACTTGCATAAGAGTTACTCATAAAGCAATAGATTCAAAGTAAAGGCATTGAAGCAACACAAAGGAAGATATAAGTCTCAGCGGTTGCTTTCAACTTCAACATATTTATCTCATGGATAATTTGTCAGCACAAAGCAATATAACAAGTGCAATAGGTAAACATGTAAGAATCAATGCACACAGTTGATACAAGTGTTTGCTTCTAAGATAGAAGGAATAGGAAAACTGACTCAACAATAAAGTAGAAGATAGGCCCTTCGCTGAGGGAAGCATTGATTACTATATTTGTGCTAGAGCTTTTCATTTTGAAAACAAGAAACAATTTTATCAACGGTAGTAATAAAGCATATGTGTTATGTATAAGACATCTTATAAGTTGCAAGCCTCATGCATAGTATACTAATAGTGCTCGCACCTTGTCCTAATTAGCTTGGATTAACACTGATTATCATTGCATAGCATATGTTTCAACCAAGTGTCACAAAGGGGTACCTCTATGCCGCTTGTACAAAGGTCTAAGGAGAAAGCTCGCATTGGATTTCTCGCTTTTGATTATTCTCAACTTAGACATCCATACCGGGACAACATAGACAACAGATAATGGACTCCTCTTTAATGCATAAGCATTTCAACAACAATTAATATTCGCATAAGAGATTGAGGATTGATTGTCCAAACTGAAACTTCCACCATGAATCATGGCTTTAGTTAGCGGCCAAATGTTCTTCTCTAACAGTATGCATACTCAAACCATTTGATTGTGAAAACTGCCCTTACTTCAGACAAGATGAACATGCATAGCAACTCACATGATATTCAACAAAGGTAAAAGTTGATGGCGTCCCCAGAAACATGGTTACCGCTCAACAAGCATCTTATTAAGAAATAAAACACATAAGTACATATTCTTCACCACAATAGTTTTTAAGCTATTTGTCCCATGAGCTATATATTGTAAAGGCAAAGAATAGAAATTTTAAAGGTAGCACTCAAGTAATTTACTTTGGAATGGCGGAGAAATACCATGTGGTAGGTAGGTATGGTGGACACAAATGGCATAGTTATTGGCTCAAGGATTTGGATGCACGAGAAGAATTCCTCTCAATACAAGGCTAGGCTAGCAAGGTTGTTTGAAGCAAACTCAAGTATAAAAGGTGCAGCAAAGCTCACATATGAACATATTGTAACTATTATAAGACTTTACATTGTCTCCTTGTTGTTCAAACACCTCAACCGAGAAAATATCTAGACTCTAGAGATCAATCATGCAAACCAAATTTTAACAAGCTCTATGTAGTTATTCATTAATGAGTACAAGGTACATGATGCAAGAGCTTAAACAAGATCTATATGAGCACAACAATTGCCAAGTATCACATTATTCAAGACATTAAACCATTTACCACAAGCGGCATTTTCCGTTTCCAACCATATAACAATGAATGAAATAGTTCAAATTTCGCAATGAACATTAAAGATGAAGCTAAGAACATATGTGTTCATACGAAACAGCGGAGCGTGTCTCTCTCCCAAACAAAGAATGCTAGTATCCGATTTATTCAAACAAAAACAAAAAATAAAAACAAACAGACGCTCCAAGTAAAGCACATAAGATGTGACGGAATAAAAATATAGTTTCACTAGAGGAACCTGATAAGTTGTCGATGAAGAAGGGATGCCTTGGGCATCCCCAAGCTTAGACGCTTGAGTCTTCTTAAAATATGCAGGGATGAACCACAGGGGCATCCCCAAGCTTAGACCTTTCACTCTTCTTGATCATATTGTATCATCCTCCTCTCTTGACCCTTGAAAACTTCCTCCACACCAAACTCGAAACAAACTCATTAGAGGGTCAGTGCATAATTCATATATTCAGAGGTGACATAATCATTCTTAACACTTCTGGACATTGCACAAAGCTACTAAAAGTTAATGGAACAAAGAAATCCATCAAACATAGCAAAAGAGGCAATGCGAAATAAAAGGCAGAATCTGTCAAAACAGAACAATTCGTAAAGACGAATTTTAAAGTGGCACCAGACTTGCTCAGATGAAAATGCCCAAATTGAATGAAAGTTGCGTACATATCTGATGATCACGCACGTAAATTGGCAGATTTTTTTGATTTTTCTACAGGGACTACTGCTCAAATTCGTGACAGCAAGAAATCTGTTCCTGCGCAGCAATCCAAATCTAGTATTGGCTTTACTATCAAAGACTTTACTTGGCACAACAATGCAATAAAATAAAGATAAGGAGAGGTTGCTACAGTAGTAACAACTTCCAAGACTCAAATATAAAACAAAGTGCAGAAATAAAATAATGGGTTGTCTCCCATAAGCGCTTTTCTTTAACGCCTTTCAACTAGGCGCAGAAAGTGTGAATCAAGTATTGTCAAGAGATGAAGCATCAACATCAATAGGTATCTTAGATGCTCCCCTATCCGTAGTGGTGCTAAGGGCTTTGTCAATTTTAGGCCTATAATAATTTTTTGGTTTAGGCACTTTAGAGACATACATAAACTTTTGCTCCTTACCCACATAAGCTTTCTCCTTAAACTTAAGAGAAGAAAAAGTTGAACCCAAGGTTCCCATAGCTTCTTCAAGTTCACTAATCCTATGGGTTCGATTATCAAGAGTAGCACAAGTTTCTAAAACAGCAATTCTCTCATTAATTCCACCTAGAGATTTATCAAGTTTATCAGTGCTATTAAGTAATATTCCCAATTTAGTCTCAATACTTGGGAGACCTTTCTCTATGGCCTCCAACTTTTTCATGACATCTTCAAGGGAGATTTCAATTTTAGCTTCATTAACAGGTGGCATTCCAACTAGAATCTCAATAATGCAACTAGCTTCTAAAGCAGGAGTGCCTAGGAAATTACCTCCCGCAAGAGTATCAAGAACATACCTATTCCAACTAGAGATTCCAACATAAAAGTTCCTAAGTAGTATAATAGTGGAGTGTTTCTTAATGCACCTATGATGAGCATTGCTAATTCTATACCAAGCATCTTTAAAACTTTCTCCCCCTTGTTGCTTAAAGGAACGAACTTCAACTTCCGGATTACTCATTTTTAGCAGTAGTAAATAAACCAAACTAAATAAAGTAAATGCAAGTAACTAATTTTTTTGTGTTTTTAATATGGAGAGCAAGACAGTAAATAAAGTAAAACTAGCAACTAATTTTTTTGTGTTTTGATATAATGCAGCAAACAAAGCAGTAAATAAAGTAAAGCAAGACAAAAACAAAGTAAAGAGATTGGAAGTGGAGACTCCCCTTGCAGCGTGTCTTGATCTCCCCGGCAACGGCGCCAGAAAAATGCTTGATGGCGTGTAAGACACACGTCCGTTGGGAACCCCAAGAGGAAGGTGTGATGCGTACAGCAGCAAGTTTTCCCTCAGAAAGAAAACAAGGTTATCGAACCAGTAGGAGCCAAGAAGCACGTTGAAGGTTGTTGGTGGAGGAGTGTAGTGCGGCGCAACACCAGGGATTCCGGCGCCAACGTGGAACCTGCACAACACAATCATAGAACTTTGGATTGTCAATCTCACCGGCTTGCTGTAAACAAAGGATTAGATGTATAGTGTGGATGATCATGGTTGTTTGCGAAGGGTGAACAAATTACAGTTGGGCAATTGACAAATAAAGAAGGCATAACAATGCACATACATATATCATGATGAGTACTATGAGATTTAATCAGGGCATTACGACAAAGTACATAGACCGCTATCCAGCATGCATCTATGCCTAGAAAGTCCACCTTCGAGGTTATCATCCGAACCCCCTCCGGTATTAAGTTGTAAACAACGGACAATTGCATTAAGTATGGTGCGTAATGTAATCAACACAAATATCCTTAGACAAAGCATCAATGTTTTATCCCTAGTGGCAACAACACATCCACAACCTTAGAACTTTCCGTCACTCGTCCCGCATTTAATGGAGGCATGAACCCACTATCGAGCATAAATACTCCCTCTTGGAGTCACAAGTATCAACTTGGCTAGAGCCTCTACTAGCAACGGAGAGCATGCAAGAACATAAATAACATATATGATAGATGGATAATCAACTTGACATAGTATTCAATATTCATCAGATCCCAACAAACACAACATGAAGAATTACAAATAGATGATCTTGATCATGATAGGCAGCTCACAAGATCTAACATGATAGCACAATGAGGAGAAGACGACCATCTAGCTACTGCTATGGACCCATAGTCCAGGGGTGAACTACTCACACATCGATCCGGAGGCGATCATGGCGATGAAGAGACCTCCGGGAGATGATTCCCCTCTCCGGCAGGGTGCCGGAGCCGATCTCCTGAATCCCCCGAGATGGGATTAGCGGCGGCGGCGTCTCTGGAAGGTTTTCCGTATCGTGGCTCTCGGTACTGGGGGTTTCGCGACGAAGGCTTTAAGTAGGCGGAAGGGCGGAGTCGGAGGCCTGACAGGGGGGCCACACAGTAGGGCGGCGTGGGCCCCCCCTTGGCCGCGCCGCCTTATTGTGTCGGCGCCCCGTGGCCCCACTTCGTCTCTCCCTCGGACTTCTGGAAGCTTCGTGGAAAAATAGGCCCCTGGGCGTTGATTTCATCCAATTCCGAGAATATTTCCTTACTAGGATTTCGAAACCGAAACAGCGAAAACCGCAACCGGCTCTTCGGCATCTCGTCAATAGGTTAGTGCCGGAAAATGCATAATAATGACATATAATGTGTATAAAACATGTGAGTATCATCAATAAAGTAGCATGGAACATAAGAAATTATAGATACGTTTGGGACGTATCAATGATCCATGGTTCTGGTTCCGGGTCAGGTGCGCCCTCCGGCGTTTCAGTCCAATCGGCAATAAAATCTGCCAATACTTGGGATTTGATCGCGGTTCTGGCTTAGTAGTTGATGTCAAATGGAGATAATTCAATGCCCCATTTTGCCACCCTGTTGCGTCGGAATTGTGAATGATGGTTGACTAGGGAGCCTTTCTAACCACTGTCATGGGGTGCTCCTGGAAGTAGTGCCTCAGCTTCCGGCTGCCAAGGAAAACTCCGTAGACTAGCTTCTGAAAGTGAGGGTAGCGCTGCTTGGATTCCGTTAGGACCTCGCTTATGTAGTAAACTGGCCTCTGGACTCCATGCTCGTAGCCTTCTTCCTTTCGCTCCACCACGATAACTAAGCTTACGACCTTGTTGGTGGCTGCCAGATAGAGGAACATTGGTTCTGAATCAGCTGGAGCCGCCAAAATAGGTGGGGATGTGAGTAATTCTTTCAACCCCTGAAGTGCTACGTCTGTTGCATCATCCCAGACAAATTTGTCTGATTTCTTCAGCAACTTGTATAAAGGTAGCGCCTTCTCACCAAGACGGCTAACAAATCTACTGATTGCGGCAACGCAACCAGTTAACCGTTGCACATCTTTGAGACAAGTTGGCCTTTTAATGCACAGAATTGCCTTGATCTTTTCCGGGTTAACTTCGATGCCTCTGTGGTACACAATGAAGCCAATGAGTTTTCCGGCTGGCACGCCAAAGACGCACTTCAGCGTATTCGACATCATATTGTACCGTCGGAGGTTGCCAAAGGTTTCCGTGAGGTCGCTGATCAAGTCGGATCATTTCCGGGTCATGACCGCGATGTCGTCGACGTAGGCGTGCACATTCCGGCCAATTTGGTCGCTGAGGCAGCGCTGCATCGTACGTTGGTAAGTGGCACCTGCATGCATTTTTCAAATCAAAGGGCATGGTGACATAGCAGTAAGTGCCAAAGGGTGTGATAAACGAGGTCGCCTTTTGGTCGGACTTCTTCATCCGGATCTGGTGATACCCGGAATATGCGTCAAGAAAACACAGAAGTTCCACCCCTGCCGTCGAATCAATGACCTGGTCAATGCGCGGCTAGGGGAACGGATCCTTCGGACAATGCTTATTCAAGCCGGAGTAATCGATGCACATTCTTAGTATTTCAGAATTCCTTTTGGGTACAAGGACGGCATTTGCGACCCAATCAGTATGGATAACTTCTACTACAAAACCTGCCTCTAGTAACTTTGCTAATTCCATCCCTATGGCGCGGCGTTTTTTATCTCCAAAGCGTCGCATAGCTTGCTTCACCGGTCTTGCTCCCGGATTTATGTTGAGGTAGTGCTCAGCGAGTTCCCTTGGTACTCTGGACATGTCAGAAGGTTGCCATGCGAAGATATCCATGTTAGCACGGAGGAACTCGACGAGCGCGCTTTCCTATTTGGGGTCCATGTCGGCTCCGACTGAAACCTGCTTGGAGCTGTCGCCTATCTTGAGGTCGACCTGCTTGGTTTCTATCACGGCCTTGAACGAGGTCTTCTATTCGGAGATCTCCTTCTTGGTGGTATGCATATCTTTCGGATCCACCGCGGCTCTGTAGCCTTGCAGCTCCTCTCCAGTGATGACGGATTCTGCAAAGGCGGCTTCGCCCTCCTCGCAGTCTTGCGCCTTTTTGTAGTCTCCGGACACGGTGATCATGTCGTTAGGTCCCGGAATCTTGAGCTTGTTGTAGATGTAGCATGCCCTTGCGTGAAACTTCTGAGAGGTGGGCCTGCCGAAGATTACATGGTAGGAGCTTTTGAACGGCACAATCTCGAACTTGATCATCTCTTCGCGGAAATTGTTGACGTCACCGAAAGCCACGGGAAGTTTGATGCTGCCGAGGGAGTTGGCCTTTTTACCCGGAATCACACCATGGAATTCAGTGGTGCTGTGCTTGAGTTGTTCCTTGGTAAGGTTCATCCTCTCCAGAGTCTCCAGGTACATGATGTTTAGGCTGGCTCCGCCATCCATAAGGCACTTGGAGAAGTCATACCCGTCTATGCGGGGACTTACAACCAGGGCGTAGCACTCTTTTGGGATGATGGCCGGGTGATCTGCCCTGTCAAATGTGCAGGGTTTTTCCGACCACTTGACATACTGAGGTACGGCCGGAACCGTTGCATTGAGGATCCGGAGGGCCGATTTCTTGGCCCAGACCGTTGGAGTTCCGAGGAAGGTGTGGTAAGCTCCAACACTCTTTTTTCCGAAGGGGTTGGATTTGTTAGCTGCGGAACCCTCTTTGGGATCCGGCGAAGCATCATCCTCGTCCATGGCCTCGGAGCTGTCCTCTTCTTTGTCCTTGTTCTTGCCCTTGCCTCCTTTGTCGCGTGGGCGGTGCTTCCGGGCTCGCTTGTATCCTGCTTCCGGGTCAGATTTGAGATCATTGACCCACTTGCAGTTGCGATTGGTGTGAGTGGACCTGCCCGTAGCCGGATCCAGATGGGCCAGCCAGGGCATGTCTCTGTACTCCTCGTATGTTTGGGGAGCGCGGGTTCCGGCAGCGGTGACTGATACGTCTCCAACGTATCTATAATTTCTTATGTTCCATGCTAGTTTTATGACAATACCTACATGTTTTATATACACTTTATATCATTTTTATGCATTTTCCGGGACTAACCTATTAACAAGATGCCGAAGTGCCGCTTCTCGTTTTCTGCTGTTTTTGGTTCCAGAAAAGCTGTTCGGGCAATATTCTCGGAATTCGACGAAACAAAAGCCAAACCTTCTATTTTTCCGAGGGACACACGGAGCCAGAAGGGCAAGCCCGGGGGAGGCCCAGGGCCTCCTCCCCATAGGGCGGCGCGGCCAGGCCCCCAGGCGCGCCGGGGTGTGGGGAGCCCACCTCGGGACTCCACCGACATCGCCCCTTTGCCTATTTATTCCCCCACGACGCGAAAACCCGAGGGAGATCGATCATATTCCAGAAGAACTCCCGGAGCACCGCCGCCATCACGAAACCTAGTTTCGGGGGTCAGAAGTTCCTGCTTCGGCACCCTGCCGGGATGGGGATCGACCCCCGGAGCCCTCTCCATCGACGCCACCGCCTCCATCATGCTCCGTGAGTAGTTCCCCCATGGACTACGGGTTCTAGCAGTAGCTAGTTGGTATTCTCTCTCCCATGTACTTCAATACAATGATCTCATGAGCTGCCTTACATGATTGAGATCCATCCGATGTAATCGGTGTTGTGTTTGTTGGGATCCGATGAATTGTTACATTATGATCGGTCTATCTATATAAGTTTGTGAAGTTATTGTTGCTGCAACCTTGTTGTGTTTAATGCTTGTCACTAGTGCACGAGTGGCATGATCTTAGATTTAAGCTCTATAATTATTGCTTAGATTGTATCTACAAGTTGTTTGGACATGTCTATGTCCGGAACCCGAGGCCCCAGAGTGACAACAGAATCGGGATAACTGGAGGGGAAGGCTTAGATATGAGGATCACATGTTTTCACCAAGTGTTAATGCTTTGCTCCGGTGCTCTATTAAAAGGAGTACCTTAATTACCAGTAGATTCCCTTGAGGCCCGGTTGCCACCGGCTGGTAGGACAAAAGATGTTGTGCAAGTTTCTCATTGCGAGCACGTATTACTATATATGGAAAACATGCCTACGTATAATTAATAGACTGGATGTTCTGTCTTAATGCTATTTTAATCCTATCAATTGCCCAACTGTAATTTGTTCACCCAACACTTGTTATTGGAGAGTTACCACTAGTGTAGATAGCTGGGAACCCCGGTCCATCTTTCATCATCAAATACTCACTCGGTCCTATATGCCATTAGAAGTAGTATCAACTATTTTCTCGGTGCCATTGCCTCCGTGTTACCGCTATCGCTGCCGTGTTACTGTTACTATTGCTCTCATATTACTGCTGCTTTCACATCACCCCTATTACTAGTGCTTTTCCAGCTGCAGCTGAATTGACAACTCAGTTGTTAAGGCTTATAAGTATTCTTTGTCTCCCCTTGTGTCGAATCAATAAATTTGGGTTTTACTTCCCTCGAAGACTATTGCGATCCCCTATACTTGTGGGTCATCAAGACTATTTTCTGGCGCCGTTGCCGGGGAGCATAGCTCTACTCATAAGTTCACCTGGGGAGTACACTCTACCTCTCTCTCTGTTTTTATTTTATTTTGTTTTTCTTAGTTTAGTTTTGTCTAGTTTATTTGTGCTTAGTTTATTTGTGTCTAGTATTATTTTGCTTAGTTTACTTTTGTCTAGTTTGTTTTTGTCTTGTTTTATTTTTCTTATATACCCGAAAATCCATAAAAATTTGACAAACCAAAAAATTAAAAACTGTTGTTATGGAAGAACCCACAACCTGTATGGATCTTATAGAATTATATATTAATTATAGAGAATCAAGAAAGGGTAAAGTCATGAGTACCGTGTTAGAAAAATTGAATACAATTGCTAAAACCATGATATAAACTGTTGCTCTAAACAGGATACTAAACATCTTAAATTCCAATGTGGCTTTAGTGAAGAAGTTTTAATTGTGAACTATCATTGGAATAACTATATTCATCTTGGGTTCGAAGAAGTAGAACAATTTGTTTTATTTATGGGAGCCTCTGAGATAGAATCCTTCATGGCTAAAAATTATAAAACTTGTATTGTTTGTAAGGACCTTAAAGATTATGTCTCTTCTATCCTTGATTATTACATAGAACATTACAGCAATAATCCTTATATCATTGATTATAAAGAGAGACTCATTCATGCACAAGAATGCACTCACAATTTGCAGGAACCTGTGGAAGAAGAAATTGATGAACCAGAAAGCTCATTAGATGAAAAAGAGGAGGAGAGTGATGAACAAAAGGAGGAAGAATGGATTAGCTACCCATGCCAACCTTCTAATGTGAGTAACTCTTTATCTCTTACACTATTTGATTGTCCTCCATGCTTACCAAAGGAGGATGAATGTTATGTTCCTGTGGATTCTCTTGAAATATTCCCTATGAGTAAAACTTGTGAAAATTATTATGCTACTGTTATTTATGATAATCCATGCTATTTCGAAAAATGTTATGATAATCCTTTATTTGTGGCTGATATCGAAATGCATGGTACTAAAGAGTTTTGCTTAGCAAATGTTTATGATAAAGCTCTAGATGATGGTCCTATGTTACTTGATAATATTAATTGTACTACTAATGAAAATGGGATTGGAGAGGTCTTGACTTTATCTAGGAGTCCCATATCTCTTAAGAATGATCAATCATCTTGTTATAGATTATTAAAAAGTGGGTTTGAAAGTTTTGATCCCACTATTTTTGAGCTTGATAAAAATTATGTGTTTGTAAATCATGAAAAGCATGATGTATGTGATAGTTATATTGTTGAGTTTGTTCATGATGATACTGGAAATTATTATGAGAGAGGAAAATATGGTTCTAGAAATTTTCATGGTACTAAAACACCTATCTACATACTGAAAATTTTCAAGTTACTCGTGTTTTATCTTCCTATGCTTGTCACTTTGTTCTTCATGAATTTATTTGTGTACAAGATTCCTATGCATAGGAAGTGGGTTAGGCTTAAATGTGCTTTGAATTTGCTTCTTGATGCTCCTTTTGCTTCATTTTCTATTTTCATGTGAGCATCATTAAAATCTTCTGCGCCTAGCTGAAAGGCGTTAAAGAAAAGCGCTTATGGGAGACAACCCATTATTTTATTCTAAAATTTTTATTTTATATTTGAGTCAAGGTGCTTGTTACTACTGTAGAAATACCTTTGTATCTTTATCTTCTTGCATTGTTGTGCCAAGTAAAGTCTTTGATAGACAGTTGATACTAGATTTGGATTTCTGCGCAGAAACAGATTTTTAGCTGTCACGAATTTGAGTTTTTCTCTCTGTAGAAAACTCGTAAAATCCTGAAAAATTTCATGCGTAATCCTCAGATATGTACGCAACTTTCGTTCAACGGGAGCTTTTCCATCTGAGCATGTTAAGTGCCTCGAAAAAATTCGTCTTTACGGACTGTTCTGTTTTGACAGATTCTACCTTTTATTTTGCATTGCCTCTTTTACTGTGTTTGAGTGGATTTCTTTGCTCCATTAAATTTCAGTAGTCTTGGGTAATGTCCAGAAGTGTTGGGAATGATTGTGTCCTTGCTGAACATGTGAATTTTTGATTATGCACTAACCCTCTAATGAGATTGCTTTGAGTTTGGTGTGAAGGAAGTTTTCAAGGATCAAGAGAGGAGGATGATATAATATGATCAAGAAGAGTGAAAAGTCTAAGCTTGGGGATGCCCCCGTGGTTCCTCCCTGCATATTTCAAGAAGACTCAAGAGTCTAAGCTTGGGGATGCCCAAGGCATCCCCTTCTTCATCAACAACTTATCAGGTCACCTCTAGTGAACCTATATTTTAATTCCGTCACATCTTATGTACTTTACTAGGAGCGTCTGTGTGCTTTTATTTTTGTTTTGTTATTTTCACTCTCTGAATAAATCGGATCCTAACATGCTTGTGTGGGAGAGAGACACGCTCCGCTTTTTCATTTGAACACTTTTGTTGTTCGTTTTATTTTTCATGTTCATGGCGAAAGCTGAAAGCCGCAACACTTATTATCATTTTGTTGGAAACAAAAAATGCTTCACGTGGTAATTGGTATATTGTCTTGAATAATTTGATACTTGGTAATTGTTTTGAGCTCTCAAGTAGATCATGTTTAAGCTCTTGCATCATGTAGTTTAAACCTATTAGTGGAGAACTACTGTAGAGCTTGTTGAAATTTGGTTTGCATGATTGGTCTCTCTAAGGTCTAGATATATTCTGGTAAAAGTGTTTGAGCAACAAGGAAGACAGTGTAGAGTCTTATAATTCTTGCAATATGTTCTTATGTAAGTTTTGCTGTACCGGTTTATACTTGTGTTTATTTCAAACAACCTTGCTAGCCCAACCCTTGTACTGAGAGGGAATGCTTCTCGTGCATCCAAAACCTTGAGCCAAAACCTATGCCATTTGTGTCCACCATAACTACCTACTATGTGGTATTTTTCTGCCATTCCAAGTAAATACTTCATGTGCTACCTTTAAACAATTCAAAACTTTATTACTCCTTATTTGTGTCAATGTTTTATAGCTCATGAGGAAGTAGGTGGTGTTTTATCTTTCAATCTTGTTGGGCAGACTTTCACCAATGGACTAGTGGCATATACATCCGCTTATCCAATAATTTTGCAAAAAGAGCTGGCAACGGGGTGCCCAGCCCCAATTAATTAACTTTCATTAATAATTCTCTTCACATGTTTTTCCCTGATTCATCAGTAAGCAACTTAATTTTGTAATAGACACTCCTCCATGGTATGTGAAATGTTGGAAGACACCCGAGGATTCGGTATGCCATGGTTTGTGAAAGCAAAAGATTGGGAGGAGTGTCATCTATAAATAAAACTAAAATACATGTGTAAACAAAAGAGAAGAGGGATGATCTACCTTGCTGGTAGAGATAACGCCCTTCATGGGCGCCGCTCTTTGAAAGTCTGTTTGACAAGGGGGTTAGAGTGCCTACTACCATTCATTGAAAACAACAAACACCTCTCAAAACTTTATTTTTATGCTCTCTATATGATTTCAAAACTTGAAAAGCTCTAGCACATGATTTAATCACTGCTTCCCTCTGCGAAGGGACTTTCTTTTACTTTATGTTGAGTCAGCTTACCTACCTCATTCTATCTTAGAAGCAAACACTTGTGTCAACTATGTGCACTGATTCTTACATGCTTACTTATTGCACTTATTATATTACTTTGTGTTGACAATTATCCATGAGATATGCATGTTGAAAGTTGAAAGCAATTGCTGAAACTTAAATCCTGCTTTGTGTTGCTTCAAAACCTCTTATTAAGAATCTATTGCTTTATGAGTTAACTCTTACGCAAGACTTTTTGATGCTTGTCTTGAAAGTACTATTCATGAAAAGTTTTTGCTATATGATTCAGTTGTTTTGTCATTATCTTTTTGTTAGCAAACTATAGACCATTTCTTTGAGTCACTTCATTCATCTCATATTCTTTACAATAGTATTGATCAAGATTATGTTGGTAGCATGTCACTTCAGAAATTATTCTTTTTATCGTTTACCTACTCGAGGGCGAGTATGAACTAAGCTTGGGGATGCTTGATACATCTCCAACGTATCTATAATTTCTTATGTTCCATGCTAGTTTTATGACAATACCTACATGTTTTATATACACTTTATATCATTTTTATGCATTTTCCGGGACTAACCTATTAACAAGATGCCGAAGTGCCCTGTTTTCTGCTGTTTTTGGTTCCAGAAAAGCTGTTCGGGCAATATTCTCGGAATTCGACGAAACAAAAGCCAAACCTTCTATTTTTCCGAGGGACACACGGAGCCAGAAGGGCAAGCCCGGGGGAGGCCCAGGGCCTCCTCCCCATAGGGCGGCGCGGCCAGGCCCCTGGCGCGCCGGGGTGTGGGGAGCCCACCTCGGGACTCCACCGACATCGCCCCTTTGCCTATTTATTCCCCCACGACGCGAAAACCCGAGGGAGAGCGATCATATTCCAGAAGAACTCCCGGAGCACCGCCGCCATCGCGAAACCTAGTTTCGGGGGTCAGAAGTTCCTGCTTCGGCACCCTGCCGGGACGGGGATCGACCCCCGGAGCCCTCTCCATCGACGCCACCGCCTCCATCATGCTCTGTGAGTAGTTCCCCCATGGACTACGGGTTCTAGCAGTAGCTAGTTGGTATTCTCTCTCCCATGTACTTCAATACAATGATCTCATGAGCTGCCTTACATGATTGAGATCCATCTGATGTAATCAGTGTTGTGCTTGTTGGGATCCGATGAATTGTTACATTATGATCAGTCTATCTATATAAGTTTGTGAAGTTATTGTTGCTGCAACCTTGTTGTGTTTAATGCTTCTCACTAGTGCACGAGTGGCATGATCTTAGATTTAAGCTCTATAATTATTGCTTAGATTGTATCTACAATTGTTTGCACATGTCTATGTCCGGAACCCGAGGCCCCAGAGTGACATCAACTGGGATAACTGGAGGGGAAGGCTTAGATATGAGGATCACATGTTTTCACCAAGTGTTAATGCTTTGCTCCGGTGCTCTATTAAAAGGAGTACCTTAATTACCAATAGATTCCCTTGAGGCCCGGCTGCCACCGGCTGGTAGGACAAAAGATGTTGTGCAAGTTTCTCATTGCGAGCACGTATGACTATATATGGAAAACATGCCTACGTATAATTAATAGACTGGATGTTCTGTCTTAATGCTATTTCAATCCTATCAATATCCCAACTGTAATTTGTTCACCCAACACTTGTTATTGGAGAGTTACCACTAGTGTAGATAGCTGGGAACCCCGGTCCATCTTTCATCATCAAATACTCACTCGGTCCTATATGCCATTAGAAGTAGTATCAACTATTTTCTGGTGCCATTGCCTCTGTGTTACTACTACTGCTGCTGTGTTACTGTTACTATTGCTCTCATATTACTGCTGCTTTCACATCACCCCTGTTACTAGTGCTTTTCCAGGTGCAGCTGAATTGACAACTCCGTTGTTAAGGCTTATAAGTATTCTTTGTCTCCTGATGTCTACGCACGCTTCTATTCCTGTAGACAGTGTTCGGCCTCCAAGAGCATAGGTTTGTAGAACAGCAGCAAGTTTCCCTTAAGTGGATCACCCAAGGTTTATCGAACTCAGGGAAGTAGAGGTCAGAGAAATCCCTCTCAAGCAACCCTGCAATTAAGATACAATAATTCTCTTGTGTCCCCAACACACCTAATACACTTGTCAGATGTATAGGTGCACTAGTTCGGCGAAGAGATAGTGAAATACAAGTAATATGGATGATTATAAGTAGTAATTGCAATCTGAAATAAAAATGGCAGCAAGCAAACATGTAGCAGAACTTATTGGAAATGGTGTTTCAATGCTTAGAAACAAGGCCTAGGGATCATACTTTCACTAGCGGACACTCTCAACAATGATCACATAATTGAACAATTAAATAACTTCTCTTCACTTGTGCTACTCTGAATTACTCTCCTATTGGAATCACTAATCATCACGTAGCGGCTACAAAAGCACCACTCAAAGTTCATCAAGTACTTGACAAACACCACTCATCACTACAAGAAAAGTTCTGATAGACAACGTCTCAAAATCGTCCGCTAAGGGGTATTTTTCGTCGCCCATGGGCCTAACCCGACGATATGGGTTCTGTTGTGGAAACTGCGTCAGGCAAAGTCCAACGACGTTTTTCGGTCCGTCGCGCTTGGGCGCCTTTCCGCCACGGAAAATCGGACCGTTGCGCAAGTGTTTCCGGGAGCCCGTTGACCGCCGACGTCATGCAAGCCGACACGTGGCGGACGCCGTTAGCCGGCGGTTAACGGCGTTAACCGGCCGAAACCCCGTGGTAGATGGTAGGCCCACACGAGGCCCGCCACGTCTTAAGCGGGCCGGGCCAGTCGACATAGTTTGACCGGTCAACTATATAGCTGGGCCGGCCCATTAGTTACGTGGGCCGGGCCTAACCTCTAAGGTTGACTGGTCAAAACTTACATGGGCCGGCCCATTTAACATGTGGGGTCCACCTTACAGCTCGCCGGGCCGGCCCAAGAAGCAAATGGGCCGGCCGAAACACAGGTGGGTCCCACTTTCTCGTTAAAGGGCCGGCCCATTTAGTGTGTGGGGTCCACCGTGTAGCAAGTGGGCCGGCCCAAAAACACAGGTGGGTCCCACTTTCCGGTTAAAGGGTCGGCCCATTTAGTATGTGGGGTCCACCATATAGCAAGTGGGCCGGCCCAACAAGATAGTGGGCCGGCCAAAAACACAGGTGGGTCCCACTTTCCTGTTAAAGGGCCGGCCCATTTGGTGTGTGGGGTCCACCATATAGCAAGTGGGCCGGCCCAACAAGATAGTGGGCCGGGCCAAAAGCACAGGTGGGTCCCACCTTCCTGTTAAAAGGCCGGCCCATTTAGTATGTGGGGTCCACCATATAGCAAGTGGGCCGGCCCAACAAGATAGTGGGCCGGGCCAAAAACCCATGTGGGTCCCACCTTCCTGTTAAAGGGCCGGCCCATTTAGTATGTGGGGTCCACCATATAGCAAGTGGGCCGGCCCAACAAGATAGTGGGCCGGCCCAACAAGATAGTGGGCCGGGCCAAAAGCACATGTGGGTCCCACCTTCCTGTTAAAGGGCCGGCCCATTTACCATGTGGGACCACCATATACCAAATGGGCTGGCCCAACAAGATAGTGGGCCGGCCCAATAAGCATGTGGATCCCACTATCGTGTAACCGGGCCGGCCTACTAAAGAAGTGGGCCGGCCCAAAATGAAAGTGGGTCCCACACTACGGTAAGTGGGCCGGCCCAATCTGTTGTAGTGCCCTACTTGTTTGACTAGTCAACATGCATTAAATTTCATGAGCCTAAAATCTGATATCAATGATACACACAATTACATACACAAATAAAAAAAGTAGGAAAATTACAAGGCAATTCATGTGCCCAAATAAAAAAATTACATAGAATCATTGAGGACTTCTATTAGCATCATCAATAACACGTTGACATTTGGCAATCGCTTTGATTGAATCTTGTGTACTCTTTGTCAACATATCGGCTACGGATCTTAAAGCGACAATACCATGTCTTTTATAAAGTACAGCCTTGAGATATTTACTTGTTTGATGAAAGCAAAGGTCTAGGTTGACGGCTATGAGAAGATGCATCGAAGAAATATCGAAGTTTTTGTGGGCCTCACTTCTAATGAAGATTGCTTCATCAAAACCGCATTTGATAATAATGCAAAAAGAGTTAAACGATGAACTATGCAAACATTTATTATGCAATGTAGATATAAGATAATAACTAGTTGCATAAATAAGACAATGTATGGAACTTGTACTAAGCACAAACTTACATCATAATGTTGCACAGGGTCGCTACAGATCCTTTTTTGGCGACTATCTTCTAATGATGACTGCTTCATTAAAACTGCATTCACAACAATTAACTATTCAAACATGTATTACGCAATGTAGAGATCAGATAACAGACATGTAGCAGTAAATAAGCACAAGATAAGATAAGATGCATGTACTAAGCACATACCGGCTCGTTGCAGGTCCTTCTCTTGCGTGCACTAGTCGTGGTCAACATGCCTGTCATTTTAGGTTCAGCCATCAAGTGAAATGCTAATCCTCCTGCTCCATTGTCCTTAATCTGTGTTTAGATATCACATTTAAGACCAAGTCAGCTGGTTTCAAATAACAAAAAACTTGAGCTGCCAAATGAATAAGCCAATATTTACCAGATATCGATTAAAACCAACTAGATGTTGCTTTGCATGAGATACGAATTTCGGACATTCAGATTTAGAGTAGGGTAATGCCAAGGTTTTCCACATAAAGTAAACTGGCATTAAGAATGACCAAATGTCGAGTTCAAATCACCTTCGCAGTTTCTCCAAGACAAGCATATCAAATAGGCATAAACATAGTAAAGCATGAATGGCATTGCTATGGCAGGGTTCCAAGTGTTAATCTCTTGCATAAGGAACAATGCATATAGGTTATAGATAATAACGGAAGTAAACTGCCAAAATTACCAACCAAGAACTCAGATTCCAACCTTCCCTAGCGTCCCCGCTGTTAATGTTGGATGTTCTAATAAGTGGTTCGCATGATCAATCCCTAGGAAAAATAACATTGACAAGTCAGTCTATGATAATACAAAGACCGGACATGCACGCAAAGCAATAACTATATAAGCTAAAGACGAGGTATAATAGAAAGCAGATTGGAAATGCACATGGCATGATTATAAAAGCAGTGTGAGAATAGCGGACACGAGAAAACAGCTAGCAGCTAGCGGTGAGCTAATGACGTGGTATAAGAACAAGCAGATTGGAAATGCCCATAGCATGACTATAAAAGCAAGTGCGACAATAGCATGCAGTACAAAAACGAGTTGGCAGCAAATGAATGGGTATAAGGCTATAAATATGTGGATGCACACAGGTGTCGATAGAATGAACAGGATGGTAGCGACCGGATAATGCTTTTGTACTTGTACAATATTTAAACAAACTTCATGCGAAGCAACACATCAAGAAAGTTAACGGCATATGAGATCTGCAAATAACTACACAAAACATGGCTAAAGAAACACCGCGATCTAACGGGCCAGCGTACTAACCAAGCTGCGGCGGGGTGGACGGGGCGGCAACTTGCATTCCAGCGGCGGCGAACGCGGGAGACGATGAATCGACCCTGTTTCAGTAGAAGCGGGCGTTAGTGAAGCAGATCTGGTTGGCTGGCAAGGGATTCGGTGAAGTTGATACAGCCGCTGCGCCGAGGTAGTCGGTGGCAAGGTCGGCGGTGAAGCAGATCCGTCGGTGGCGAAGTCGGCGGTGAAGCAGATCCGTCGGTGGCGAGGTCGGCGGTGAAGCAGATCCGTCGGTGACGAGGGCGGCGGGGGAGCGGATCGGGTGGGTGGACAGCCAACACGATCAAGGCTACGCTGTGGAGGAGTATGCCGGCGGCGAAGCATATCTAGTACTGTAGAGAGTCAGAGCTTTGGCGTGTGAGAGTATTTTTGAGCTAATGGGGCGAATGGTTGGTGGGTGGGTGTGGGCCCGTGGGGAGGGTTCGGGATCTAGGCAAGATATTTCATTGTTACCGAATGAGCCCTCCATGGTCGGTGGGTTGTAGCTTCCGGACCAGGGTTAAAAGGGTAAAACTGGTCACGGGATTTTCGAATGGATGCGGCGGGATGATTTGGCGCGCGGCCGAAATTTTCGGTTTCAAGCTACGAGCAGAACGACAAAAATAATGTTCTTCCCCAGGGAGCTCTCATTTCTTCCTCTTCTCTTTCTCCCTCGAGTCTTTCCCACTCCCCCGGCTCCTCTCCCCTTCTCTCCGGCGGCCTCGCCGGCGGAGACGAGGCCGACTTCTCTCTGTATATTGTACACCCTCCGAACTAAATTAATTGATTCAACTTTCCTTAGACGTGTATGTATCTAGAGTAAAAACATGTGTGGATACATCCATATTTAGATAAGAAAAGTTGAGTCAGCTAATTTGGATCCGAGGGAGTTAGTGTTGTTGTAAGCTTAGATCCAGTGTTTCCCATGAGCAGAATGGCGCAATGGAGTCGGGGATCTCGTCATCGGCTTCAGATCTGGCTTGTGGTGAATCTGGCGGATCTTGCCGGCCAAACCCCGATCTGGTGCCATCAATGTGATGGCGCTAACGGTGAGGCTTGCTTTGGTCGGTGCTTCGGATCCGGCCAATGGGGAAGTCAAGCTGCTAAAGTTCACAAGCTCGGGGCATACGACGGCGTCATCCGTCTTGCCCGTGCACATCTTGGCCTTTCAGCGGCCCTTCTCAGAGCCAATATGCCGTTGCCGAGGCCTTTCTTCTCCTTCGTCCCGGCGACTACCGGCGACACCGTCCCAAGTGGTGCGTCCCCGGCGACGGAGTTGCTCGGAAAGGATGCGGAGCGAGAGATCCGATGTGCGGTCGAGAAGGACTCGATTGATTTTCTTCTATATGTTTTGGGGTCCTTTTTGTAAAGTTGCAGGTTCTATTAGTTATTGTCTAGTACTTTTGGTCCTCTATGTAATTTTTTGGACTAGTTTCCATTGGCACTCATAAACTTGAATTTTGACAAGTTCACAGGGAAAAAAATTCCTTTGCACGTATGGCCTATCATGTATAAACATTCTTGAGATTTAAACTATATGTAATGTGCCATGCATTAACCCTAAACCATATATATGTAACTAACCCTAGCTGATCAAACCCTACTTAATTAAAACAAATAACCCTAAACTATACGCATGCACTTTATGCGCAAAGGCGCGGGTGCCTCTAATAATGTGTGTGCGCACTCGATCGATGATCCCTAAACCTTATACAACCCTGAAACCCTAATCCCTAATCCCTAAACCCTAAACACTAAACCCTATACCCTAAACCCTAACCCTAACCCTAAACCCTAATTAAACCCTATATATAGGCCAACGACACTTAATTGTGCATCAAGCATGCCAGGGGTGCCTCGCGGTCCTCTAATTAAATTAAATGTGCCATGCATTAACCCTAAACCATATATATGTAACTAACCATAGCTAATCAACCCTACTTAATGAAAACACATAACCCTAAAGTATACTAGCTATAACCCGATCTAATAAAAACATGCTCTATATATAGCAGCTAGCTAGCAAACCTTAGATTAACACCAATTAATATATACATGGCCTATATCGATCATGTTGTATAACATATCCCTGACGAGATTCATTAATTAATTATATAATTATCGTGATAAATTAATTAACTCTAATTTTGACAAGTTCTCTCGAATGAAAACACATTTGATTAAGTTGCCTCATAATATATATATATAATTAGTGTGCATGCATGTCCTACCATGCATTCGTGCATATGTTTTAATGTATATTTGAACATATTCTTGGGGATTTCAATCTCTCTCTCTCGATCATCTATATATCGTTGGTGGCCAAAAAACACACACATATATGCATGCAATTTATGCGTAAAGGCGCGGGTGCCTCTAATAATGTGTGTGCGCACTCGATCGATGATCCCTAAACCTTAAACAACCCTAAAACCGTAAATATATAATCCCTAATCCCTAAACCTAAACACCCTAAACACTAAACCCTAAACCCGGCCTAGACCCTAACCCTAACCCTAACCCTAAACCCTAGCTAACCCTAAACCCTAATTAAACCCTATGTATAGGCCAACGACACTTAATTGTGCATCGAGCAGGCCGGGGGTGCCTCTCGCGGTCCTCTAATTAAATTAAATGTGCCATGCATTAACCCTAAACCATATATATGTAACTAATTAACCCTAGCTAATCAACCCTACTTAATTAAAACACATAACCCTAAACTATACTAGCTAGCTATAACCCGATCTAATAAAAACATGCTCTATATATTGCAGCTAGCTAGCAAACCGTAGATTAACACCAATTAAAATATACATGGCCTATATCGATCATGTTGTATAACATATCCCCGAGATTCATTAATTAATTATATAATTATCGTGATAAATTAATTAACTTGAATTTTGACAAGTTCTCTCGAATGAAAACACATTTGATTAAGTTGCCTCATAATATATATATATAATTAGTGTGCATGCATGGCCTACAATGCATTCGTGCATATATTTAATTTATTGTATATTTGAACATATTCTTGGGGATTTCAATCTCTCTCTCGATCATCTATATATCGTTGGTGGCCCAAAAAACACACATATATACGCATGCATGCACTTTATGCGTAAAGGCGCGGGTGCCTCGATCTAATAATGTGTGTGCGCACTCGATGATCCCTAAAACCTTAAACAACCCTAAAACCCTAAATCCCTAATCCCTAAACCCTAAACCCTAAACACCCTAAACACTAAACCCTATACCCTAGACCCTAAACCCTCACTACAAGAAATCTGCCATAAGTTGACAAAATAGAGGTGTCACTGAAACGTCAATAATGGCTACTTGTGACGTTACGGTGACGCTTTTCAAAACGTCGAAAGCTGGGAGTCAGCAGTGACTGCTTAAGACGTTCCACTTGAAAACGTCGTAGAGCTTTGTGACGTTTCAAAATGTCACCGACGGCATGACGTTCCCAAAACGTCATGGGCACCTGCCCCGAGTCCGGCGTGGCAATCCGACGTGGCAAAATTATGACGAAACCAAAACGTCTTAATTCGAAATCAGCCCAGTCCAATTCTGTATTCTACATGGGCCGAGCCCAATAATTCCAGCCTTTTACCGTAAGCATTGGCCTTTGTTTTGGTCCATTTCTGTTTTGGGTCTTAGCCGTTTTGCACCTTTTTTCTATTTTGGGCCTCACCATTTTTCCAACCTTTCTCTATTTGGGCCTTAGCCTTTTACGATCTATTTATTCTTGGGTTGGTCAGGTTTATATTAACGATTAGACAATATATAAACATCAACACATGATGAAATCATCCATATAAGAGCAGTACTGAATATATTACAATATTTCCACAAATCAGATATATATACAGTAACCCATTGCATTGTAGTGATCTCTGCTCAGTACTTGTTATTGTGTCCAGTGCCACCCCAAAGATATCCTGGGAAAAACGAGCAGTTCCAGATTCAGTTCCAGATTCACATTACGGGGACATTCGGTTCCGGATTCACATTACAAGGAATTGTCCGCACCTGCTCGAGGTCGTCCACAGCCAAGCAGCAGGATGGCATTGGAAGCAGCGTACTCCTCCCGGCGACATCAGCAACGCGCTGGCTACCGGCAAAGGCGTGAACCCAGGCAGCCAGGGTGACACACCATTACAACCTGCGCAAGGTCCCAATTATCGGTAGCTGATCTAACCTGATGAAAGGAATGACACCAAAATTCAATCAGTAAACACCTAACTCAATCGAATATCTACTAATCAGGGCATGATTAACTGTCAAACAGCAAGAAACAACAAATTGCAGTAGGCAGCCCAGCGCAATATTAGCATGATCACGAGAGACAAATGTTCCCCAAATTAGAATGGCCTTCAACATACAAAGAGGACCAAGTGCATTTTTTAATATTCAGCTAGGAATTCTACAAAATATTTTCAGTCTATAAAAGTTCCAGCTGAAAAGTTACAAAATAAAATGTGCATCTCAACAATGGAATAAGCTTAAAGATGGATACACATATCGCAGGAAAACTATTTCATTGTCCACTTTAAAATGCACAAAGAAAGTTGCTGTCCATTAATTAAATTTGAGCATGGCATCTTCAAATTTCATAATACAACTACTCGTCATTATTTTAAACTAGGGATGCCATGACAAGATAATATGCATCATCAGAACGAAAACACATTTGAAGACAATCCAATTATTTTATTTCTAACACATCTAGGTTTAATTGCAACACACAAAAAAAACAAGCCTTATGCTGCCTGTTTAATCGCAGACTGCAACACAAAATAAAGAGAAGAAATGTAAAACAAGTTGCTGCTTATTATAGATGGCATATAATACAATAGAAGGAATTAAATAGCAGAAAAAACTGAACTGCATGGATTGTATAGTTGAAACCAGTTTTGCTGCATACAAAAAATACCAACAGGTGGTTCATTAGCACATAGCACTGCAGTTCTGAACGTTTTAGTTCAAAAAAATAAGAACACTGAAGTCAACATAGCCTTAAATAAAGTAAACACGGTATAGTGAGAAAGTATCTCGTTGTGTCTACTTACACCACGCAGCATGTAAGGAAGGAGATTGAATTCTTGGTTTTGAGAAACTTCACATGAAGCCCTAAGAACAGTATTCAAAAGGCATGTTGGTTGAATTCTTTCTTGTAAGTAGTTAACTGCTATGTCAATCTGCATAGTAGGGGAGTATTGTTGGTTGGATTTAGTTTAACTACCATCAATTTTACAAGGTCCAAATTAATCAATAGATATCCCTTCGTAGGTGAATGTGTCATTCAAGAGATATCTTAGATTCTAGACAATAGATAAGACATGGACCAGTTAACGAACTAAGATTAAGATCAAGATGTTTTTCTTTTTTGTAAGTAGTTAACTGCTATGTCAATCTGCATAGTAGCGGAGCAGATGTTGGTTGGAATAGCGGAGCAGTGCTCACCAAATCTTGGTCACGCCTTTGCTTCTTGTACATATGAAGCCAAGTGTTGAGCAGAACCTTAATTTGCATATACCATATGAAATTGCCGTCAGTTGCAAGTTAAAATTTATGGTAGTAACATCTAATGCAATCCCTACAATATGACCTGTTCTTCTCTTGACATGTTTATTAACAAAATGGGAATGAACTAGTTGAAAGAGTAGAGCAGTTTAAACACTTCCCTAGCTTCAGTAAGAGGTTTTTCCTTGGGAGGTAGTAACAAAAGAGTATATGAAAATAAAAAGGCATTTCCTTCGGACCCCAAATTGCCTAAAAAAAGTAGCAAGAGGAGCGATCAGTTGCCTAGACATTTAATACATGTTCAAGATTCATGACTTAATGACATCTATGTCACGAATAATTACATCACGAGGATACAATTCACCTACACTACCGCACATATCAATGGGGACATGTTACCCAGGTAACATCTCAACTAGTTGTGCTCAAAGAAATGAACGGATTCCCAAAATTGGCATGTGCAATGCGCCATGGATGCTAATCAGCACCAGCACTAGAGCAGCTGAGCTGAATTTGAAAATAACGGAGTCATGGACAGCCACCCGATCAGCCAAAATATGCCCAGCTCCTGAATCGCATCCTAATCAGCTCAGGACCCAATAACACCAAGCAACGAGCTCCGGTAAAGACACAATCATAACATTTAACCGCGAGATCGCACGAAGGGGTCGGGAGCGGAGCCCATACCACGCCGAGATTGGAGTAGCGCAGCCGCCGGAGCAGCGCCTCCGCCCCGGGCCGCAGAGCCGGCGCCACCTCCCCGTACCGCCGCCGTCGACCGGATCGAGGAGGAGGGACGCGTCCGGCACCAGCCGCACGGGTCGCTCGACGGCCATGGCTGCGGTGAGGTGGACGGACGGGTTCGGGTTTCGTTCCGTTGGGCGTTGGGGGTTGGGGCCGGACACGAGGAAGGAGAAGTTCTTGAGCGTGCCCTTCTTCCGGAGCACCTTGCCGATGCTGTTGCCGGCGGCGCCGCGCCAGCGTGAGCGCCACCGCCTCCCACATCTCCGATCCGATCCGGCGGTCACCGGGCGCGCGTGCGTGCGTGGGGATTCGCGGAACTTTGCGGGTGCGGGCGGAGGAGGAGAGCACGCGGGGAGGCGGTTCGGGGGCCGGAGTTGGCCGGGATCTAGGCCGGAGAGGAGGGGCGGCGGAAGGGAAATGGCTAGGGTTTCTGGCCGGCGGGGCGGTCTGGGTCGGTTTTGTTGGAGTGGTTTGGACTGGTCGTCGCGCGCGTGCCCAAAATCTTTAGGCGCCAATGGGAAAATCCAACGCAGCAATTTTGGTTCATGTTTGGTGCGTTGGATGCATTGGACGGTTGAGATCCAAGTCTGGGGCTGATCCTTGGTAGGTTGTTTCCTGGCTTCTGATTGGCTAGATTTTTTTTGGCCTGCTAATGACGTTTTGACCTAAATTGCCAATGACATTTTTGCCCAATAACGTCACGATTTTCTAGGGTTTTGCCCCCCCCGAGTGGCCAAGGACGGTCAAAGCTAGGAACGTCATAAAGCTATGACATTTTGATTTCCAGTCATAAAAAAAACGTCATATTATGGCAGATTTCTTGTAGTGTTGGCAGCCTAAGTGGGAGAAGATGGAGAACGAGCTGAGGGCGCGAGGAATCCGTCCAGGTACGGAGGGATGGGACCCAAGGGCCAAAAGCTGGTGGTACGGGCATGGGGGAGCGCTGAACCCGGAGACAGGGAGTGTGTTTACCAGGGCAAAATAATTACACCCACCCAAAACCTTATTGAGGCAATGAGGGATGCTCAAGAGGGAGGATCAGGTTCAACAGAGAGAACGACGCCACGACAAAAGCCCTCGGGAATCCCGAACACGGAGGACGTGTACGAGGCATGCCCGGGGACATTTCGTGGAAACTAGGGTTCCCCGGAAAGATGACCCGTACGGTTACTGAAGCCGTAAGAGAAAGATGGATCGGGATGCGGATGTTGTGGCGAAGTTGGTAACGGAAATGGATGTGATGAAGAAAACCGTGAGTGTACTAGTCGCCGAAAGAGATGCAGCTCGGGCGCAGCATGAAGATCATCCAATGGATCTCGGAAGCCGGCAGCGGAGAAGAAGCAGCGTGGCTTCCACGGAGGCCTCACCGGCTGGTGCACCGACGATCGAAATTACTGCACCGGAGCCTCGGCTGGTGGTCGAAGTTACTTGCACCGGAGCCTCCTCGCTACCCCGTGGACGATATAAAGGAGATGAAAGCATGTCATCTGTATTATCCTATCGGGAACATGTCCATGAAGGTAGCCATCGGCGAGTGCTTTACCACTGGAGCACTCCACCACAACAACCCCATTCAAGATGGCTATGCTCGTGTGATGGTGGAGGAGATAGTCCAAGGGTTTGAGGACCTGGACATTGACATTGCTACACCTGAAGGGGTGAAAAGACTTGGAGATGTCAAGCGCCAGTTCATTCTATGGCAGAAGAAATTTATCAAGTTTCCGGGCGAGGCGCCAACAAGTCCACCCCCGTACGGTGGTGGTGGTGGCGGTGGCGGTGACGGTGGCGGTGGCGGTGGCGGTGACGGTGGCGGTGGCGGTGACGGTGGCGGTGGTGCTTCACCTAATACACCTCATTCACGTCGGCCGACGCCGCCCCCGATCCTCGTCCGGCGGGTGATCGGACACCGGTACCGCCCCCAATCCACCTCCGGCGAAGAAGCGAAGCAGTCCCGGGTTATTAACCCGGACCCTTACGTACCTAAGAAAACAAAGGTACCGGAGGTATCACTCGAAGCCTCTCCCCAGGAGGTCTTGGGAAAGTAGTGCCGAGGAAGTCGAGGCGGGCGCGGCTGCTGATTTAGAGAAATGGCAGGCGAGCGTCAAGAAGAAAATAGAGGGCGAGCCCAAGCCGGTATATTCGACAAGGAAAAGCAGTGGGCTAAGTCATTTTTGAACACACCGTCCCAAGCCGCGAAGAATCGCACTGACGACTATTTACGTGAACTTCGTAGGGAAGCACTCGCGTTCAAGAACGAGGAAAGAGTTGGCGGAGAAGAAAGCCTTGGAGGACGAGGCCGAGAAAAAATTAGAAAGGGGGAAAGAAGTTGCCCAGCTCGGGGAACAAAGTAAACAATCGATCGCCCCGCTCATAGTGCAAGCCGCCGGTCCGGATGCCCCCGATATCATAGCAGCTGCGGCAGCTACATGGATTGATCTGTAGAAAGTGCCGGAAAACAAGCGGCCGACTTAGGTATCACTCTTCGTGCGGTGTTAGGCCTTGATGAGGCGCCAATGAAGGACGTAGTATTTACATATGTGAAGAATGGCCCTCTCATCGAGCCTGCGCGAGGAAGAGGATCTACCTCGACAAATGAAAGGTCTGCTAAATTGGTACAAGGGTTACATAAAACATGAAAACGCCAAAGACTATATCTATGCGGAAGTTAAATATGTGCATCACTTCAAACGTTACTGGGTACAAATTCCTCTGAGTGAATTGTTCCAGCTGTTCAATCTGCGCGAGCTCGACAAATCTATCATCAGTTGCTACGTTCTGTAAGTGATTTATTAATTTCTACCCCATCTCGTTCATTGCCTGCATTATATATATATATATATATATATATTGTCCTAACTATCTTGTTGTGTACGCTATATATTATACAGAATGAAGAAGCGGGAAATGCGAATAAGGAACATCCATGATGTTGGGTTCATTGACCCACACATCGTTAATTCATATGTGTTAGAACACCACCCCGCCGACGTGGAGGAAGACCTGTGGCGGTTTATTAGAAAACAACAAGAGAAAAGTGATATTCTATTTCCTTACCATTTTGGGTGAGTGTTTCTGTCTTGAGCACATTCTCTTTTGTTTACTCCATGCATGGTATGTGGCTAATCGATGAGTTATGCATGATTGTGCATGTATCGTGTCCGCAGGTTCCACTTGGATTCTTATGGTAATTAAAGTTCAGACCTCCTCGGTTCTCGTCCACGACTCTCCGAATATGGATCCGGCGCTTTGGGGCGACATGAGAAAAATGATGCAAAAGTAATTATTTTCATTCATTTGCGCTCTATATCGATCGGCCTATTTCGTTCATCATTTCCTAATATCAAGTAACTAATTAATAACTCTCTTGTTTATTTAATTTTCTTTGCCTCGTAGGGTTTGGAGACGGTTCGTAGATACCAAGGTCGGTGAATTCAAAAAAGAGCTACATTTTAAAATGGCGAGTGCCGACGATTGGGGATACTCAGCCACCGGGGACCAATCTATGTGGATACTATGTTTGTGAGAGGATCCGGAGATACCGCAATGAGCGGGACCGGACGTGTGAGAACAACATCACGAGGAATAACCTCCGGAAGACGCTTAGTCCGAAGCTCGCTTCCGACCACTTCAAGAGGAACTAGCTGGATGGTTGGCGAGGGAAGTCATCGATCCTAGAGGAGAACACTATTACGATGACGTAGATCTTTATGTGCACCGGAATTTGTAACTAACTTGTTCAAAATTGTATATGGTCATCCGATATTGAATATATATTGTATATGGTCATCCGATATTGAATATATATTGTATATTCCTCTTGAATTCTTTTTGGTTCTAATTTCAAATTTGTTTGAAATTGTACATTCATATGCATGTATGTATACGAGTACCGTAGAATATGTGAAACTCCTTCAAAATTAAAACCCAAAAGAAATAAAATAATACAAATTAAAAAGAAACCAGATTTAGGGGGAGGGGGGCTAAACCCTAAACCCTGCGGAGGCCTTTAGTCGCGGTTGGCCGGAAGAACCGCGACTAAAGGTCCTCCGCCCGGCGCTCGCCTGCGGCCCACGTGTATGGGCCTTTAGTCGCGGTTCGTAAGGAACCGCGACTAAAGGGGGGGGGCCTTTAGTCGCGCTACTTTGGTCGCGGTTGGGCCACCGCGACTAATGGCAGTTGCCAACCGCGACCAAAGCCCCTTTTTCCACCAGTGTGAACTACTTCATTCATTGTTATATGGTTGGAAACGGAAAATGCCGCATGTGGTAAATGGTATAATGTCTTCAATAATGTGATAATTGGAAATTTTTGTGCTCATATAGATCATGTTTAAGCTCTTGCATCATGTACCTTGTACCCATTAATGAAGAACTACATAGAGCTTGTTAAAATTCGGTTTGCATGATTGATCTCTAGAGTCTAGATATTTTCTGGTTAAGGTGTTTGAACAACAAGGAGACAATGTAAAGTCTTATAATACTTACAATATGTTCATATGTGAGTCTTGCTGCACCTTTTATACTTGAGTTTGCTTCAAACAACCTTGCTAGCCTAGCCTTGTATTGAGAGGAATTCTTCTCGTGCATCCAAATCCTTGAGCCAATAACCATGCAATTTGTGTCCACCATACCTACCTACCACATGGTATTTCTCTGCCATTCCAAAGTACATTACTTGAGTGCTACCTTTAAAATTCTATTCCTTTGTCTTTGCAATATATAGCTCATGGGAAAAATAGCCTAAAAACTATTGTGGTGAAGAATATGTACTTATGTGTCTTATTTCTTAATAAGTTGCTTGTTGAGCGGTAACCATGTTTATGGGGACGCCATCAACTTTTACCTTTGTTGAATATCATGTGAGTTGCTATGCATGTTCGTCTTGTCTGAAGTAAGGGCGATTTTCATGATCAAATGGTTTGAGTATGCATATTGTTAGAGAAGAACATTAGGCCGCTAACTAAAGCCATGATTCATGGTGGAAGTTTCAGTTTGGACAACTAATCCTCAATCTCTTATGAGAATTTTAACTATTGTTGAATGCCTATGCATTAAAGAGGAGTCCATTATCTGTTGTCTATGTTGTCCCGGTATGGATGTCTAAGTTGAGAATAACCAAAAGCGAGAAATTCAATGCGAGCTTTCTCATTAGACCTTTGTACAGGCGGCATAGAGGTACCCCTTTGTGACACTTGTTGAAACATATGCTATGCAATGATAATCCATGTTAATCCAAGCTAATTAGGACAAGGTGCGAGCACTATTGGTATACTATGCATGAGGCTTGCAACTTATAGGATGTCTTATACATAACACATATGCTTTATTACTACCGTTGACAAAATTGTTTCTTGTTTTCAAAATGAAAAGCTCTAGCACAAATATAGTAATCCATGCTTCCCTCTGCGAAGGGCCTATCTTCTACTTTATTGTTGAGTCAGTTTACCTACTTATTTCTATCTTAGAAGCAAACACTTGTGTCAACCGTGCATTGATTCTTACATGTTTACTTATTGCACTTGTTATATTACTTTGTGTTGACAATTATCCATGAGATAAATATGTTGAAGTTGAAAGCAACCGCTGAAACTTATATCTTCCTTTGTGTTGCTTCAATGCCTTTACTTAGAATTTATTGCTTTATGAGTAACTCTTATGCAAGTCTTATTGATGCTTGTCTTGAAAGTATTATTCATGAAAAGTCTTTGCTATATGATTCATTTACTCATTATCTTCATCATTGCTTCGAATCGCTGCATTCATCTCATATGCTTTACAATAGTATGATCAAGATTATAATAGCATGTCACTTCAGAAATTATCTTTGTTATCGTTTACCTACTCGAGGGCGAGTAGGAACTAAGCTTGGGGATGCTTGATACGTCTCAAACGTATCTATAATTTCTTATGTTCCATGCTACTTTATTGATGATACTCACATGTTTTATACACATTATATGTCATTATTATGCATTTTCCGGCACTAACCTATTGACGAGATGCCGAAGAGCCAGTTGCTATTTTCTGCTGTTTTTGGTTTCAGAAATCCTAGTAAGCAAATATTCTCGGAATTGGACGAAATCAACGCCCAGGTGCCTATTTTTCCACGAAGCTTCCAGAAGACCGAGGGAGATACGAAGTGGGGCCACGGGGCGCCGCCACACTAGGGCGGCGCGGCCTAGAGGGAGCCCGCGCGGCCCTAGCGTGTGGGGCCCCCGTGACGCCCCCGACTCTGCCCTTCCGCCTACTTAAAGCCTTCGTTGCGAAACCCCCAGTGCCGAGAGCCACGATACGGAAAACCTTACAGAGACGCCGCCGCCGCCAATCCCATCTCGGGGGATTCAGGAGATCGCCTCCGGCACCCTGCCGGAGAGGGGAATCATCTCCCGGAGGTCTCTTCATCGCCATGATCGCCTCCGGATCGATGTGTGAGTAGTCCACCCCTGGACTATGGGTCCATAACAGTGGCTAGTTGGTTGTCTTCTCCTCATTGTGCTATCATGTTAGATCTTGTGAGCTGCCTATCATGATCAAGATCATCTATTTGTAATGCTACATGTTGTGTTTGTTGGGATCCGATGAATATTGAATACTATGTCAAGTTGATTATCAATCTGTCATATATGTTGTTTATGTTCTTGCATGCTCTCCGTTGCTAGTACGAGGCTCTGGCCAAGTTCATACTTGTAACTCCAAGAGGGAGTATTTATGCTCGATAGTGGGTTCATGCCTCCATTAAATCTGGTGACAGAAAGTTCTAAGGTTGTGGATGTGTTGTTGCCACTAGGGATAAAACATCGATGCTTTGTCTAAGGATATTTGTGTTGATTACATTACGCACCATACTTAATGCAATTGTCTGTTGTTTGCAACTTAATACTGGAGGGGGTTCGGATGATAACCTGAAGGTGGACTTTTTAGGCATAGATGCATGCTGGATAGCGGTCTATGTACTTTGTCGTAATGCCCTGATTAAATCTCATAATACTCATCATGATAGATGTATGTGCAGTGTTATGCCTTCTTTATTTGTCAATTGCCCACTGTAATTTGTTCACCCAACATCTGTTTATCTTATGGGAGAGACACCACTAGTGAACTGTGGACCCCGGTCCAATTCTTTACATCTGAAATACAATCTACTGCAATTGTTCTTTACTGTTCTTCGCAAACAAACATCATCATCCACACTATACATCTAATCCTTTGTTTACAGCAAGCCGGTGAGATTGACAACCTCACTATTACGTTGGGGCAAAGTACTTTGATTGTGTTGTGCAGGTTCCACATTGGCGCCGGAATCCCTGGTGTTGCGCCGCACTACACTCCGCCACCAACAACCTTCACGTGCTCCTTGACTCCTACTGGTTCGATAACCTTGGTTTCTTACTGAGGGAAACTTGCTACTGTGCGCATCACACCTTCCTCTTGGGGTTCCCAACGGACGTGTGCCTTACACGCCATCATGGACTAACCACTGAGTCTAGGGCATACCTGGATAGTTGTGCTGGTTGTGTTTTCAGGAAAAGAACTCCAGACGACGCTGAAGAATTATTGGCTAGAATAGGCCGGAATCATGATGATTGGTCTACACATGAACCAACCCCGACACCAATATTGAAGAAGAGGGGTATGATTAAATTAAATGATGAAGATATGAGGGAAGCCAAGAAATCTCTTAAAGAGAAGGGTATTAAATCCGAAGATGTGAAGAATTTACCTCCTATAGAAGATTTATGTAATATCACTCCCCCTTCATCCATGATTGAGGTACACTCTCTTGAACGCTTTACTAGGGAAGATATTCCGTATTCAAAACCTCCTGCTCAATGCTTAGATGAGTTTGATAACTATATTGTTAAACAAAATAATTTCAATATGAGGGTAGAGAATCATTTAATGAAAAATTCTCGAGCTATTAGTGAATTGCATGGTATTGTGGAGAGAACCTCCAATGATGTTAAGATGCTTGTTAAACATTTTCATATGATTCAAACTCAAATTGATCAACTCACTAAAGTGCAAAATGACTTGTTAAAAAATAATTCTAAAGAAATACATGCTTATGAAGTAACAACTAGAGGCGGTGTTTCTACCCAAGATCCTCTATATCCTGAAGGGCATCCCAAAAGAGTTGAACAAGATTCTCAACGAACTGAAACTAGTGCTCCATCTAAGAAAAAGAAAAAGAAACATAAAACTGTTGTAGAATCCTCTGAGCATGTTAATGATCCTAATAGTATTTCTATTTCTGATGCTGAAACTGAAAGTGGTAATGAACATGATAAAGATAATGATAAGAATGATGCTTCTGATAAAGAAGAGGTTGAAGAAGAACCTGAAAAGCATGCTAAAAATAAAAAGTATACTAAAGAAGATTTTATTGCTAAGAAACATGGTAATGAAATGGAAACCTTGGGTTCAGAAGCAAATGCCTTTTCCTGCTAAGAAACTAAAATCAAAGGAAGAAGAACACTATAACAAATTCGGTGATTGGATGAAACCTTTATTCCTGCAAATACCTTTGACTGATGCTATTAAATTGCCTCCTTATTCAAAGTATATGAAAGATATTGTCTCTAACAAAAGGAAAATTCCTAATGAGGAGATTTCCACTATGCTTGCTAATTACTCTTTCAATGGCAAAGTTCCAAAGAAGCTGGGCGACCCAGAGGCACCTGGGAGCACCTGGGGATGACCAGTGGGGCACCCCAGGGTGGCACCCCACAGGCCGGCGCGGCCAGCAAGGGGGGTGCGCCACCCTGTTGTGTGGGGCCCTCCTTGCCCCACTTCTTCATCTCTTTCTCCCATCTCATTATCTCTCCCGAAAAAACTCGCACCAGCTTTCTCTCACTCGCGTTTCTGCTCAAGAGCTCAAGATTTCTCGATCTCTTTGCTCAGCCCAGATTCTCGTGCGAAATTTGGCACATTTGCTCTCCGGTATGTGACTCCTCCGATTATCCAAGTAGAATTTTGTTTGGTTGAGTATATCTTGAATATTTTGCTGCTGTAGGTAACATGTTTAGTGAGCTTGCATGCTTGTTCTAAGTGGTAAAAACTAGTTTTAATGCATGTTTAGTACTCTAGCAAGTTCCTATAGTAGTTTCCCTCAATTATATGTCACCAAATCAAATTTTATATTGTTTGTTGAAAAATTTCAGAAAATGGAGTGGAATAGTCATCAACTAAACCAACAAGAATTGGAGGTGCAACAAGTTATGAGAGTTAACCGCGAAGAGGGAGTATACCCTTCTTACTACCCGTGCGTTGATTTTATGAGGAGTGCAGGAATCCTGCGAGATGTTCAAAAACTGATTTCCAATGTAGGGTTGGAAAGTTTTGTTGTTGGTGAACCATACCAATATGCAAAATTGACCATGTCTGTGGTTCAGGATTTTGAATTCAATTGGTCTCAATCTAACCCCATGGTTCGATACAAAATTTATAATAAAACTGTCAAGTTGCCATTCGATGATTTTTGTGCAGCAATTAGAGTGCCATAATGGGGATCATGCGAGAAGATAAGGGGACTGCCGCAGGAGCTCTTGAATCTCTACAAGATGATTTGTCAAGGAAGGAGCTTCTCAGAGGATGGTGGTAAAATCAGTAGTATTCAATTCCCAGCTATTCGCTACTTTGCTTATGTCATCACCAAGTGCGTTCTTGCTAGAAAGAATGCAAGTAAGTTATCTATCCAGGATTTGGCTTTCCTAGCTGCTGCATGACAAGGTGATAGGACTTATAACTTGGGTGCTTTAATAGCCTATAGACTTTCTACTAACCGTGAGAAGGGAGGAATTTGTGGAGGTCTCATCGCCTCTCGCTTATTAGCTATGCATGGTGTAGAACCTCACCATCTTGATATTCAGCTCTCCATAGAGAAACTTGACATAGTCTCCATGATTAAGCATGACTTTGTTTCTGATTTGTCTAATTTGAGTAACCTGTCTTACAAGATAACATTTTACAAGAAAACTTGGAGAACAACTAAGAAAACTGAAAAACTAGTAGGATTGCCTGCACCCGTTCTGTTTAACCTTGATTCCAGGAGGGATTGGTCAGTCACGGAAGGTGAACTGAATGCATACATTGAGGGAGATGGTCATCATGCAAGAGACGGCACGGAGGAGGCCGAGGAACACCTTGACTCGTCATCCGATGCAGCAAGTTCTTCGCATCAACATGTTGGGCATGAGGAGCCTCCATTTTCTTCTGCACCGGGACCTTATTATGACTACGCCATGTATGATCCGCCGGCGTGGAACCCTGACCCTCGCTGGGGTTGATCTCCACTTAGGCCAAAAGCCTAAGCTTGGGGGGAGGTATACCAGCATCACTCATTCTTTACATATTATAGTTGCTGGATACTTGTACATACTTGTTTAGCTTCTTAAAGTGGTTTTCTAATAAGAGGGGGATGATATTTGGGGAAGTGCTGATAGAAAACAGATTCTGGGCTGATACCAAAAAAATTCTCAAAAACAGGAAGAAAGTTATTTTGCGAAGCCAATTTTTGTGCATGTTCCCCAGGTTATTATCTAACTTTAATTAGTTGAACACTTTTCGAGCTGAGCAGCGGAAGAATTTCTTAAAAATCGATTACTGTACTGCTGTCAAGTTTGACGAATTCCTGCTGCTTTGTGTTTGTGTCACTCTTTTAGTTTTCATTCTTTTGTTTTTGCTTTGTTTCTTTCCTAAAACACAAAAAGACCAAAAATATTTCTGTTGTTTCTCTTTACCATTTGTTTATTTTGGTTTCTTGTTTTTATTTTGCTTTATTTGCTATCGTTGGTTTGCTATAAGAAAATCCAAAAAGATTTTGCTTTGTTTGCTTTGTTTGCTTGTTTCCTTTTGTTCTTGTTTCCAATTCGAAAACACCAAAAATATTTGTTGTTCTTCTTTGGTTTTGTAAAGTTCATTATGGAGTTCAGTGGTCTTCGGTGGTGGGAGCTTGGTTTTCATTCCATATTATTCAAGCTACACAAGTGAAAGGCAATAATGACGATCTACGACAATTCGACTGTGATGAGAGGCTGGTATGAACTCTATTTGTTTTCATTTTTGTACATATACTCATCCATGTGAGCATTCTTAGTCGGTTCATGTGAGGTATATGTCATTTAATAAAGTCTAGTAGTTCATGATCTCTCATGCTTAGCTCCAATTTATTAATATAAGTAGCATGTCATAAATATTTGCTTGCATTTCTTTATTCATAGATAGGTATGACATTGTGGTATCCTCCTCTGAATAATTCACTTGAATCAACTTGGCACATGCTCACGCATGCATATGACTGAACAAATGTCAATTAAGCCTCGATGATTTACTTTACCTCGAGTTCTTGTATCACTTTTATGCCTCCGTTAATTTATTTTGTCGCAAGCATGATTATGACGATTCTTGCTCTCTTGATTGTCGCTTCCCGAGTCTATTGCTAGCCTTCACTTGTACGAGCGGGAACGCTGCTCGTGCTTCCAAACCCACGAAAACCAAGTTATTCCAGAGTGTCCACCAAAAATACCTATGCATGGCATTTCAAACCATTCCAAGTAAATTCTCATGTGCTACCTTTAAACCTTCAAAATACTTCTAATTTGTGTTGATGTTTTATAGCTCATGAGGAAATATGTGTTGTTTATCTTTCAATATTGTCATTTAGTCCTGACAGACTTTCATAATGGACTAGTGGCACATCCACTTATCCAATAATTTTGCAAAAAGAGCTGGCAACGGGGTTCCCAGCCCCAATTAATCAACTTTCATTAATAATTCTCTTCACATGTTTTGCCCTGATTTATCAGTAAGCAACTTAAATTGCAAATAGACACTCCTCCATGGTATGAGATTGTTGGAAGGCACCCGAGGATTCGGTTAGCCATGGCTTGTGTAAGCAAAGGTTGGGGGGAGTGTCATCCATAATAAAACTAAAGTACTTTTGTAAACAAAAGAGAAGAGGGATGATTTACCTTGCTGGTAGAGATAACGTCCTTCATGGGAGCCGCTCTTGAAAGTCTGGTTGATGAGGTAGTTAGAGTACCCACTATCATTCGTTGACAACAACAAACACCTCTCAAATTAATTTTACTCCTGTTTTACAAATGAAAAGCTCTAGCACATGTTAATCCCTGCTTCCCTCTGCGAAGGGTCAATCGTTTACTTTTACATTGAGTCTCCATCCTTTCTTTAAGCACCTTCTTGAGAACACAACTGTCATTCTTAGTATAATATGCTTGTCCCAAAATGTGATTAACTGTGGTATAACTTTGATGCTTTTATCTTTGATAATCTCTACTTCCAATCTTTCCTTGAACTTCAAAGGTTCCCGAGCATTTATGTTTTGCTATACAAATACGGGCAAGCGAGATACCACTTTATCATATCCTTTTATGAACATTGCAATCCTGCTGATAGACATGATTCATGATGCTTATTGTTAATTTGTTGGTACCTTTTCCATGATTGACATAGCTGTTAGATGATTTTATTTGCATGTATCTTATTATGAATTGCTTAAGTACTTGCCATATCATGAGAATATTTACATCATATGAAAAAATGTGTTCGTGAAAGTTCTTTTATCGCACTCAGTTGTTAACTGAATTGCTTGAGGACAAGCAATAAGCTAAGCTTGGGGGAGTTGATACGTCCAAAACGTACCTACTTTCGCAAACACTTTTGCTATTGTTTTGCCTCTAATTTGTGTATTTTGGATACAACTAACACGGACTAACGCTGTTTTCAGCAGAATTGCTCTGGTGTCTCGTTTTTGTGCAGAAATTCAACTTTCAGGAAAATCCTCGGAATTTATGTCGAAGGGCTTATTTTTCTAGAAGAATCACGGAGCCAGAAGGGCAGGCCTAGGGGAGGCCCAGGGCCCCCAGACACTAGGCCGGCGCGGCCTGGAGGGGGGGGGGGGCGCCGCCCTAGTGTGTGGCCCCCTCGGCTGGCCTCTGACGCCCCTCTCTGGACTAGTTAAGGGTTTCGATATAAAAACGCGAGACGAGAAGTCGAAGTCGCCAGAAACCATCCAGTACGCCGCCACCGTCGCGAAACTCCGTCTCGGGACCAGAAACTCCGTTCTGGCACTCCACCGGGACGGGGAATTGGAGGAGATCATCGCCATCATCACCACCGACGCCTCTCCATCGACCAGCCATGTTTCCCCCATCCATGTGTGAGTAATTCCCCCGTTGTAGGCTGAAGGGGATGGTAGGGATTGGATGAGATTGGTCATGTAATAGCATAAGATTGTTAGGGCATAGTGCCTAGTGTCACGTAATTGGTACTTTTATGATATTGTTGCAACTTGATATGCTTAATGCTTGTCACTAGGGCCCGAGTGCCATGATCTCAGATCTGAACATGTTATCAATTCATGATGATATTCATTGCTTTATGATCTTACACTGCAAGTTGTATACACGTATTGTTGTCGGAACCCGAGGCCCCAAAGTGACGAAATTGGGACAACCGAAGGGGAAGGCGGTGATATGAGGATCACATGTGTTCACGGAGTGTTAATGCTTTGCTCCGGTGCTCTATTAAAAGGAGTACCTTAATTTCCGATAGATTCCCTAGAGGCCCGGCTGCCACCGGCTGGAAGGACAAAAGATGTTGTGCAAGTTTCTCATTGCGAGCACGTACGACTAAATATGGAACACATGCCTATTGATTGATTAGTACTTGGATACCGTTTTATTATTATCTGCAAATACCCTACCTTGATTGTTACATGAGTTTCTCTCATCCATGCAACACCCGTCATCCATCCCTGTGCCTACTGATATTTTAATCCTGCTGTTTACTATAATCACTACTCTTTGCTTGTCTTTATTTCACTACTGCCACTTGCTATAAAACTGTTACTACTGATAAACTCTTGCGAGCAAGTCTGTTTCCAGGTGCAGCTGAACTAACAACTTCGCTGTTAAGGCTTTCAAGTATTCTTTGTCTTCCCTTGTGTCGAATCAATAAATTGGGTTTTACTTCCCGCGAAGACTGTTGCGATCCCCTATACTTGTGGGTCATCATCCAATTCCGAGAATATTTCCTGTGTAGGATTTCTGAAACCAAAAACAGCAGAAAACAGGAACTGGCGCTTCGGCATCTTGTTAATAGGTTAGTGCCGGAAAATGCATCAAAATGATATAAAGTGTATATAAAACATGTGAGTATTGTCATAAAACTAGCATGGAACATAAGAAATTATAGATATGTTTGAGACGTATCAAGCATCCCCAAGCTTAGTTCCTACTCGCCCTCGAATAGGTAAACGATAACAAGGATAATTTCTGAAGTGACATGCTACTATCATAATCTTGATCAATACTATTGTAAAGCATATGAGATGAATGAAGTGATTTAAAGCAATGGTGAAGATAATGACTAAACAACTGAATCATATAGCAAAGATTTTTCATGAATAGTACTTTCAAGACAAGCATCAACAAGGCTTGCATAAGAGTTAACTCATAAAGCAATAGATTCTTAATAGAAGGTTTTGAAGCAACACAAAGGAAGATTTAAGTTTCAGCAGTTGCTTTCAACTTCAACATGTATATCTCATGGATAATAGTCAACACAAAGTAATATGATGAGTGCAATAAGCAAGTATGTAAGAATCAATGCACACAGTTGACACAAGTGTTTGCTTCTAAGATGGAAAGAAGTAGGTAAACTGACTGAACATAAAGTAAAAGAAAGGCTCTTCGCAGAGGGAAGCAGGGATTACTCATGTGCTAGAGCTTTTATTTTAAAAACATGGAAACAATTTTGTCAACGGTAGTAATAATTCATATGTGTTATGCATAAAACATCCTATAAGTTGCAAGCCTCATGCATCGAATACCAATAGTGCTCGCACCTTGTCCTAATTAGCTCGGATATCTATGGATTATCATTGCATTACATATGTTTCAACCAAGTGTCACAAAGGGGTACCTCTATGCCACCTGTACAAAGGTCCAAGGAGATAAATCGCATTTGATTTCTCGATTTTGATAGATCTCAACTTGAGGACATCCATACCGGGACAACTTAGAAAACAGATAATGGACTCCTCTTTTATGCCTTAAGCATTCAACAAGAGATAACATTCTCATAAGAGATTTGAGGATTAATGTCCAAGCTGAAACTTCCACCATGATACATGGCTTTGGTTAGCGGCCCAATGTTCTTCTCTAACAATATGCATACTCAAACCATTCAACTCATGGCAAATCTCCTTACTTCAGACAAGACGAACATGCATAGAAACTCACATGATATTCAACAAAGGTGTGACAGGTTGATGGCGTCCTCAGATAACATGGTTACCGCTCAACAAGCAATTTACAAGAAATAAGATACATAAGCGACATATTGTTTACCACAATAGTTTTTAGGCTACTTTCCCATGAGCTATGTATTGCAAAGACAAGGAATGAATTTTTTAAAGGTAGCACGCAAGCAATTTACTTGGAATGGCAGAAAAATACCACATGATAGGTAGTTATGGTGGACACAAATGGCATAGGTTTTGGCTCAAGGTTTTGGATGCACGAGAAAGCATTCCCTCTCAGTACAAGGCTTTGGCTAGCAAGGTTGTTTGAAGCAAACACAAGTATGAACCGGTACAGGAAAACTTTCAAAAGAACATATTGCAAGCATTATAAGACTCTACACTGTCTTCCTTGTTGTGCAAACACTTTTACCAGAAAATATCTAGACTTTAGAGAGACCAATCATGCAAACCAAATTTCAACAAGCTCTACGGTAATTCTCCACTAATAGGTTTAAACTACATGATGCAAGAGCTTAAACATGATCTACTTGAGAGCTCAAAACAATTGCTAAGTATCAAATTATTCAAGACCATATACCAATTACCACATGAAGCATTTTCTGTTTTCAACCAAATAGTAATGAAGCAGCTTTCAACCTTCGCCATGAACATTAAAAGTAAAACTAAGAACACCAGTGTTCAATATGAAAAAGCGGAGTGTGTCTTTCTCCCACACAATGAATGCTAGGATCCGAATTTATTCAAACACAAACAAAAATAAAAAACATACAGACGCTCCAAGTAAAGCACATAAGATGTGATGGAATAAAAATATAGTTTCACTAGAGGTGACCTGATAAGTTGTTGATGAAGAAGGGGATGCCTTGGGCATCCCCAAGCTTAGATGCTTGAGTCTTCTTGAAATATGCAGGGATGAACCACGGGGGCATCCCCAAGCTTAGAATTTTCACTCTTCTTTATCATATTATATGATCCTCCTCTCTTGATCCTTGAAAACTTCCTCCACACCAAACTCAAAACAATCTCATTACAGGGTTAGTGCATAATCAAAAATTCACATGTTCAGAGAGGACACAATCATTCCCAACACTTCTGGACATTACCCAAAGCTACTGAAATTTAATGGAGCAAAGAAATCCACTCAAACACAGTAAAGGAGGCAATGTGAAATAAAAGCCAGAATCTATTAAAACAGAACAGTCCGTAAAGACGATTTTTTTCGAGGCACTTAACATGCTCAGATGAAGAAGCTCAAATTGAATGAAAGTTGCCTACATATCTGAGGATTACTCATGAATTTTCGCAAATTTTTTAGATTCTCCTACAGAGAGATCTACTCAAATTCGTGATAGCTAGAAATCTGTTTCTGCGCAGAAATCCAAATCTAGTACACACCTTACTATCAAAGACTTTACTTGGCACAACAATGCAATAAAGTAAAGATACAAAGGTATTGCTACAGTAGTAACAAGCACCTTGACTCAAATATAAAACAAAAATTGCAAAAATAAAATAATGGGTTGTCTCCCATAAGCGCTTTTCTTTAACGCCTTTCAGCTAGGCGCAAAAAGTGTAAATCAAGTAACATCAAGAGAAGAAGCATCAACATCATAATCTATTATATATTAAAAGTACATTACGGGTTAACCAGAAAAAAGAGAATTATGCTAAAATCCCACAATAATCAGAAAAATCTAGCCGTCTATTAGATAAATAAAAAATTTGTAGCCAATAGATCTTAAGATATCAAATTTGGACTAGAGCAAGAGAAAATTACCCACCTTTGCCATTACGTAACAAAACGTTTCGCACCTCAAACCCTTAAATTAATTTTCACCATGTGCTTTACGTAAAGAATCCTTCCAATCATCAATACTGAACTCCCTTTTTCAATGGATGCATGGCTAGGGGCATCACTGCCGTGACCTAGACACCACCATGATAGCAAGATTTTCATCGGGATTCCTCTTCTTCTGAATCGCCACCTCCTGTCCAATCTCTCATATCCTTGGTGCATCATGCAATTGATACGGAGTACTGCACCTCCGCGGCGGCAGCAGCCCAACTTTGCCGATCCGGCTAGACGCAGAGTTCGCCAAGGATAGCGTGGGCATGCTGCCCTCTATCCAAGTCTCTCCAGCTTCTGAACCTGTATAGGTACGTGATGATCTGTTACTTTTCCAATCAAACCACAAACGATTGACCTTCTTTATTCACATGTTTAGAGCTTAAACACTGTATACATGGCGATGCATACGTATGTCGGCACAATTTTATTTAGGATCTGTTGTGGCCTGCAATACCAATCTATTAGATTAGTCAACAAAAAATCTTCAATATTTTCCACGGCATAACAAGCATAACAAGCAGTGGACGGATTGTTTCAAAAAAATGACACGGCGGGTAGCACCTGTGCCGAGCTGCGGCGGCCATCGGGAGAATCCGACCATGGCATTCATCCAGACGAAGATGCCAACTATTTGACCCGCTATGCTACTCCAGATATGAAGCCAGCACAACAACAGGTATTTCCATTGTTATGCTACTCCAGATACGTATATCAGCACAATTTTATTTAGGATCTGTTGTGGCCTGCAATACCAATCTATTAGATTAGTCAAGAAAAAATCTTCAAAACTTTCCACGCCATAACAAGCGGTGGCCGGATTGTTTCATAAAAATGACACGGCCGGTAGCACCTGTGCCGAGCTGCGGCGGCCATTGCACACGGGAGATTACGACGATGCCTTCATCCAGATGACGATGCCAACTATTTGACCCTCTATGCCACTCCAGATATGAAGCCAGCACAACAACAGGTATTGCCCATCTAGAGTTTCGTGATTTTGTGCTTAAATTGTCACTGGTGGGTACATATGGCTGCAGATAGCGAGAATGACATACATATGAATAGCAAAAGCGCCATACCATCGCTACCCCATACTACTCAAGGAGCGAGAGAGAATAAGGTGAACTGTGACTTTTTTGGAGCGTGACGCCATGCTGTTTGATGTGCTGCAGCCATCGCAAAAGTCCAATAAAAGTTGACACACCCTGGCAAGCAGGTACGTAAGGGATGATAGCTTGCCGCCCTGTACCGTAGCGGGTCAGCCAGCTTGATCATCCAGGCAAGCTCCTCCTACCGCTATAAATAGTTCTCTCATGGGACAAGGAGAGTACCGAAATTTCAGTTTCTTTTCTACAGTCTGCAATATTGTATTAGAATCCCCCAACGTAAAAAAATCTGAAAATTAGATGATTGTGCCATGTCTAAAGTATTTGTGTTCTGATGAAATAAGCTTTGGTAGATGTTCTAAAGGCACAGTCTGTTGGAAAAGTTTATGTATGATTTCTCGATTCAAGGTCACATTTTCATGTTCGGTCCAGCCAGTTTTGCTCCTTCACAATTATTCATCCTGCTATTGCTTTTTGGGTCTGTATTCTACAGCCAAGGTACAAGTATGAGGATTTTGGTGTGAGAGGAATTATTGAAAACCGGAACTTGTCAGTCACGTTGCTTCTTAACCAGGTAAGAATAACATCACTATGTCATTTTCATTGACATTTGACTTGCTTTGATTCATTATTTTTAGTTCGCAAAATTGGTTTTTATCGAGATCCTTCTTTCTTTTTGAGGACTCTAAGGCGGGCACAAAGTATCAGTCTGAACTATTTTGTGTTATAAGTACTATACCTCGGGTCGGTTTTAATTGACGCCGGAGTGTGCCTACTTATAAGCTAGCGATACGTCAATCTTTTCTGACCGGAGGGGGTAGAAAAGAAAACTGTACATACTACAAGAGATCGTGAGAACAAAAGAAAAAGAAACTAACTATTTACATGCTGCGGGCTAAGTGGGCACAGATAATGTCCCAATCCACAAGAATTTGCCTTGATTCAGCATTTTCGTTTGCAACTTTTTCAAGGGGTTGATCTATTATGTTTCTGAAAATTCTGTTTTTCTCCTTTGCTTCCAAATGCTAGCAAAATCATATTTAGTCCCTCATTTATTCACTCGCGGTAGATTTCCGTCCTTCAACTCTCCAGCCCAATTTTTTTTCTCTACAACTTTAAGCATATATCTTGGGTCGCACACAATGGTATGACATGAGCCAAGTTAAGCACTAAGCAGCTTTCACTAACGTGGCAGCTCCTAGCGCATACCATACCAAAGATTGTATCTACAACATCTCAACAAGATCCTTGGATTTTTCTAATTTATTAAAAGGACTCAATGCGGAAGCAAACCTTGGAATCACAAGATAAAAATAAAATAATAAGATAAATCTAAAATTGAGATTTGAAAAATGCATAAATATAAAAGTCAAGAAAACAAGAAGATAATTTAGAAAAGGAAAAAATCTCGAACAACCAAAATTGGACTTTATTAGAATTTAACATTGCTTGAAATATAAATATTTTGCTATGGATTTCCTAAAAGGGTACTATTTTTTTATTGAGACCATACATGCAATTCTGTCTTGCTTTACTTAACATGGTCAGTTGATAGCTACTTACTGTGACTATTTAACTGAAGCTGTTGATATATATTGTAAGAAGCGTTTCAGGTTAGCCTGATCGCACTTCTAGAGGATATAAGATATTAAAAATTTCTATTGAAGACAAACACAAGACCATTAAAGTAGAGAAACACCATATGGATCATTAATTCATCAGCGTGGTTACTAAAAAAATTACATCCTATTTTTAATGGTTAAGTTTCTATATAATGTTATATTTAATTTAATGTATTTAAATTTACTATCTAAAAAGTGTTTGTTAGCTTGCCACTTAATGGCTTTGGACAAACTGAAAAGAAATCAGGCTGACTACATCATCCCAATTAATCTTGGTAGTTAAATACTATAAAATACGTTATTGATATTTAACAAGAGACTGGTGCAATGCAACCATTCAATTTCTTTGACACGACAACAGTTCATTAGATCACATTGCCATATCAAGATCTATCCCATTAGAACTCTGGTGACGTAAAAAATTTACCATCAAAATTATATTAATAGTCTTTTAGGATTTTACAAGAGAATATTAGTCACATTACCTTTTTTGACATGATTGATATAACAACTTTGACATGATATTCATGTTCATAACAGCATGGTTCAACACGTATATCTTCGTCGTAAGATACAAAAAAAAAATCTGTTCAAAGCAAACGTATTCGTACCCTACCGAGCGAGGGAAAAAAAAGCTGGCTAGAAGTGGTCTAAAAGTAGCTCTCTGCATTAGATCAAAATAAAAGAAGCTTACTCCATTTAAATAAAGACCATGTAGGTGGCTAGCTACTTGGCTAAAACTTAATACGGAGTAGCTGCAAGAAAAATCGGGTCGTACAGTAGAGGAAAGAGTCCTTATTTAGATTTAATTTTTTAGAAGAATAGTTAAAAGAATATAAAGTGTTTTGGTAAAATACGGGTCCAATTTGTAGATACTCAAAAAAACTATACAACCCAGCCGGCTTTTGGAATAGGATAGGACGAGACGTCCTAGATTTTCAACGGTAAGTTTCATCTTCGCATTAATATTTTTTATTCAGATGACCTGAAAAGCGTACAATCTTGGTGGTTAGGAATTGCTCTTCGAATATTGTTTGATTTGTATGGCCAACAAGTTTGGAATATTTTATATTTATTTTTGTGATGTAGAAATATCAGCATAAAAATGCCATTCGAATCACATAATAAACTGACGATTGATGAAGAATTGTTTAGTACGCTATCCAAACTAAGCCGCATAGTCACGTTACATGACCAAAAAATATTACTGGGTAAACTATTTGATGAAATAACATAAAGATATTTAAACAAAAATATAATAAATTGATATAAAAGTAACTTGGGTTCTAGAAAATTTAGTCATACTTCTGTTCTTTGAGTATTTATGCATAAACATCGTACAAATACAAATGAAAAAACAAAATTGCACCATAATAATAATATACAGATTAGTGGTCAAGGTATCAGTTCATGTTTGTAAATCATCCTAGCATTGTGGTTCATGAGTCGTAGATGAGAGGAAAATAACCATCTAATCACATTTTAGCTCACACGTATTGGGATTATAACTTCATCGAATGCACTAATGTTAGGGACGCACACTAACAAAAGATAGGCTGCCACAAACTTTAAGATGACTAAACATGTTTTCTGTGCATTTTCTATTTTAGATAAAAAAATATTTAGGATGTTTGCAGATATATTACTTTCAATAAAATATAAACCAATTACATTCGAACGTATTTAAGATGATGCCCTCGCATTTGCGAGGGCCACCACGCTAGTTTGTTCTAATAATAGAATCAAAAGGTAACTTCATTCTCTTTCTAGGGAAGTGTTCCATACCTTTCTTAAGACGGAATTGATATTTAATATTTCCTTCTTTCATATCAATAATAGCACCAACAGTTCGAAGAAAGGGTCTTCCCAAAATAATAGGACAAGATGCATTGCATTCAATATCCAAGACAACAAAATCAACGGGGACAAAGTTATTGTTAACCGTAATGTGAACATTATCAATCCTCCCCAAAGGTTTCTTTATAGAATTATCAGCAAGATTAACATCCAAATAACAATATTTCAATGGTGGCAAGTCAAGCATATCATAGAGTTTCTTAGGCATAACAGAAATACTTGCACCAAGATCACATAAAGCATTACAATCAAAATCATTGACCTTCATTTTAATGATGGGCTCCCAACCATCTTCTAACTTCATAGGAATAGAAGCTTCAAGTTTTAATTCCTCTTCTCTAGCTTTAATGAGAGCATTTGTAATATGTTTTGTAAAGGCCAAGTTTATAGCATTAGCATTAGGACTTCTAGCAAGTTTTTGCAAGAACTTAATAACTTCAGAGATATGACAATTATCAAAATCAAAACCATTATGATCTAAAGCAATGGGATCATTATCCCCAATATTCTGAAAAAGTTCAGCACTTTTATCACAAACAGTTTCAGCAGTTTCAGGCAGTTTTGCATGCTTTGTATTAGAAGTAGAAACGTTGCCAACACCAATTATTTTACCATTGATAGTAGGAAGTTTAGCAACATGTGAAGCATCAACATTACTAGTGGTGGTAATAGTCCAAACTTTAGCTACATTATTCTCTTTAGCAAGTTTTTCTTCTCTTTCCCACCTAGCATGCAATTCATGCCATCATTCTAATATTGTCATTAATTCGAACTTGGATAGAGTTTGCTGTAGCAAATGACTTAATATCTTTAGTTTCATTAGGCATAACTTTCAGTTTTAAAAGATCAACATCAGCAGCAAGACTATCAACCTTAGAAGCAAGAACATCAATTTTACCAAGCTTTTCTTCAACAGATTTGTTAAAAGCAGTTTGTGTACTAATAAATTCTTTAAGCATGACTTCAAGACCAGAGGGTACACTCCTACTATTTTTGTAAGAATTACCATAACCATAACCATTATTAGAAGGATATGGCCTATAGTTGTTGTTACCAAAATTATTCCTATAAGCATTGTTGTTGAAATTATTACTTTTAATGAAGTTCACATCAACATGCTCTTCTTGAGCAACCAATGAAGCTAAAGGAACATTATTAGGATCAACATTAGATCTACCATTAACAAGCATAGACATAATAACATCAATCTTATCACTCAAGGAGGAGGTTTCTTCAACAGAATTTACCTTCTTACCTTGAGGAGTCCTTTCAGTGTGCCATTCAGAGTAGTTGATCATCATATCATCAAGAAGCTTTGTTGCAGCACCCAAAGTGATGGACATAAAAGTACCTCCAGCAGCTGAATCCAATAGGTTCCTCGAAGAAAAATTTAATCATGCATAAAAGGTTTGGATGATCATCCAAGTAGTCAGTCCATGGGTAGGGCAATTCTTTACCAAAGATTTCATTCTTTCCCATGCTTGGGCAACATGTTCATTATCCAATTGCTTAAAATTCATAATGCTACTTCTCAAAGATATAATTTTAGCAGAAGGATAATATGTTCCAATGAAAGCATCTTTACATTTAGTCCATGAGTCAATACTATTCTTAGGCAAAGATAGCAACCAATCTTTAGCTCTTCCTCTTAAGGAGAAAGGAAACAATTTTAGTTTTATAATGTCCCCATCTACATCCTTATACTTTTGCATTTCACAAAGTTCAACAAAATTATTAAGATGGGCAGCGGCATCATCAGTACTAACACCGGAAAATTGCTCTCTCATAACAAGATTTAGTAAAGCACGTTTAATTTCATAAAATTCTGCTGTAGTAGCAGGTGGAGCAATAGGTGTGCATATGAAATCATTATTATTTATGCTAGTGAAATCACACAACTTAGTGTTCTCAGGAGTATTCATTTTAACAATAATAAAAATAAGTAAAGCAAAACAGAATTAAATAAAGTAAAACAAGTAACTAATTTTTTTGTGTTTTTGATATAAAGAAAGCAAACAAGATAGAAAATAAAATAAAGCAAGACAATAAACAAAGTAAAGAGATTGGATGTGAGAGACTCCCCTTGAAGCTTGTCTTGATCTCCCCGGCAACGGCGCCAGAAAAAGAGTTGCTTGTGACGGTAAAGCACACGTCCGTTGGGAACCCCAAGAGGAAGGTGTGATGCGTACAGCAGCAAGTTTTCCCTCATTAAGAAACCAAGATTATCGAACCAGTAGGAGATGAAGGCCACGTGAAGGTTGTTGGTGGAGGAGTGTAGTGCGGCGCAACACCAGGAATTCCAGCGCCAACGTGGAACCTGAACAACACAATCAAAATACTTTGCCCCAACTTAACAGTGAGGTTGTCAATCTCACCGGCTTGCTGTAAACAAAGGGTTAAACGTATGATGTGGAGAATGATGTTTGTTTGCAAAGAACAGCAGAGAACAGAGAATAGTGATTGCAGTAGATTGTATTTCAGATGTAAAAGAATGGACCGGGGTCCACAGTTCACTAGTGGTGTCTCTCCAATATGATAAATAGCATGTTGGGTGAACAAATTACAGTTGGGCAATTGACAAATAGAGAGGGCATAACAATGCACATACATATCATGATGACTACTATGAGATTTACTTAGGGCATTACGACAAAGAACATAAACCGCTATCCAGCATGCATCTATGCCTAAAAAGTCCACCTTCGGGTTAGCATCCGCACTCCTTCCAGTATTAAGTTGCAAACAACAGACAATTGCATTATGTACTGTGCGTAATATAAACAATACAAATATCCTTAGACAAAGCATTGATGTTTTATCCCTAGTGGCAACAGCACATCCACAACCTTAGGGGTTCCTGACACTCCCCCAGATTCAATGGAGACATGAACCCACTATCGAGCATAAATACTCCCTCTTGGAGTTACAAGTATCAACTTGGCCAGAGCCTCTACTAGCAACGGAGAGCATGCAAGATCATAAACAACACATATATGATAGATCAATAATCAACTTGACATAGTATTCCATATTCATCGGATCCCAACAAACACAACATGTAGCATTACAAATAGATGATCTTGATCATGATAGGCAGCTCACAAGATCTAAACATGATAGCACAAGAGGAGAAGACAACCATCTAGCTACTGCTATGGACCCATATTCCAAGGATGAACTACTCATGCATCAGTCCGGAGGCGGGCATGGTGATGTAGAGCCCTCCGGTGATGATTCCCCTCTCCGGCAGGGTGCCGGAGGCGATCTTCAGAACCTCCCGAGATGAGGTTGATGGCGGCGGCGTCTCAGTATGTTTTCTCGTATCGTGGCTCTCGGTACTAGGGTTATCACGACGGAGAGATTATATAGGCGAAGAGGCAGAGTCGGGGGACGCTCGAGGGGCCCACCCCATAAGGCGGCGCGGCCAGGGGTGGGGCCGCACCCCCCTATGGTGTGGCCGCCTTGTCGCCCTTCTTCGTCTCCTCTTCGGACTTCTGGAAGGCTCCGTGGAAAATACGACCGTGGGCTTTTGTTTCGTCCAATTCCTAGAATATTTCCTGTGTAGGATTTCTGAAACCAAAAACAGCGAGAAAACGAGAGCTGGCGCTTTGGCATCTTGTTAATAGGTTAGTGCCGGAAAATGCATCAAAATGATATAAAGTGTATATAAAACATGTGAGTATTGTCATAAAACTAGCATGGAACATAACAAATTATAGATACGTTTGAGACGTATCACCCCTCGGCAACTCAAGTGGGTCTCAAACCCATCTCCCTCGATGCAAGATCTATCATATTTCTTGATAGTCCTTTTGTGAAAGGATCTGCCAGATTTTTAGCTCTTTGGACATAATCCAATGATATCACTCCGGAGTTCTTCAGCTTTCTGACAGACTTCAATCTCCTCTTGATATGTTTGGAACTTTTCATATTATCCTTAGAACTTTTCACTTTGATAATCACAGTTTGATTATCACAGATCATGAGGATGGCCAGTATTGGTTTTTCAACCATAGGCAAGTCCATCAAGAGCTCACGAAGCCATTCGGCTTCGACAGTAGCTGTATCTAATGATGTGAGTTCTGCTTCCATAGTTGACCTCGTTAAGATGGTCTGCTTGCAAGACTTCCAGGAAACAGCGCTACCACCAAGAGTGAAAACATATCCACTTGTGGCCTTCATCTTAGCATCAGAAATCCAATTCGAATCACTATACCTTTCAAGTCCTCTTGGATACCCGATATAATGAATTCCATAACTCATGGTTCCCTTTAGATAGCGCATTACTCTCTCAAGAGCATGCCAATGATCATCTCCCGGGTTGGCCACAAACCGGCTAAGTTTGCACACAGCAAACGAGATATCATGCCTCGTAGCGCAAGCTAAATACATGAGTGAACCAATGATTTGAGAGTATCTCAATTGATCTCTAGTTGCCTTCTCATTCTTTCGAAGCAAGACACTAGGATCATAAGATGCGAGAGAAGATTTGCAATCAGCATAGCCAAATATGTTCAACACCTTCTCAACATAATGAGATTGCATAAGAGTAAGCTCATTATTCTCATCTCTCAATAGCTTGATGTTCAATATAACATCAGCTTCTCCAAGATCTTTCATCTCGAAACACTGAGATAAGAAGGTTTTGACATCCTCAATCACTTTGAGACTTGTCCAAGAATTAGTATGTCATCCACATACAAGCATAGGACAACTCCCTCACCCCCACCATGGCGATAGTACACACATTTGTCAGCTTCATTAACAACAAAGCCCACAGATGTCAAAGTTCTTTCAAACTTCTCATGCCATTGTTTGGGTGCTTGTTTGAGACCATACAAAGATTTCTTTAATTTACACACCTTTCTTTCTTGACCTTGTAGTACGAAACCATCAGGCTGTTCCATGTAAATTTCCTCGTCCAACTCTCCATTTAGGAAAGCCGTCTTAACGTCCATTTGATGAACGAGAAGACCGTGTGAGGCAGCCAATGACAGTAGTACTCGAATGGTGGTCAATCTCGCCACAGGTGAGTAGGTATCGAAGAAATCTTCGCCTTCCTTTTGGGTATAGCCTTTGGCTACAAGCCGAGCTTTGTACTTCTCAATAGTACCATCAGCTCGAAGCTTCTTCTTAAATACCCATTTACGTCCTACAGGTTTGCACCCATAAGGACGCTCAGTTAACTCCCACGTTCCATTAGCCAAGATGGAATCCATGTCGCTTTGAACCGCTTCCTTCCAGTAGTCTGCATCAGGAGATGCGAGAGCTTCTGAAATGGTAGTGGGAGTATCATCCACAAGATACACAATGAAATCATTACCAAAAGACTCTGCAGTCCTTTGTCTCTTACTCCTTGTGGGAGCTTCATTGTCATCTTCATCAGAATCTGGACTCTCATCATCAGACTCCATAGGAGTTTCATGTATTGGATCAGATTCCCAACTAGACATGTCATGCATACCTCTCATAGGAAATATATCCTCAAAGAATGTAGCATCTCTTGATTCAAAGATGGTGCCAACATTCATGTCGTCCACTCCAGATTTCACCACAAGAAATCTATAAGCAATGCTATGGACAGCATAGCCAAGAAAGACACAGTCCATGGTTTTTGGTCCAAGCTTTCGCTCTTGGTGATTGGCAAGTTCACTTTAGCCAAACAGCCCAAGTTCGTAGGTAGGAGAGTGATGGCCTTTTCTTTTCTCATTCCTCATAAGGGGTAATCTCTTTATTCTTGGTTGGAACACGGTTTAGGACATGACACGAACTCAATATAGCCTCCCCCCACCATTCCTTGGATAAACCCGAAACATCCAACATGGCGTTAACCAAATCTGTTAGAGTACGGTTTTTCCTTTCCGCAATCCCATTGGATTGTGGGGAATTGGGAGGCGTCCTCTCATGGATTATACCATGTTCCGCACAGAATAAATTGAACTCATTAGAAAAGTACTCTCCACCACGATCGGACCGAACCCTTTTTATCTTTCTTTCAAGTTGATTCTCAACTTCAGCCTTATAGATTTTAAAGAAATCAAGAGCCTCATCTTTAGTTTTCAGTAGATACACATAACAATACCTAGTGGAATCATCAATCAAAGTCATGAAATATTTCTTTCCACCTTTTATCAACTCACCATTCATCTCACATAGATCTGAATGTACGAGCTCTAGTGGTGCCAAGTTTCTTTCCTTCGCGGGCTTGTGAGGCTTGCAAGGCTGCTTTGCTTGCACACAAGCATGGCACTTAGAGCCTTTGATAAAGGTGAATTTCGGAACTAAACTCATACCAGCGAGCCGCGTCATACAACCGAAATTAACATGACAAAGTCGTGAATGCCAAACATTAGTTTCATTAACACTAGTGCTTACATGATTCACAACATTATCAAAGAAGTCTTCTAGAGAGAAGCGAAACACTCCCTCACATTCATAGCCCTTTCCAACAAAAGTTCCATACTTAGACAGTACAACTTTATTGGACTCAAACACCAACTTAAACCCATCTTTCATAAGACGGGAGCCACTAACGAGATTCTTCTAGATAGAAGGGACATGCAGCACGTTCTTCAGTTGCACGATCTTTCCCGAAGTAAACTTTAGATCTACCGTGCCAACACCACGAACAATAGCATGTAACCCATTCCCCATCATTACTGAGGAACCTCGGGCCTGATAAGAGGTAAACATGGAGATGTCAGCACATACATGAACATTGGCACCTGTATCAACCCACCATTCCGTGGGCTGAAACACCGAATGAACAGTAGGTAATATATTACCATACCCTGTAGTTCCTTCCTCTGTGTTGCCAATGACCATGCTGACAGAATTTGAGTTCTGTCCAGCCTGACATTTCTTTCCTTTGCGTTGTGGACAACGATTAGCCCAATGGCCTGTCTCGCCACACACCCAACAAGGATCTTTCTTCTCCGTTTTCCCCTTCTTCTTGAAATTGGTAGTCTGGGAGACTCCCTTGTTCTTTCCCTTGGACTTGTGGGCATTTTTCTGTACCATATTGGCAGAACGTCCCTCAGTTCCTCCAGTGTGTTTGTCTTTTGCCCTCGCCTTCTCCTCAACATCTAGAAAGCCCATGACATTCTCAACAGAGAACTCATGCCTCTGATGTTTCAAAGAAGTGGCAAAGTTCCTCCATGAAGGGGGAAGCTTAGCGACAATGCTTCCCGCGACAAACTTGTCCGGTAACACACACTTGAGGAGCTCAAGTTCCTTTGCCATGATCTGTATCTCATGAGCCTGTTCTACTACAGATCGGTTCTCAACCATTCTGTAGTCATTGAACTGCTCCATAGCATACAGTTCACCTCCGGCATCGGCAGCACCATACTTAGCGTCCACTGCATCCCACAGTTCCTTCCCATTTTGGATGTGCAGATAAGCATCAACCAACTTGTCTCCAAGCACACTTAGGACAGCACCCACAAAGATTACGTTGGCATCCCCGAACGCTTTATCCTCGTCAGGAGTAAGCGGACATCTGGGAGTACCTTCCGCAACTCGGTGCACGCCCATAGAAGTGAGCCACAAGAGGGTTTTATTCTGCCATCTCTTGAAATGAGAACCCGTAAACGGGCTCGGTTTGAGCGCAGCAGCAAAACCAGACGGTGGAAATTGCCTAAGCAAATAAGGTTTTTGGATTGTTGGATTATTAGGCAATTTCCGTGTGAGTTTAATTACCGAAAGCAAGATTACAGATGCACAAGCATACTTAATCACACACATCAGATTAAGCACATGCATCAAATCTGAACATGGAACAAGTAGCAGTGGAAGGTAGAAGAGGAAAAGCACGTACATCGCGACCGGGAAGGTCGCACCAGCACCACCATGGGAGTTGTTGATGTCGCCCATGGTGTAGCAGGATCTGTCGATGAAGCAGCCGAACCGACGAAGATGAACACGAACAGCAGCGAGCAGTCGCGCCGAGACGCTCCCTAAAAACCTTATCGCCCGTCTCCCGGTGCAGGATCTCAACGGACGGGGTTTCGAAGGCCTGCTCTCCCGGACGGCTGTGCACGCAGTCGCCGGGATGGGGAAGACTAGAGAGTAGCGCAGCAAAAGGAACTTCGCGAGAGAGATCTAAGAGCACTGTTCTACAGATCTGATCGGTCACTTTGTATAGGCTGGGAGGAGAGCCGCCCCGACCGCGTTGCCACGCGTAGAAAGCCAGGGACACGCGGCAAGCATGCACATGCATGTCGACACGTACCCAACTCAGTTGGTGCACCAAGCAAAAATTTAGGCTTCCTTGAGTGTGTCTCAAACTCGAACTCGAGTCACGAAACGCGACGTGCGTGTCGTGCCGAGGCGGGGCGGGCGGAGGAGGAGTGCGCGAGGGCTCCTTCTATTCTCACTCACTTGGAATGACTAGAACATCAGCCCTTATATACCACTCCAACTCTCTCCCAACTAGTAATATGTGACTAAACTTTGTCCCTCAAGGCTATACCAAGCTGCCAACGTGATGGGCCTTGAGATTTCAGAAATTGTAGACCACATGGGCTGCCTTATTGGGCTGCAGCCCATCTACATTCAAGGAATAGTAAAATCTATCCCAACAACCTAACGCAATTGGCGCGCGCCAACAGATCCATTCCTAGCCCAATTTTAGGCTAGAAATGTGCAGGGCTGTACTTGAGAAATCAGGCCCTGAGCGAAATTTGAACTTAGACTTCACAACGAAAATTATCAATTACAATTTTTTTTGTTATGAGTAAGAATAGCTAAAAAAAATCTTAAAGAATTTTATACTCCCTTCGGTTCAGATTAATTGACTTCACTTTGTCCAAATTTCTATATATCTAGTTAAGCTTTAGTCTACATACATGTGTATCTAGATAAAATGGAGTCAATTAATTTGAACCGGAGGGAATATTAATAAAAAGCAATCATAACTTCGTATGAAAACTAGTTACTGTATGCAAAGCAATCCCATTCACATTATCTGCAAGTGTTCCATCTAGTCTCTTCCACTTAACCAAGGCAGACTAAAAGTTTAATTGGAAGAGTGAGAGCGTAAATATGCGTGTGCAATAAACGGGAAATATAAAGCTGGGAAAACGAGCCAGCGTACACAGCTACTCACTAATCACGGTCATTAGTAGTACCACTAGCAGTCATTTTAGGAAAATTGGAGGCCCTAATCATGTGGAGGCCCTGTACGGTTCCACATTTTGCACATGTGTCCCGTACGGGCCTGGAAATGTGTCGGCATGAATGCAACACGGACCAAGCGTATGTCCTCCCTCTGCCGCCACGGGCCCGCTTGGCAACACGTGCTTCACCTTCTACGCGCCAATTCTGGTAGGCAGCGACGTTGTGGCATTCTGCACCGTCATCAATGCCATCCGCTTTGCATTATGTGCACTACTGCTAGCAGGCGGCTCTGGGCTTCTGCCTACTACTACTAGCAGAAGAGAAACGTGATACGTCTCCAACGTATCTATAATTTCTGATGTTCCATGCTTGTTTTATGGCAATACCTACATGTTTTGCTCACACTTTATAATGTTTTCATGCATTTTTCGGAACTAACCTATTAACAAGATGCCGAAGTGCCAGTTCCTGTTTTCTGCTGTTTTTTGTTCCAGAAAGGCTGTTCGGGCAATATTCTCGGAATTCGACGAAACGAAGACCAAATATCTTATTTTTCCCGGAAGGTTTCAGAACACCGAAGGAGAGTCGGAGGCGGGCCAGGGGCCACCACACCACACCTGGGCGCGGGCCCAGGCCTGGCCGCGCCACCAGGTGGGGAGGGCGCCCTGGTGCCCCTCCTGCGCCGCCTCTTCGCCTATACCTTGCGACCTAAAAACGCAAGACAGATTAACGAAAGTCCAGAAAGACTCCAGGGACGCCACCGCCATCGCGAAACTCCGTTTCGGGGGACAGAAGTCTCTGTTCCGGCACGCCGCCGGGACGGGGAAGTGCCCCCGGAAGCCATCTCCATCAACGCCACCGCCTCCATCATGCTCCGTGAGTAGTTCCCCCATGGACTACGGGTTCTAGGCTGTAGCTAGTTGGTACTCTCTCTCCCATGTACTTCAATACAATGATCTCATGAGCCGCCTTACATGATTGAGATTCATCTGATGTAATCGGTGTTGTGTTTGTCGGGATCCGATGGATTGTTACATTATGATTGGTCTATCTATAAAGTTTGTGAAGTTATTGTTGCTGCAATCTTGTTGTGTTTAATGCTTGTCACTAGTGCACGAGTGGCATGATCTTAGATTTAAGCTTTATACTTATTGCTTAGATTGTATCTACAAGTTGTTTGCACATGTCTATGTCCGGAACCCGAGGCCCCGGAGTGACAGCAAGCTGGGATAAGCTGGAGGGGAAGGCTTAGGTATGAGGATCACATGTTTTCACCAAGTGTTAATGCTTTGCTCCGGTGCTCTATTAAAAGGAGTACCTTAATCGCCAGTAGATTCTCTTGAGGCCCGGCTGCCACCGGCTGGTAGAACAAAAGATGTTATGCAAGTTTCTCATTGTGAGCACGTATGACTATATATGGAAAACATGCCTACATGATTAATAATCTTGATGTTCTGTCTTAATGCTATTTCAATCCTATCAATTGCCCAAGCTGTAATTTGTTCACCCAACACTTGTTATTGGAGAGTTACCACTAGTGAAGATAGCTGGGAACCCCGGTCCATCTTTCATCATCATATACTCGTTCTACATGTCATTGGAAGTAGTATCAACTATTTTACGGTGCCATTGCCTCTCGTGTTACTATTACTGCTTGTTGTGTTACTTGTTACTACTGCTCTCATATTACTGCTTGCTTTCACATCACCCACTGTTACTAGTGCTTTTCCAGGTGCAGCTGAATTGACAACTCAGTTGTTAAGGCTTATAAGTATTCTTTACCTCCCCTCGTGTCGAATCAATAAATTTGGGTTTTACTTCCCTCGAAGACTGTTGCGATCCCCTATACTTGTGGGTTATCAAAACGCTACTCCACACAGTGTAGGCAACAACCACACTTGATGGGCAAGTCCTGGTCGTGGAAGAAGGGTCGAAACGACCACGAGGCGAAGTCTTGCGCGAGCCATCATGCCGAGCAGAATCAACGCTATGTCCCCATCGATGAGGCTCGGCATCTGTGGGAGAAGGGGACGACTGTGCCGTGACCTGATGTCAACCTACCGCAGGTTGACACATGAACGCACACATGGCGTCGGTGCCAATTGAGCCACGGGATGACGAGCACAACACGATGAGATCCTCCTGTCCAATCCGCGGAGATACCCTGCCGTTTGTGCTCGACTCATACGCCTAGGACACGTTCATGTGATAGGGAGTTCAACCCGTGGCGCTGGCCCTGCGTACTTGGGTGACGCCGAGTTATTGCGCGTCGACAATGACGGTGACAACAACGGTTGTCCGTCGAAGGAGACACACGTAAAGAAAAAGTCGAGCCCCCTCCTCCCCTCTCCCCCTTCCCCCTCTAGCCAGCCGAGATGAGCTATGAGGAGGCCCTCGAATTGGCAATCGTGCAGAGCGAGTTGAAGGACCTGGACATGTGGGAGGGTCTCGCCGTCCAACTGTAGAAATTTGCGCAAGTGGAGTGGATACCTACCACGCCTTGCTAACCCCATCGTGCCATTAGGTGCCCGCGCTACTATTCATCGACCTGGCCGACGAGTATTAGGTGCCAATTGTGCAAATCCTAGTTAGCTATGGTTTAATTTACTTTTATTTAAGCTTTTTCTTGCTTTATTCGTCCTATGTTTTTTTCGATAAAGGGAATATATTAATATCAAGAAGATACCAATTACACCCAGCCTCTGCAACAACGCACCACCCTAATGGCACTACGGATGCACACAGCCAAAAAACAAGAAAAGAAAACTAAGAAAAAAAGTCCCGCTACAGTATCTCGGGCCTAACAACAGCAATACATCTATCGTCAAGACAACACCTGAATTACAGACTCTCAAAAAATGACGCCTCCAAGAAGGGAACAGTGCTCAAACACCGTCGTCGCCCGATCAAAACAATGCCTCCACCAAGGTCATTGTCAGGCACAACCAATTAAGGCCAGACCTTGGGTTTCCACCCTGAAAGGTAGGACTCTGCACTTCACCTGTGTTATCGCCGCCACTTTCATACCGCTGCAGTGAAGCCCGGAACACCAAGCAAGTCCCTCAACAACGCAGAGACTTGAACCTCCCTTAGCTAGTCCTTGATACGTCTCCGACGTATCAATAATTACTTATGTTCCATGTCACATTATTGATGATATCTACATGTTTTATACACATTATATGTCGTATTTATGCATTTTCCGGCACTAACCTATTAACGAGATGCCGAAGAGCCGATTCTTGTTTTCTGCTGTTTTTGGTTTCAGAAATCCTAGTAAGGAAATATTCTCGGAATTGGACGAAATCAACGCCCGGGGGCCTATTTTGCCACGAAGCTTCCGGAAGACCGAAGACGTAACGAAGTGGGGCGACGAGGCGGCGACACGCCGGGCGGCGCGGCCCGGGCCACGGCCGCGCGGCCCTGTCGTGTGGGCCCCTCGCGTCGCCCCTTTACCTGCCCTTCCGCCTACAAATAGTCTTCGTCGCGAAACCCCCGATACCGAGAGCCACGATACGGAAAACCTTCCAGAGACGCCGCCGCCGCCAATCCCATCTCGGGGGATTCAGGAGATCGCCTTCGGCACCCTGCCGGAGAGGGGAATCCTCTCCCGGATGACTCTTCACCGCCATGGTCGCCTCCGGAGTGATGAGTGAGTAGTTCACCCCTGGACTATGGGTCCATAGCAGTAGCTAGATGGTTGTCTTCTCCTCATGTGCTTCATTGTCGGATCTTGTGAGCTGCCTAACATGATCAATATCATCTATCTGTAATTCTATATGTTGTGTTTGTCGGGATCCGATGGATAGAGAATACTATGTTATTTTGATTATCAATCTATTACCTATGTGTTGTTTATGATCTCGCATGCTCTCCGTTATTAGTAGAGGCTCTGGCCAAGTTTTTGCTCTTAACTCCAAGAGGGAGTATTTATGCTCGATAGTGGGCTCATGCCTCCATTAAATATGGGACAGTGACAGAAAGTTCTAAGGTTGTGGATGTGCTGTTGCCACTAGGGATAAAACATTGATGCTATGTCCGAGGATGTAGTTATTGATTACATTACGCACCATACTTAATGCAAGTGTCTGTTGTTTTGCAACTTAATACTGGAAGGGGTTCGGATGATAACTCTGAAGGTGGACTTTTTAGGCATAGATGCATGCTTGGATAGCGGTCTATGTACTTTGTCGTAATGCCCAATTAAATCTCACAATATTCATCATATCATGTATGTGCATTGTTATGCCCTCTCTATTTGTCAATTGCCCGACTGTAATTTGTTCACCCAACATGCTATTTATCTTATGGGAGAGACACCTCTAGTGAACTGTGGACCCCGGTCCATTCTTTTACATTTAATACAATCTACTGCAATACTTGTTCTACTGTTTTTTGCAAACAATCATCATCCACACTATACATCTAATCCTTTGTTACAGCAAGCCGGTGAGATTGACAACCTCGCTGTTTCGTTGGGGCAAAGTACTTTGGTTGTGTTGTGCAGGTTCCACGTTGGCGCCGGAATCTCCGGTGTTGCGCCGCACTACATCCCGCCGCCATCAACCTTCAATGTGCTTCTTGGCTCCTCCTGGTTCGATAAACCTTGGTTTCTTTACGAGGGAAAACTTGCTGCTGTGCGCATCATACCTTCCTCTTGGGGTTCCCAACGAACGTGTGAGTTACACGCCATCAAGCTCTTTTTCTGGCGCCGTTGCCGGGGAGATCAAGACACGCTGCAAGGGGAGTCTCCACAACCCAATCTCTTTACTTTGTTTTTGTCTTGCTTTATTTTATTTACTTACTTGTTTTCTGCATTATATCAAAACACAAAAAAATTAGTTGCTAGCTTTACTTTATTTATTTTCTTGCACTCTATATCAAAAACACAAAAAAATTAGTTTACTTGCATTTACTTCATCTAGTTTTCTTTATTTACTACTGCTAAAATGGCCACTCCTGAAAATACTAAGTTGTGTGACTTCACAACCACAAATAATAATGATTTCTTATGCACACCTATTGCTCCACCTACTACTACAGCAGAATTCTTTGAAATTAAACCTGCTTTACTGAATCTTGTTATGAGAGAGCAATTTTACGGTGTTAGTTACGATGATGCTTGCTGCCCATCTCAATAACTTTGTTGAATTGTGTGAAATGCAAAAGTATAAAGATGTAGATGGTGACATTATAAAATTAAAATTGTTTCCTTTCTCATTAAGAGGAAGAGCTAAAGATTGGTTGCTATCTCTGCCTAAGAATAGTATTGATTCATGGACTAAATGCAAGGATGCTTTTATTGGTAGATATTACCCCCTGCTAAAATTATATCTTTGAGAAGTAGCATAATGAATTTTAAACAATTAGATAATGAACATGTTGCTCAAGCTTGGGAAAGAATGAAATCTTTGGTTAAAAATTGCCCAACCCATGGACTGACTACTTGGATGATCATCCAAACCTTTTATGCAGGATCTGAACTTTTCTTCGCGGAACCTATTGGATTCAGCTGCTGGAGGTACCTTTATGTCCATCACTCTTGGTGAAGCAACAAAGCTCCTTGATAATATGATGATTAATTACTCTGAATGGCACACGGAAAGAGCTCCACAAGGTAAGAAGGTAAATTCTGTTGAAGAAACCTCCTCCTTGAGTGATAAGATTGATGCTATTATGTCTATGCTTGTGAATGATAGGACTAATGTTGATCCTAATAACGTTCCGTTAGCTTCATTGGTTGCCCAAGAAGAACATGTTGATGTAAACTTCATTAAAAATAATAATTTCAACAACAATGCTTATCGGAACAATTCTAGTAATAACTGTAGGCCATATCCTTATAATAATGGTAACAGTTATGCTAATTCTTATGGGAATTCTTACAACAATAATAGGAACACACCCCCTGGACTTGAAGCTATGCTTAAAGAATTTATTAGTACACAAACTGCTTTTAACAAATACGTTGAGGAAAAGCTCAATAAAATTGATATTCTTGCTTCTAAGGTTGATAGTCTTGCCTCTGATGTTGATCTTTTGAAATCGAAAGTTATGCCTAATAAGGATATTGAAAATAAAATTGTTAATACAGCAAATGCCATCCAAGTTAGAATTAATGAGAATATAAGATTGATGGCCGAATTTCATGCTAGGTGGGAAAGAGAAGAAAATGAAAAACTTGCTAAAGAGAATAATGTAGCTAAAGTTTGGACTATTACCACCACTAGTAATGCTAATGCTCCACATGTTGCTGCACCTCCTACTATCAATGGTAAAATAATTGGTGTTGGCAATGTTTCTACTCCTAGTGCAAAGCCCGCAAAATTACTGAAAGCTGCTAAAACTGCTGAAACTGCCTGTGATAAAACTGCTGAAATTTTTTCCGAAATTGGGGATGATGATCCCATTGCTTTAGATTATAATGGTTTGGATTTTGATAATTGCCACATCTCTGAAGTTACAAAGTTCTTACAAAAACTTGCTAAGAGTCCCAATGCTAGTGCTATAAATTTGGCTTTCACGAAACATATTACAAATGCTCTCATAAAAGCTAGAGAAGAGAAACTAAAACTTGAAACTTCTATTCCTAGAAAGCTAGAGGATGGTTGGGAGCCCATCATTAAGATGAAGGTCAATAACTTTGATTGTAATGCTTTATGTGATCTTGGTGCAAGTATTTCCGTTACGCCTAAGAAAATTTATAATATGCTTGACTTGCCACCATTGAAAAATTGTTATTTGGATGTTAATCTTGCTGATCATGCTATAAAGAAACCTTCGGGGAGAGTTGACAATGTTCGCATTACCGTTAACAATAACCTTGTCCCCGTTGATTTTGTTTTCTTGGATATTGAATGCAATGCATCTTGTCCCATTATATTGGGAAGACCTTTTCTTCGAACTGTTGGAGCTATCATTGATATGAAGGAAGGTAATATTAAATATCAATTTCCTCTCAAGAAAGGTATGGAACACTTCCCTAGAAAGAGAATGAAGTTACCTTTTGATTCTATTATTAGAACAAGTTATGATGTTGATACTTCGTCTCTTGATAACACTTGATATACACTTTCGCGCCTAGGCTGAAAGGCGTTAAAGAAAAGCGCTTATGGGAGACAACCCATGTTTTTACTACAGTATTTTTGTTTTATATTTGAGTCTTGGAAGTTTTTTACTACTGTAGAAACCTCTCCTTATCTTAGTTTTGTGCTTTGTTGTGCCCAGTAAAGTCTTTGATAGTAAGGTTCATACTAGATTTGGATTGCTGCGCAGTAACAGATTTCTTTGCTGTGCAGTAACAGATTTCTTTGCTGTCACGAATTTCGACCTGCCTCTCTGTAGGTAGCTCAGAAAATTATGCCAATTTACGTGCGTGGTCCTTAGATATGTACGAAACTTTCATTAAATTTGGGCAATTTCATTTGAGAAAGTCTGGTGCCTCAATAAAATCCATCTTTACGGACTGTTCTGTTTTGACAGATTCTGCCTTTTATTTCGCATTGCCTCTTTTGCTATGTTGGATAATTTCTTTGTTCCATTAATGTCCAGTAGCTTTATGCAATGTCCAGAAGTGTTAAGAATGATTGTGTCACCTCTGAACACGTTAATTTTTATTGTACACTAACCCTCTAATGAGTTGTTTCGAGTTTGGTGTGGAGGAAGTTTTCAAGGATCAAGAGAGGGAAATGATGCAATATGATCAAGGAGAGTGAAAGCTCTAAGCTTGGGGATGCCCGGTGGTTCACCCCTGCATATTTTAAGAAGACTCAAGCGTCTAAGCTTGGGGATGCCCAAGGCATCCCCTTCTTCATCAACAACATTATCGGGTTCCTCCCCTGAAACTATATTTTTATTCCATCACATCTTATGTACTTTGCTTGGAGCGTCGGTTTGTTTTTGTTTTTGTTTTGTTTGAATAAAATGGATCCTAGCATTCATTGTGTGGGAGAGAGACACGCTCCGCTGTTGCATATGGACAAATATGTCCTTAGGCTTTACTCATAGTATTCATGGCGAAGGTTGAATCTTCTTCGTTAAATTGTTATATGGTTGGAATTGGGAAATGCTACATGTAGTAATTCTAAAATGTCTTGAATAATTTGTTACTTGGCAATTGTTGTGCTCCTGTTTAAGCTCTTGCATCATATACTTTGCACCCATTAATGAAGAAACACCTAGAGCTTGCTAAATTTGGTTTGCATATTTGGTCTCTCTAAAGTCTAGCTAATTTCTAGTATTGAGTTTTGAACAACAAGGAAGACGGTGTAGAGTCTTATAATGTTTACAATATGTCTTTTATGTGAGTTTTGCTGCACCGGTTCATCCTTGTGTTTGTTTCAAATAACCTTGCTAGCCTAAACCTTGTATCGAGAGGGAATACTTCTCATGCATCCAAAATCCTTGAGCCAACCACTATGCCATTTGTGTCCACCATACCTACCTACTACATGGTATTTCTCCGCCATTCCAAAGTAAATTGCTTAAGTGCTACCTTTAAAATTTCCATCATTCGCCTTTACAATATATAGCTCATGGGACAAATAGCTTAGAAACTATTGTGGTATTGAATATGTACTTATGCACTTTATCTCTTATTAAGTTGCTTGTTGTGCGATAACCATGCTTCTGGGGACGCCATCAACTACTCTTTGTTGAATATCATGTGAGTTGCTATGCATGTCCGTCTTGTCTGAAGTAAGAGAGATCTACCACCTTAATGGTTGGAGCATGCATATTGTTAGAGAAGAACATTGGGCCGCTAACTAAAGCCATGAATCATGGTGGAAGTTTCAGTTTTGGACATATATCCTCAATCTCATACGAGAATACTAATTGTTGCTACATGCTTATGCATTAAAAAGGAGTCCATTATCTGTTGTCCATGTTGTCCCGGTATGGATGTCTAAGTTGAGAATAATCAAAAGCGAGAAATCCAAAATGCGAGCTTTCTCCTTAGACATTTGTACGGGCGGCATGGAGGTACCCCTTTGTGACACTTGGTTAAAACATGTGTATTGCGATGATCCGGTAGTCCAAGCTAATTAGGACAAGGTGCGGGCACTATTAGTATACTATGCATGAGGCTTGCAACTTGTAAGATATAATTTACATGATACATATGCTTTATTACTACCGTTGACAAAATTGTTTCATGTTTTCAAAACCAAAGCTCTAGCACAAATATAGCAATCGATGCTTTCCTCTTTGAAGGACCTTTCTTTTACTTTTATGTTGAGTCAGTTCACCTATCTCTCTCCACCTCAAGAAGCAAACACTTGTGTGAACTGTGCATTGATTCCTACATACTTGCATATTGCACTTGTTATATTACTCTATGTTGAAAATTATCCATGAGATACACATGTTACAAGTTGAAAGCAACCGCTGAAACTTAATCTTCCTCTGTGTTGCTTCAATACCCTTACTTTGGTTTATTGCTTTATGAGTTAACTCTTATGCAAGACTTATTGATGCTTGTCTTTAAGTACTATTCATGAAAAGTCTTTGCTTTATGATTCAGTTGTTTACTCATGTCATTACCATTGTTTTGATCGCTGCATTCATTACATATGTTTACAATAGTATGATCAAGGTTATGATGGCATGTCACTCCAGAAATTATCCGTGTTATCGTTTACCTGCTCGGGACGAGCGAGAACTAAGCTTGGGGATGCTGATACGTCTCCGACGTATCGATAATTTCTTATGTTCCATGCCACATTATTGATGATATCTACATGTTTTATACACATTATATGTCGTATTTATGCATTTTCCGGCACTAACCTATTAACGAGATGCCGAAGAGCCAGTTGCTGTTTTCTGTTGTTTTTTGTTTCAGAAATCCTAGTAAGGAAATATTCTCGGAATTGGACGAAATCAACGCCCAGGGGCCTATTTTGCCACGAAGCTTCCAGTAGACCGAAGACGTAACGAAGTGGGGCGACGAGGCGGCGACACGCCAGGGCGGCGCGGCCTGGGCCCTGGCCGCGCGGCCCTGTCGTGTGGGCCCCTCGCGTCGCCCCTTTACCTGCCCTTCCGCCTACAAATAGTCTTCGTCGCGAAACCCCTAGTACCGAGAGCCACGATACGGAAAACCTTCCAGAGACGCCGCCGCCGCCAATCCCATCTCGGGGGATTCTGGAGATCGCCTCCGGCACCCTGCCGGAGAGGGGAATCCTCTCCCGGAGGACTCTTCACCGCCATGGTCGCCTCCGGAGTGATGAGTGAGTAGTTCACCCCTGGACTATGGGTCCATAGCAGTAGCTAGATGGTTGTCTTCTCCTCATGTGCTTCATTGTCGGATCTTGTGAGCTGCCTAACATGATCAAGATCATCTATCCGTAATTCTATATGTTGTGTTTGTCGGGATCCGATGGATAGAGAATACTATGTTATTTTGATTATCAATCTATTACCTATGTGTTGTTTATGATCTTGCATGCTCTCCATTATTAATAGAGGCTCGGCCAAGTTTTTGCTCTTAACTCCAAGAGGGAGTATTTATGCTCGATAGTGGGTTCATGCCTCCATTAAATGCGGGACGATGGACGTAAAGTTCTAAGGTTGTGGATGTGCTTGTTGCCACTAGGGATAAAACATTGATGCTATGTCCGAGGATGTAGTTATTGATTACATTACGCACCATACTTAATGCAATTGTCCGTTGTTTTGCAACTTAATACTGGAAGGGGTTCGGATGATAACCTGAAGGTGGACTTTTTAGGCATAGATGCATGCTGGATAGCGGTCTATGTACTTTGTCGTAATGCCCAATTAAATCTCACAATATTCATCATATCATGTATGTGTTATCACCAGAATTTGACCGAGTCAGAGGTGGGCCGTGATCAAGATGGACGTGAAGAATATATATATAGAAGAAATACGTGCGTCGGCCTTTTATACCAAGTTGGGCTTAATTGCCCGTGTATCTGTAACATATTAGATCGCATCTTAGTTTAGAAGTTAGAATCTTACTCGTGCATGGTTTGGTGCACGCCCACATTAGAAAGTCCCCTGGACTATAAATATGTATCTAGGGTTTATGGAATAAACAACAACCAACGTTCAACCACAAACAAATCTCGGCGCATCGCCAACTCCTTCATCTCGAGGGTTTCTACCGGTAAGCACCATGCTGCCTAGATCGCATCTTGCGATCTAGGCAGCTACAAGCCTGCCCACGTTGTTCATGCGTTGCTCGTACTGAAGCCTTTTTGATGGCGAGCAACGTAGTTATCTTAGACATGTTAGGGTTAGCATTGTTCTTCATATTACATGCTTTCGTAGTGCAACCCTTGCATGTCTAGCCGCCCTTACACCTATCTTAGGTGTAGGGGCGGCACCCCGCTTGATCATAGTTTAGTAGATCTGATCTGTTACGGTTGCTCCTTGATTCGTCAAGGATTAGTTTAACATCCGCAATATTAGGCCTTACAAAGGGTTGGAGGATCCAGCGGCGTGTAGGGTGGCGTTTGCTAGCCCTAGAAAGGATGTTCCGGGGATCAACCTCGTGTTGGTTTTTAGGCCCTGTCTAGGATCGGCTTACGGTCACCGTGCGCGAGCGCGAGGCCCAATCGTGAGTAGGATGGTCCGGTTATGCGGTGAAAACCCTAAATCGTCGTAGATATCATTAGCTTTACCTTGATCAAGCAGGACCACCATATATTCGGACACCTCGTCTGAATCATGGGTGGATCGGCTCTTTGAGCCGATTCACGGGATAACCTGAGAGCCGATCGAGGCTCGTATTTAACGTTTACGTGTGTGCCCTGCAGGAAACTAAGCGAGGCATCATCCACACCTTCCCGACCAGGTATAGGTCAGGTGGCACGCCCTTGCGGTTGGCATCGGCGCGTGCGACCAGGAAGCTTTGCGGGCCGTCGCTCTGAGGGACTGGGGCCAGCCGCAGCCCTAGTTGTTCCCGGCTCTACCGTGTTGCCCGTCTCTGCCCGCCAGGGGGTTTCTGACGTCAACACATTCTGGCACGCCCGGTGGGACAACCTTCGACATCCACCACATTGCCATCTACATCCGAGATGGCGGAAGACACTCCGGTCACGTACGAGGATCTGCCTGATGAGCTCAAGAAGAAACATGACAAGATCAAGGCAACCCTCGAAGCCGAACTCATCGGCTCCTTCCACCGAACCCGCTCCCATGGCGTCAGGTGGAAGGGTTTCACACCTGAAGGCGCGCTCGATGGAGTGGACCTGTCCGCCCGTCGGAAGAACGCACCAGGTCGCTGCGGCGAGGAGATCAACTACATGGTGGCTCATTCGCTGCACCGCCACTGCGAGAGCCTGGTGAACACCTTGGAGCGTGTCGCTCTGCGCGTCGTCAAGGAAATCATGAGCCACCGGTATTCTCCGTCGGGACCAGCTCTGGGGACTTTCAAGGGAGAGATGCCAGTCCAGCCCCAGCCGTTCGCATGGGCAGCACCAGAACTGCCGAACTCATCGGCATACGTCGTCTACAAGGTTGGTGGTGATCCTAGTGACTACCAATTCCTACCTGAGGCACCCAAGGAGATCCCGCACGGATACGCGTGCGCATACGTACCGGACCGCAACGCCCGGGCACTCTCGAACCGGGCTGCAATATCGAGGGCCTCCGGGACGGCAGGAGGAACGTCAGGAGCCGATCCTGAGAAGCAATCGTGGCTGGCTAAGTACGCCACCCCGACAAACCTCCAAATCCCAGCTCCTGCAGTTGGCTTAGAACCGGAAAAGCAAGCATGGCTGGTTAAGTATGCCACCCCGGCGAATCTTCAGGGTTCGACACCTTCAGCCATCACAGCGGATCAGATTTGTGCAATTCTGAAAGATCAGTTCGGTATGATGCCGAAAAGGAAGGCGTTCGGCTACACCAAGCCGTACCCCAACAACTACGAACTGATCCCGCTGCCACCCAAATATCGGCTCCCGGACTTCACGAAGTTTAGTGGATCAGATGGGTCCAGCTCCATCGAGCATGTGAGCCGATATTTGGCGCAGCTGGGCACGATCTCAGCGTCAGACGAGTTGCGCGTGAGGTTCTTCGCACAGTCCCTCACAGGATCGGCTTTCGGGTGGTACACATCGCTACCACCGAACTCCATCCAGACTTGGAAGCGGTTGGAAGAGCAGTTCCATGAGCGGTATCACTCGGAGGCTTCCGATGTTGGTTTTGCCGATCTAGCGCAAGTACGACGAAGCGCGGGGAGACAGTGGCAGAGTACGTCCAGCGCTTCAGGACCATTAGGAACCGATGCTTTTCGGCTCGTATAAGTGAAAAAGAAGCAGTCGAGTTGGCGGTGGTGGGCCTCTCATCATCAATCAAGGACGTGGCCTCCCAAGCGGACTACCCTTCGTTGGCGCACATGGTGCAGAAGCTGTCAGCATATGAACAGCGTCACCCAGATGTTTACCAGGACAAATTCAAGCGTGCGGTATCCTTGGTCGAGGCAGACGAAGATGAAGGTGCTATGGGAGATCAGGAGGTAGCAGTGGCTGAATGGACTCGAGCGACAGGCCCCGTGACCTGCAAATGGGTGAGGCCACAAGGCCCTCCAAAAGGGTTCGACTTCGACGTGACCAAGACTGAGCAGATTTTTGATCTCTTACTCACGGAGAAGCACATAAAGGTACCCGAAGGCCACAAGATCCCCACGGCGCAGGAGCTGAACGGAAAGCCGTACTGCAAATGGCATAACACGTTCTCCCACACCACCAACGACTGCAGGGTGTGGCGGCAGCAGATCCAAATGGCGATAGAAAACGGACGGTTGATTTTCAACCAGTACGCCATGAAGGTCGACACACACCCCTTCCCCGCCGTAAACATGGTGGAGTGTACTTACCATGGAGGGTGCCAGCCGGATTTCTCGTGCCAAATCAATATGGTAGATCTTGGACACCACGCTGGCACGAATGGAGATGAGGGCAGCTGCTCTCATAGCAAAGATACAGAGGAAGCCGCTCCACGCGATCGGCTCCGCCAAGACGGCAAGCGCTACGTCACAGAGGGAGAAGTGAAGAACATAAGATATCAGCGACCTCTCTCTGATCACCTCCTCAACAAGTATGTGAGTCAGTACGACCAACGCCGACGGTCCAGCGATGATGATGAAAGAGATCGTCTGGCTAGAGAAGCCAGAAGACATCGTCGGCATAATCGCGATGAGGAGGAGCACGAGCGTTGTGCCAAGGGAAAGGCAAGGGAGCGAGACGACGAGGACAGGCACCGAGATTGTCCCTTCTTCGGACACTCGCTGGGATTCAGGAATGAGCCGATTGCCAACAATCGGCAATTGCCCGAGAATGCAACCGGAAGAAGAAGGAGGCAGCCAACGTGTCCGTGTTCGAGCGCTTAGGACCTCTCCCGCCACAGAGCAAACGAGCTAAGTCCCCTCGGTTGAAAGATCTCGAAGATTCAGAAGACGAGGGAGAAGAAGAAGACAGGTATCACCGGCCAAGGTGGTGCCCTGATGGACTCAGCCGTTCCCAGAAACGCAGGGTTCAACGATTGCGCGGCCTAGAAGAAGCCGAGAGGTTATACTTGCATACATTGAGGAAGGCAAGGCCTGATCTGGCTGCGAAGGTTCAGCGAACCCTGGATGAAGAGGGTCGTCCACAGAAAATGGAGTGGCGCCCCAAGCAAAGGAAAGCCGATGATGAAACATCGGCTGGCACAAACATGGTGCTCGTTCTTCCGACAAAGCTTAGCGCTCCACGATTACACGATGCACTCAAGGTGGGCGACATCAAGTGCACCAACATGATAAAGTCAGAGATTGGGCTGGTTTTATCTACCGGCCTGAACGAGTAGCAAGAGCACGGCAATGAGCAAACGTGGCGAGGCTGATCCTTGTGATCGGCCCCAAAATGTATGAAGGGACATTGCAAAACCTTCACCGAGCAAGCAAACGTGGAGGCCGATTCCAGCAATCGGCCAAAATTATCCTCACCAACCATTCTGTCTGGGTTCAACATGTTATCCAACAGAGCCGATACCATCAATTCTCTTGACAGAATCGGCTCCGGGGGGCACCCAGGTAGATAAAACACGAGGATATGCAGTGAAGCGTCTCATCCTTTGATGATGGGTATTGGAGTATGGGGGCCGATGCACAAGTCGGCCGTAAAAAAAAATTCTGAAAGCCGATGCATGGCCATCGACTCAAGAGCAATATTTGTTACGATCAGAGGGTCAATGGAGCACGAAGGGAGATTTTAATGGGAGAACTCCTCAATGGAGTAGTTTAAGGGCTCGGATCCTCTCTTCAAGAACAATGCCAAGAGCAGCCTGGACGTGCAGATCAGGTCAAGGATGGATTGCATTAGATCCACCAAAGAAAAGGAGCCGATCTAGCCGGCAAGGTGAAGAAGTGAAGAAGCTCGGGGGGCAGCTCACCTTGAAGGCTCTCTGCTCTGGGAAGCCGATTTATGTTCAAAACGGCTGGTTCTGCATAAGGAGCTCCCTCAGACATAATCAAGCCCAGGTCCATACAGCTAATTTGCGTATCCTCGTCTCTGTTTTGCCTTGGCTGAGACTCGGGGGGGCAACAGGCCTGGCAGATGCTCTGTTGAGGAGCCGATTGGGGTACTATCGGCTGATCTTCGTGGCAACCTTCTTCACAAAATAATGAGCGCTCGCTAAAAAGGATCGCTGAAACCGGTGGGAGGAATTTAAGGGCTCTCTTGGAAACCCCACAGTATCTACCGGAAAGAGAATCATCAGTTGAAGAATGGAAGGGTAAATGTCGAAGGACCGATGCGTTGCTATCGGCTCGTTATGCATTGGCAAAGGGGACGAATCGGAAAGATCAGTATGAGAGGAAATCGGCTAAGATAAGCGAAAAGGAATCGGCAAAATCAGATTGGGGAAAGTTCTTCATTGATAGATTTCTTACATAAGGAGCTGATTGCTCTCAAAAGGAAGTACTAGGGGATACATGGCCCCATCTACTGCTACTGGTCCTATGCTAGATGTCCTATCTACGGGCCGTCGCTGCCCTCGCCGTCGCCGTCGTCGCTGCTGTCGGCGCTACTCCCGGCAGGCTCGTCATCGCTCCAATGGCCGCCGACCGGGCCCTCATTGTCCTCGTCTTCTTCATCGGCGTCGTCATCGTCACTGTCGAAGTCGCTGAGGTTTCCCGGCCAAGGGCAGAACCGCTTGGCCGGAGGCTCGTCGGAGGAGGTGTCGTCTTCCTCCTCTTCCTCTTCTTCCTCCTCCTCCTCCTCGGGAGAGGGGAAGTCCCAGGAGAAGCGATCGTCGTCGCTCTCCTCCTCCGTTGTCCCATCGGCGAGGAAGCGGAGGTCGCTTTCCCCGTCGGTCAAGGACTTGTCGTCCTCTGACCAAAGGGAGAAGTCATGGCTAGACTCCTCCCCGGCCGCAATGGCGCGGCGGGTGTTGGCTGCGTGAACCTCCGCCGGGTTCGGCTCCGGCGTCGGCTCGCGAGACGAAGAGGACTGGGTGGAAAGATCCGATGAAGCAGAGGAGGAAGAGGACATGGTGGCGCAGGAGGGCTTTTGGAGTGCTAATGCGAAGAAGATGCAGGAACAAACTGTGCGGAGCGGTTAAATAAAAGGGGATATAGTGGAAGTTTAATGCCACAGCAGTTTCCGAGGAAGTGGTGCCTAAACAAAAGAAAAAAAAAACTGCCAGGTCACGCGGAGAAGTTGAGAAGGCAGGGCATCATGATGACGGATACTGCAACGGTTCTGCCACGACATGACCCGACGAAAGAAGAGCATAATGATTTTGGAAATGTCATTTCCAAAACCAGGGGGGCATGTGTTATCACCAGAATTTGACCGAGTCAGAGGTGGGCCGTGATCAAGATGGACGTGAAGAATATATATATAGAAGAAATACGTGCGTCGGCCTTTTATACCAAGTTGGGCTTAATTGCCCGTGTATCTGTAACATATTAGATCGCATCTTAGTTTAGAAGTTAGAATCTTACTCGTGCACGGTTTGGTGCACGCCCACATTAGAAAGTCCCCTGGACTATAAATATGTATCTAGGGTTTATGGAATAAACAACAACCAACGTTCAACCACAAACAAATCTCGGCGCATCGCCAACTCCTTCGTCTCGAGGGTTTCTACCGGTAAGCACCATGCTGCCTAGATCGCATCTTGCGATCTAGGCAGCACAAGCCTGCCCACGTTGTTCATGCGTTGCTCGTATCGAAGCCTTTTTGATGGCGAGCAACGTAGTTATCTTAGACATGTTAGGGTTAGCATTGTTCTTCATATTACATGCTTTCGTAGTGCAACCCTTGCATGTCTAGCCGCCCTTACACCTATCTTAGGTGTAGGGGCGGCACCCCGCTTGATCATAGTTTAGTAGATCCGATCCGTTACGGTTGCTCCTTGATTCGTCAAGGATTAGTTTAACATCCGCAATAGTTAGGCCTTACAAAGGGTTGGAGGATCCAGCGGCGTGTAGGGTGGCGTTTGCTAGCCCTAGAAAGGATGTTCCGGGGATCAACCTCGTGTTGGTTTTTAGGCCCTGTCTAGGATCGGCTTACGGTCACCGTGCGCGAGCGCGAGGCCCAATCGTGAGTAGGATGATCCGGTTATGCGGTGAAAACCCTAAATCGTCGTAGATCTCATTAGCTTTACCTTGATCAAGCAGGACCACCATATATTCGGACACCTCGTCTGAATCATGGGTGGATCGGCTCTTTGAGCCGATTCACAGGATAACCTTAGAGCCGATCGAGGCTCGTATTTAACGTTTACGTGTGTGCCCTGCAGGAAACTAAGCGAGGCATCATCCACACCTTCCTGACTAGGTATAGGTCAGGTGGCACGCCCTTGCAGTTGGCATCGGCGCGTGCGACCAGGAAGCTTTGCGGGCCGTCGCTCTGAGGGACTGGGGCCAGCCGCAGCCCTAGTTGTTCCCGGCTCTACCGTGTTGCCCGTCTCTGCCCGCCAGGGGGTTTCTGACGTCAACAGTATGTGCATTGTTATGCCCTCTCTATTTGTCAATTGCCCGACTGTAATTTGTTCACCCAACATGCTATTTATCTTATGGGAGAGACACCTCTAGTGAACTGTGGACCCCGGTCCATTCTTTTACATTTAATACAATCTATCGCAATACTTGTTCTACTGTTTTTTGCAAACAATCATCATCCACACTATACATCTAATCCTTTGTTACAGCAAGCCAGTGAGATTGACAACCTCGCTGTTTCGTTGGGGCAAAGTACTTTGGATGTGTTGTGCAGGTTCCGCGTTGGCGCCGGAATCTCTGGTGTTGCGCCGCACTACATCCCGCCGCCATCAACCTTCAACGTGCTTCTTAGCTCCTCCTGGTTCGATAAACCTTGGTTTCTTTCTGAGGGAAAACTTGCTGCTGTGCGCATCATACCTTCCTCTTGGGGTTCCCAACGAACGTGTGAGTTACACGCCATCAGTCCTCCCCACTGGTCTTCATGAAATTCTCGTCTTCCGACTTTCATCATGGATCCATAGTCACTTGATGTCAACAAAGAAAAAGATCTTCGTGCTGCTCCCTCCAGAACCAATCGGTCGAAATAAAAACATGGGTGCGCACGACCGAATACATCCGATCCAGCAAAATCCAGGCAAAAGCATTGTTACATTCGCCGGTGGAGCCTTCCGGAACTCAACACTCCGGCCAGATCACGAGACCAGGCCACCGGTAGGTCCTCCTCTTCACGCAAGAGAGGCCCTAGGACCGCCGCCTTTATTGAGGTCGGACCCCCACGTCGGTGACCATCCTGGGCTGGCCACTCCAACCCTCCACCGGCGACACCATCGCCGGCTTCCAAGCTCCTCCATCTCGTCGCCAGAACGCGGTGATAGATCAAAAGATCCACCACCACCAACCGCAGGCCGATCCTCTCCGGCGAAGAAGAGGGTCACCTCCACCGTCGAACCCAAGGCTGCTGCCCCGGGCGTCCTCGTACTGAGGGAGAAGCCCAAGATCATCGCCCCTCACCGGCGAGAGGCGGAGGGAAAGTCGTTGTCCGCCTCCACCAGCCACCACCGCCGGCATGCCGCCGATGGGAGGCGGGAAGGCCGCAGCCCGCAGTTGGATCGTCCCCGGGAGGACCGCCGCCGCCCCTCCATCCTCGTCCGACCGCCGCCACCCCAGGAGGCGGAAGGGCCGCCGCCGCGTGAGAGACTCCTTGGCCGCCGTTCCCGACGCGTCACAAGGGAAGGCCTCGGCCGCCGCCACGCCCCGAGATCTTTGCCCCGGCGGCGTGATACGTCTCCGACGTATCGATAATTTCTTATGTTCCATGCCACATTATTGATGATATCTACATGTTTTATGCATACTTTATGTCATTATTATGCATTTTCCGGAACTAACCTATTGACGAGATGCCGAAGAGCCGGTTCTCGTTTTCTGCTGTTTTTGGTTCCAGAAATCCTAGTAAGGAAATATTCTCGGAATCGGATGAAATCAACGCCCAGCATCCTATTTTTCCACGAAGCTTCCAGAACACTCGAGAGAGGCCAGAGGGGGGCCACAGGCCCACCAGATGACACCCTGGCGCGGCCAAGGGGGGGCCCGCGCCCCCCTGTTGTGTCGTCGCCTCGTTGACCCTCCGAGGCTGCCCTTCCGCCTACTTAAGGTCTCCGTCGCGAAAAGCCTACCACGTTCGACGAAACCAGAGAAAACCTTCCAGAGCCGCCGCCATCGCAAAGCCAAGATCTGGGGGACAGGAGTCTCTGTTCCGGCACGCCGCCGGGACGGGGAAGTGCCCCCGGAAGGCTCCTCCATCGACACCACCGCCATCTCCATCAACGCTGCAGTCTCCCATGAGGAGGGAGTAGTTCTCCATCGAGGCTCGGGGCTGTACCGGTAGCTATGTGGTTAATCTCTCTCCTATGTGCTTCAATACAATAATCTCATGAGCTGCCTTACATGATTGAGATTCATATGATGATGCTTGTAATCTAGATGTCACTATGCTAGTCAAGTGGGTTTTACTTATGTGATCTCCGGAGACTCCTTGTCCCACGTGTGTAAAGGTGACAGTGTGTGCACCGTGTGGGTCTCTTAGGCTATATTTCACAGAATACTTATTCACTGTTATGAATGGCATAGTGAAGTTCTTATTTATATATCTTTATGATTGCAATGTGTTTTGTATCACAATATATCTGTGTGCTACTCTAGTGATGTTGTTAAAGTAGTTTATTCCTCCTGCACGGTGTAATGGTGACAGTGTGTGCATCGTGTAGTACTTGGCGTAGGCTATGATTGTGATCTCTTTTAGATTATGAAGTTAACTATTGCTATGATAGTATTAATGTGATCTATTCCTCCTTTCGTAGTGTGAAGGTGACAATGTGCATGCTATGTTAGTACTTGGTTTGGTTATGTTGATCTGTTATGCACTCTAAGGTTATTTAAATATGAACATTGAATATTGTGGAGCTTGTTAACTCCGACATTGAGGGTTCGTGTAATCCTACACAGTTAGTGGTGTTCATCATCCAACAAGAGGGTGTAGAGTCTAGCATCTATCTATTTATTCTATTATGTGATCATTGTTGAGAGTGTCCACTAGTGAAAGCAGGATCCCTGGGCCTTGTTCCTAAATACTGCTATCGCTGTTTGTTTACTGTTTTACTGCATCTATACTTCCTGCAATATTACCACCATCAACCACACACCAGTCCTGGACAGCAAAGCACTTTTCTGGTGCCGTTGCTACTGCTCGCATTTATTCATACCACCTATATTTCACTATCTCTTCGCCAAACTAGTGCACCTATTAGGTGTGTTGGGGACACAAGAGACTTCTTGCTTTGTGGTTGCAGGGTTGCATGAGAGGGATATCTTTGACCTCTTCCTCCCTGAGTTCGATAAACCTTGGGTGATCCACTTAAGGGAAACTTGCTGCTGTTCTACAAACCTCTGCTCTTGGAGGCCCAACACTGTCTACAAGAATAGAAGCACCCGTAGACATCAAGCACTTTTCTGGCTCCGTTGCCGGGGAGGAAAGGTAAAAGGCTCTCATACTCCGGTCCCAGGTAAAGTACTTTTCTGGCGCCGTTGTGTGTGTGCTCGAAGCTATTTCCTTTAGATCCTGCAATTGCATCTTTTTGTTTCTTGTTTTACACTAGTAAGACATAATGGAATACAACTATGAGCTTTTTAATTTATTTCCTAAGTTAAGACATGAATTGTGTGATGCGAAAATTAAAGAACCTATGGAGCCTCAATTGCATGCTAGTAGCAATGTTATTGGTATGAATGCAATCACTGCTAATGCTATGGATAAGTCTAAGCTTGGGGAAGCTAGTTTACGTGATCTTTTTAGCTTCCCATCCTTAGGGGAGAAAATTTGTTCGATAATGCTTTGTCTCCCATATGCGATAACTCTAATGATGCTTGTGATATTTTAAATCCACCTATGCAAGTACTGCTTTCAAGATACCCATGAAAATTATTGAACGTGTTATTGATAACCGCTATGAAGGGGATGGAACTGTCCATCCTGGAGATCATTTACTATTTTTGCATGAATTATGCGGGTTATTCAAGTGTGCAGGTATCTCTATGGATGAAGTGAGGAAGAAGCTATTCTCTTTTTCGCTGTCTGGTAAAGTAGCGCATTGGTATAAATTGTTGAAGAATAGTCATTCTCTTGGTTGGGAGGAAATTGTACCTCTCTTTTATTCTAAATTTTATCCTCCTCATGAAGTGCATATTGATAGGAATTACATTTATAACTTTTATCCTCGTGATGGAGAGAGTATTTCTCAAGCGTGGGGGAGATTGAAGTCACTAATGCTCAAATGTCCCATTCATGAGTTTCCCCGTAATGTTATTGTTAACAATTTTTATGTGAGGCTTTCAGGACAACACAAGGACTATCTGGATGCCTGTTCAGAGGGATCTTTCACAAGCAAGGAGGTTGAAGCTAGGAGGGATCTTCTTGATCGGATTGAGGAGAATGCTGAAGGATGGGAGAACAACAAAGGTGAAGAGTCAGGTATAAATTATGATTATGAATGCATTGAAGCGTTTATGGATACTGATAAATTTTGAGATATGAGTGCTACTTATGGTCTTGACTCTCAAGTTGCTGCAAATCTTTATAAAGCCTTTGCTTCTCATTTTGAATTGCCTAAAAAGAATTTTGATAAGTATCATGAACCTTTTAAAGAGGCTTGCATGAAGGATGAAATTGTTGTTAATGATTGCAATAAGCATGCTCAAACTCCTAAGAATGCTATTTCCTATAAGCATGTTAATTTTTGTGGAATGCATAGACCTTGTGGAATTAATCAAATCAAAGATGAATATTGTATCCATCATATTAATGAAAAAACTAGAAAGTGGGTTAGGGCTCTAGATGATCTTGGTAAAAAAGTTTGTGCCCTCTATCCTTTTATTTGTGAAGTTTGCCATGAAGTGGGTCATTTTAATTTTCAATGCTCCACCAATGATAATTTGAACCCAATGAGTGCTGCAAATTTGTATTGTGATGACGAAATTACTCCTAATCAGCATGATGAACTCACTTTATTTTTGTGGTGTGAAGAGTTATCAAGGAAAATTTCTTTATTAGATATTAATGATCTTGATATTGATGATGTCATGCATGGGTGTTTTTCTTATTGCATTGATAATAGCCATACAAATACTTACATACAAAATATTTTAGAAGATGACACCTTGCCAAAATATGATAGGACCGCTGTGTGTTTTGAACTAATTAATGAAAAGGAGGAATACTCCCAAGTTTCTTCTATTGTTTCTGAAAGTAAATCAGGTTATGCGGACAAGCCACCCTTCAAGCCACTTCCTCCTAAAGAAGGGAACGAGGAGAAGGAGGAGGGGAAGAAGAAGAAGGGAACGAAGAAGAAGAAGAAGAAGAAGAAGAAGAAGAAGGAGAATAAAGAGAAAGAGGTAACGGCATATCCCCGCGTGAATGAGATAACGCTAGGTAACCGTAAGTATGTTGCTCCTAATGATTATTATGATAATGAATCTGAATACAATGATCTTCCTATGCTCTTTACATACATTAGTGATCATGATTTGAATGAGCACACTACTTTTGATATTGCAAATCTCTGGGAAACTGATTCTGAAAATGATGATGATAATAATTGCCATAGTGTCAGTGCTATCCATGCTTCCTCCCATAATGATATAGAAAGCTCTAAGCTTGGGGAAGAGGTGTTTGAAAATCCTTTTGCTACTGATCATTATGTGTTTGATACATCTCCTTCTAATAACAATGATGGTATGGTCACGAGATAAACCAACTGTGAAAGATAACTATTCTATTTCTTATGATGACACTCGTGCCTCCGACCTTTAATGATTATTATAAAGAATGCTATGATATAGGTTATAACTATCCTTATGAAACTTGTCATAGTTATGATTGGATTGCCAAAAACAATTCCCTTAATATGCAACTTGTTTACCATGTTCAAATTCTTGATAATAATCTTGCTCCAATTACTATTAATGAGAAGAACTCTTCTTATGCCAAAATTAATGATACTTCTATACATATGAGCCATGATAAGAATGTTTTAAGTGATGGGTATATTGTGGATTTCATTAATGATGCTACTGAAAGTTATTATGAGAGAGGGAAACATGGTTATATGCATCTTAATAATATTAAGTTTCCCCTCTTTATGTTGAGAATCTTGAAGTTACTCGTGTTTTATCCTCTTATGCTTGTCACTTTGTTCTTCATGAATTCATTTGTGTACAAGATTCCTTTGCATAGGAAGTGGGGTAGACCTAAATGTGTTTTGAATTTGCTTCTTGATTCTCTCTTTTTGCTTCAAATACTATTTCTTGCGAGTGCATCATAAAAACTGCTGAGCCCATCTTAATGGCTATAAAGAAAGAACTTCTTGGGAGATAACCCATGTGTTTATTTTGCTACAGTACTTTTATTTTATATTTGTGTCTTGAAAGTTGTTACTACTGTAGCAACATCTCCTTATCTTAGTTTTGTTGCATTGTTGTGTCAAGTAAAGTCTTTGATAGTAAGGTTCATACTAGATTTGGATTACTGCGCAGAAACAGATTTCTTGCTGTCACGGATCTGTGCCTAATTCTCTGTAGGTAACTCAGAAAATTATGCCAATTTACGTGAGTGATCCTCAGATATGTACGCAACAACTTTTATTCAATTTGAGCATTTTCATTTGAGCAAGTCTGGTGCCTCAATAAAATTCGCCTTTACGGACTGTTCTGTTTTGACAGATTCTGCCTTTTATTTTGCATTGCTTCTTTTGCTATGTTGGATGGATTTCTTTGTTCCATTGACTTCCAGTAGCTTTGGGCAATGTCCAGAAGTGTTAAGAATGATTGTGTCACCTCTGAACATGTGAATTTTGATTATGCACTAACCCTCTAATGAGTTTGTTTCGAGTTTGGTGTGGAGGAAGTTTTCAAGGGTCAAGAGAGGAGGATGATATACTATGATCAAGAAGAGTGAAAAGTCTAAGCTTGGGGATGCCCAAGGCATCCCCTTCTTCATCGACAAATTATCAGGTTCCTTCTCTTGAAACTATATTTTTATTCGGCCACATCTTATGTACTTTACTTGGAGCGTTTGTGTGCTTTTGTTTTTGTTTGAATAAATGCTTGTGTGGGAGAGAGACACGCTCCGCTGGTTCATATGAACACATGTGTTCTTAGCTTTTATTTTTCATGGCGAAGGTTGAAACTGCTTCGTTAATTGTTATATGGTTGGAAACGGAAAATGCTACATGTAGTAATTGGTAAAATGTCTTGGATAATGTGATACGTGGCAATTGTTGTGCTCATGTTTAAGCTCTTGCATCATATACTTTGCACCTATTAATGAAGAAATACATAGAGCTTGCTAAAATTTGGTTTGCATAATTGGTCTCTCTAAAGTCTAGATAATTTCTAGTATTGAGTTTGAACAACAATGAAGACGGTGTAGAGTCTTATAATGTTTACAATATGTCTTTATGTGAGTTTTGCTGCACCAGTTCATCCTTGTGTTTGTTTCAAATAACCTGCTAGCCTAAACCTTGTATCGAGAGGGAATACTTCTCATGCATCAAAAATCCTTGGGCCAACCACTATGCCATTTGTGTCCACCATACCTACCTACTACATGGTATTTCTCCGCCATTCCAAAGTAAATTGCTTGAGTGCTACCTTTAAAAATTTCCATTCTTTACCTTTGCAATATATAGCTCATGGGACAAATAGCTTAAAAACTATTGTGGTATTGAATATGTACTTATGCACTTTATCTCTTATTAAGTTGCTTGTTGAGCGGTAACCATGTTTTCTGGGGACGCCATCAACTCTTTTACCTTTGTTGAAGGGCGGTTTTCACAATCAAATGGTTTGAGTATGGATACTGTTAGAGAAGAACATTGGGCCGCTAACTAAAGCCATGATTCATGGTGGAAGTTTCAGTTTGGACAGCTAATCCTCAATCTCTTATGAGAATAATAACTGTTGTTAAATGCTTATGCATTAAAGAGGAGTCCATTATCTGTTGTCTATGTTGTCCCGGTATGGATGTCTAAGTTGAGAATAATCAAAAGCGAGAAATCCAAATGCGAGCTTTCTCCTTAGACCTTTGTACAGGCGGCATAGAGGTACCCCTTTGTGACACTTGGTTGAAACATATGCTATGCAATGATAATCCGTGTTAACCCAAGCTAATTAGGACAAGGTGCGGGCACTATTAGTATACTATGCATGAGGCTTGCAACTTGTAAGATATAATTTACATGATACATATGCTTTATTACTACCGTTTACAAAATTGTTTCTCGTTTTCAAAATAAAAGCTCTAGCACAAATTTAGCAATCAATGCTTTCCTCTTTGAAGGACCTTTCTTTTACTTTTATGTTGAGTCAGTTCACCTATTTCTCTCCACCTCAAGAAGCAAGCACTTGTGTGAACTGTGCATTGACTCCTACATACTTTTATTGCACTTGTTATATTACTTTACATTGACAACTATACACGAGATATACATGTTACAAGTTGAAAGCAACCGCTGAAACTTAATCTTCCATTGTGTTGCTTCAATGTCTTTACTATGAATTTATTGCTTTATGAGTTAACTCTTATGCAAGACTTATTGATGCTTGTCTTGAAAGTACTATTCATGAAAAGTCTTTGCTTTATGATTCATTTGTTTACTCATGTCATTTACATTGTTTTGACCGCTGCATTCATTACATGTGTTTACAATAGTATGATCAAGGTTATGATGGCATGTCACTCCAGAAATTATCTTTGTTATCGTTTACCTGCTCGGGACGAGCAGGAAATAAGCTTGGGGATGCTGATACGTCTCCGACGTATCGATAATTTCTTATGTTCCATGCCACATTATTGATGATATCTACATGTTTTATGCATACTTTATGTCATTATTATGCGTTTTCCGGAACTAACCTATTGACGAGATGCTGAAGGGCCGGTTCTCGTTTTCTGCTGTTTTTGGTTCCGAAATCCTAGTAAGGAAATATTCTCGGAATCGGACGAAATCAACGCCCGACATCCTATTTTTCCACGAAGCTTCCAGAACACCCGAGAGAGGCCAGAGGGGGGCCACAGGCCCACCAGATGACACCCTGGCGCGGCCAAGGGGGGCCCGCGCCCCCCTGTTGTGTCGTCGCCTCGTTGACCCTCCGAGGCTGCCCTTCCGCCTACTTAAGGTCTCCGTCGCGAAAATCCTACCACGTTCGACGAAACCAGAGAAAACCTTCCAGAGCCGCCGCCATCGCGAAGCCAAGATCTGGGGGACATGAGTCTCTGTTCCGGCACGCCGCCGGGACGGGGAAGTGCCCCCGGAAGGCTCCTCCATCGACACCACCGCCATCTCCATCAACGCTGCTGTCTCCCATGAGGAGGGAGTAGTTCTCCATCGAGGCTCGGGGCTGTACCGGTAGCTATGTGGTTAATCTCTCTCCTGTGTGCTTCAATACAATAATCTCATGAGCTGCCTTACATGATTGAGATTCATATGATGATGCTTGTAATCTAGATGTCATTATGCTAGTCAAGTGGATTTTACTTATGTGATCTCCGGAGACTCCTTGTCCCACGTGTGTAAAGGTAACAGGTGTGTGCACCGTGTGGGTCTCTTAGGCTATATTTCACGGAATACTTATTCACTGTTATGAATGGCATAGTGAAGTGCTTATTTATATCTCTTTATGATTGCAATGTGTTTTGTATCACAATATATCTGTGTGCTACTCTAGTGATGTTATTAAAGTAGTTTATTCCTCCTGCACGGTGTAATGGTGACAGTGTGTGCATCGTGTAGTACTTGGCGTAGACTATGATTGTGATCTCTTGTAGATTATGAAGTTAACTATTGCTATGATAGTATTGATGTGATCTATTCCTCCTTTCGTAGTGTGAAGGTGACAGTGTGCATGCTATGTTAGTACTTGGTTTGGTTATGTTGATCTGTTATGCACTCTAAGGTTATTTAAATATGAACATCGAATATTGTGGAGCTTGTTAACTCCGGCATTGAGGGTTCGTGTAATCCTACACAGTTAGTGGTGTTCATCATACAACAAGAGGGTGTAGAGTCTGGCATCTATTTATTTATTCTGTTATGTGATCAATGTTGAGAGTGTCCACTAGTGAAAGTATGATCCCTAGGCCTTGTTCCTAAATACTGCTATCGCTGTTTGTTTACTCTTTTACTGCATCTATCCTTCCTGCAATATTACCACCATCAACCACACACCAGTCCTGGACAGCAAAGCACTTTTCTGGTGCCGTTGCTACTGCTCGCATTTATTCATACCACCTGTATTTCACTATCTCTTCGCCGAACTAGTGCACCTATTAGGTGTGTTGGGGACACAAGAGACTTCTTGCTTTGTGGTTGCAGGGTTGCATGAGAGGGATATCTTTGACCTCTTCCTCCCTGAGATCGATAAACCTTGGGTGATCCACTTAAGGGAAACTTGCTGCTATTCTACAAACCTCTGCTCTTGGAGGCCCAACACTGTCTACAAGAATAGAAGCACCCGTAGACATCACGGCGCTGCCGGCGGCGGCGGCGGGAGGGTTGGGAGGCAGGGTGCGGGAGGCTCGGGTTGGAGTGTTTCCAGGAAATATGTTTTATTATATATCAAATATTACCGCTCCGTCTGCCCCAACCCAAATAGACAAGGGAGGATACAGCTGAATTTGTGTCCACTGTGCGACCCAAACAAACCAAAATACGGCTAAATTTATGTTCTTTGTTCAATCCAAACGAAACGAAAGCGAACCCGGCTGATCTAGGATGGGGAGGTTGCTCAAGCAGCAAAACTTGGAAGCTGAAGCAAGGATGCAGTGTTTTAGTTGTAGCCACCAAGTTGGCAGTTAATACAGTAGGGTTATGCCTATCATGGCATGCATGAGAGTCCTCCGTGTTAGGATGATCTCCAACGTGGTCGAACCCAACGGATCGAGCACGACCCTTTGACCTCGGCCGCATCCTGATCGGGGGCGCCCAACCGCATCTGGTTGGTGGGCCCCTGCCTCCTGCGCAATAAAGAGAGGTGGGGGTTGGTGGCACTCAGTACGAGGTGATCCGGAGCTGCCACTCGCCCCACCTACAAACCCTCCGATTACGGTTTGCGCAGTGCCGACGGGAAGCTCCGCCGCCACCACTCCCTCACCGATCCGCCACCGTCACCACGTCAACGTCGACGGGTTTGTCCTCCTCGCAGGGAGAAGGTAAACATCACAGCATCCACACAGTATCTCTCTCTCCCGACACAGTTTCTACACCTAGTTAATCTAGCAGCTACAACATTAGTATCTCGCGATTCAGCCGTCGTTTTTGTACCACCCGAAAGCAGCGGTGGACCGTCGGATGAATCCGACGGCCAGAAACCTCTGCCGCGTGGGCGCCGTGGCCAGGCCGCGTGCGGGCCGCTAGGCAGGCTGTGTCAGCGACGTGGGCTGGGCCGCGTTAGCAGGCTGCCGCGTCCGGGCAGCGTGCGCCGCGTAGACTGCGCGTTGCGCAGCGCGTGGTGGGCCGCGTGGGCCGCGGACCGCGCGCCAGAATAGTTTTCCCTGTTATTTTCTTTTACAGAGCACAGTTTTGCTGTTTTTTGAGCAAATTTCGCACAGTTTTTTCTATTCAAATTTGTCCAACGAAAATTTGTCTAGAAAATGCAAAAGTGATAGAAATACTTCTGAAAAGTATAAGGTTAATGAATTTTAAATTCAATGTTTCCGCTGCAATAGTAAAAGAAGCATCTTTGTCAAGTTTTTTCCTGAGCAAATTGAACCAACAAGATATTTGTTTTAGGAAATTAAAAAGTAACAGAGATGCTTCTGAAAGTTTTAAAGTTTAATGAATTTAAAGTTTCCGTTGCAAATAGTTAAAGTTGCATTTTAATTTTAAAAAAATGCAAAAGTGATAATCGAAATTTTAAAGAAATAATTAAAGTGATTATTGTGACAATTATGGTTCTGTTATTTTTTAACCAACGTTATTAATGACATGATCGTGATTTGTTGCAATAAGGTGTGCATTTATCTCTATTTTCTGCCTAACGGTGATATAGATTTAATTGCACAAATAGTTGTATGTTCTAATTTTGACCAACGTTGGATTATTGCATGCAATTGTTGTTATAATCTCATTTCATTGTGGTTTAAAGGAGGGTACTACTTGATGAGCTGCATCAAGGATGTTTCAACCCTCAGAGGTGACAACAACACTGAATGGTCAAAGAAGGTCGATTTGTGCTGAGGGGGACTGGGTTCCCACAGCCGGTTTGACCATAAGATCCAGTCAGAAATGACAAGGATGATGATGCTGCATGGCAGCATAAAAAAGTGGCTAAGTGCCATATATAAAGAATACAATTGAGAACGCTATTGTGGGCTCAATTGCTGAGTGTGCTTCCGTAGTGGAGTATCTTGAAAGAATAAAGAGCCAGTTCACTGGTTCTTCAAAGATATGTGCGACCCAGCTGTTGAAGCAACTGGTGACAGAAAAGTACACATGGACATGAAGGACATGGCGAGTGTGACATATGGTTGTAATAATGCTTATGTGGGGTTGCTTTACTCCATGATGAGCTTTATTTATTGTCCTTGCGTGAAAAAAAGTGTTGTCTGTTGATGACCCACAAGTATATGGGGTGTATCGTAGTATCTTCGATAAGTAAGAATGTCGATCCCAACGAGGAGCAGAAGGTGTTGACAGGCAGTTTTGATGAAGGATTCACTGTAAATGCTCACAAACAAGTATTCAGGGGGTTTTGATGTAACAGATGAATAAAGTACGGGTAAGTAAAATGCGAGAGAAATAATTGCAGCGAGTGGCCCAATCCTTTTTAGCACAAAGGACAAGCCGGTTTGTTTACTTATAATAACCAAACGTTCTCGAGGACACACGGGATTTTAGTCTAGTGCTTTCGCTACATACGGTTGATTAATCTTCATTGTTTTGATAAGTGTTGTGTGGGTGAACCTATGCTAATGTACCGCCCTTCCTAGGACTAATACATACTTGTGATTATACCCCTTGCAAGCATCCGCAACTACAAGAAAGTAATTAAGATAAATCTAACCACGACCTTAAACTGCGAGATCCTCGCGATCCCTCCTGCATCGATATACCAACGGGGGTTTAGGTTTCGTCACTCCGGCAACCCCGCAATTGGCAAACGAGTACAAGATGCATTCCCCTAGGCCCATAAATGGTGAAGTGTCGTGTAGTCGACGTTCACACGACACCACTAGAAGAATAACACCACAACTTAAATATCATAACATTGAATATTACTCAACCATAGTTCACTACTAACAATTAGACTTCACCCATGTCCTCAAGAACTAAACGAACTACTCACGAGACATCATATGGAACATGATCAGAGGTGATATGATGATGAATAACAATCTGAACATAGACCTTGGTTCAATGGTTTCACTCAATAGCATCAACAACAAGTAGAAATCAGTATCGGGAGAGTTTCCCCTATCAAACAATCAAGATCAAACCCAAATTGCTACAGCGGTGACGATGTCCGGCGGTGGAGATGGCGGTGATGATGGTGGAGATGATGATGATGGTGATGGAGATGATGTCCAGCTCGATGGCGGTGACGATGGCGTCGATTTCCCCCTCCGGGAGGAATTTCCCCGGCGGATTCCTGCCCGCCGGAGAGCTCTTTTCTCTCTGGTGTTCTCCGCCCCGCGAGGCGGGCTGTAACCCTTCGTGAGGATTCCTCTGTGGCTTAGGTCTTCGGGACGAAGGGTTTCGCGAAGAAAAGGAGGCGAAAGAGGCCGAGGGGGCTCCACACCACATGGTGGCGCGGCCGGAGCCATGGGCCGCGCCACCCTATGGTGTGGGCCCACCCTCGGGTCCAGGCTGGCTCCCCTGCCGGCTTCCTCCGTCATCTGGAAAAATAGGATTTTTGGTAAAACTTCCTTCCACAGTTGATCTTCCGAAATATTGCATCCTCACGGTGCTTTTTCCAGCAGAATCCTGGCTCCGATGCTCGATCTCCAAATAATCATGAAACATGCAAAATAGATGAAATAACATAAGTATTGTGTCCCAATATGAAATATATCAATGAATAACAGTAAATTATGATATAAAATAGTGATGCAAATTGGACGTATCAACTCCCCCAAGCTTAGACTTCGCTTGTCCCCAAGCGAGACCGAACTCGGTAAACAGGACCGCATGTTTATGGAGTGAAGAGTCGATAAACAAAATACGGACAAGAAGCATCATATTCATTCACACAAGACATTATAATAAACAACTTCCTCATATAACTCAACTTGAAACAAGTATAAGGTAATCACAAATAAAGGTGCATAAGGAATCATAATTGGTGATGGCAAACTTTGTTCTTGGTCAGAGAACAGTTAACAGATTATACTTATCTATTGAGCAGCGCTCCCATATTAAAGCTTATGGTAAACTTGCATACTCAATCATATTAATCATTGATGACTTTCAAAGCTATATTCATTCAGGTAAAACTTGTACTAAACAAGAAAGAGTAAAAACATGATGAAGCAAATCACAATATAATAGTTTGATCATAACAACTCAAATGCTTGCTTGAGATGGAGGGAAATAGGTTTACTGACTCAGCATAAAGTAAAAGACAGGCCCTTCGCAGAGGGAAGCAGGGATTAAATCATGTGCTAGAGCTTTTTCAGTTTTGAAATCATATAAAGAGAATAAAAGTAAGTTTTGAGAGGTGTTTGTTGTTGTCAACGACTGGTAGCGGGTACTCTAACCCCCTTGCCAAACAGACCTCCAAAGAGCGGCTCCCATGAAGGACGTTACCTCTACTAGCAAGGTAGATCATCCCTCTTCTCTTTTGTTTACACATGTATTTTAGTTTGTTTAAGGATGACACTCCCCCCAACCTTTGCTTACACAAGCCATGGCTAACCGAATCCTCGGGTGCCTTCCAACAATCTCATACCATGGAGGAGTGTCTATTGCAAAATTAAGTTGCTTACCGATGAATCAGGGCAAAACATGTGAAGAGAATTATTAATGAAAGTTGATTAATTGGGGCTGGGAACCCCGTTGCCAGCTCTTATTGCAAAATTATAGGATAAGTGGATGAAGCCACTAGTCCATTAGTGGAGGCTGCCCAACAAGACTGAAAGATAAAACACCACATACTTCCTCATGAGCTATAAAACATTGACACAAATAAGAAGTAATAAGTTTTGAATTGTTTAAAGGTAGCACATGAAGTATTTACTTGGAATGGCAGAAAATACCATGCAGTGGGTAGATATGGTGGACACAATTGGCATAGGTTTGGGTTCAGGTTTGGATGCACGAGAAGTATTCCCTCTCAGTACAGGTCTTTGGCTAGCAAGGTTAATTAGCAAGCATAAGAGTTGAGGGAAACAAACAAATATACATGTGATAGAAACAATCATGCATCTTACTTGTAAGCACAAACAGTTTTAACTTCTAGAATACTAAGCTAAGAACTGATAAGAAAGATAATAATATCTTCTACATGTATTTCCTCTATTCTTCTTAAACTCAAAGTGTTGTTGCTATTGACCATTGCTAAGTTTTCCAAAACCAAATAGATTAACTCAATGCTCCCAAAGTGGTACCAATACTAAAATCAAGATCAATCATATAATAGAAATTGCAAACTAGAATAAGGTGTGCAATATGTAAATGATAAGACTTCTCATTAATATTCCATAACGATAACTCACACCAAGGGATACATAGACAAACTAAAGGAGAGATACTTCCACACCGCAACCCATCTCATACGATAACTTCCCTACTCATGATATGACACTACTTGATAGTAAAAAGTAAAAGGTAATGATAATGTGATACCGCGGCACTCCCCCAAGCTTGGAACAAGCCAAGGGGATGCCAATACCGATGATGGATTACTCCTTTGGTGATGGTGGTGATGAATCCCTCATGCGCTTCTTACAGATCTCCTTCAGCTTCAGCTTCTCAGCTTGGCAAATCTGCACTAAGTCTCGAAGAGATTCATTGTTATCCGAAGTCGGCGATGGCGAACCTGTGACGGGCATCAAGTAATATCCCAGCATTCTACGGAGTCGGTGATTCTCCTCCCTGAGTATCTCCACTTCTCTTCTTAAAGCCCGGTATTGACCACAAAACTCATCGGTAGTCCGTAGAGCTTCTTCCAGCGCAGGGAAAGAGTCGAGGCCGAGAGCAGGGGGTAAGGGTCCCTGCAAGTTATGAGAGAAAGAACGTCGAGTATCAACAGATCCCACCAAGACTTGCTTACTCCCCACAGCTTGTTGCTCTTGTTTTGACGACACCCTTTTCACTTCTTCCCTCGAAGGCCCTTTGCCCTTGTTGTCGGAGGCCATGGTGCTCCTAGATTGAAAATAGATCCTGGCAGAAACAGCTCGAAACAAAACACGTCGAGAAAATGATATACGGACCTCCAGGGGTCCGGGGGATTTTATAATAAAAAATTTCAGAACAAACGGAAAGTACCAGATCGAACCAGAGTCGGAAAGGGGCAACGAGGCGGCTAGACCATAGGTCGGCGCGGGCCCAGGTCAGGCCGCGCCGGCCTATGGTGGCACGCCCTCGTGCGTCCTTTCCACTCCGTTTCGAACTCGTAATTTTTCATATTTTCCAAAAACAGCAAAAATATTGTTCGGAAAGTAAATCGCGAACTTTTCATTACCAAGCATCGTTACCTATTCAAAGTTGAGTTCTGGCGGATTGTCAATTTGTCCCTTGATGAAAGCCTCCGGTGTTTCCACTCGAATAATATCAACATCAACATTATAAGAATCACCCGAGATATAATGCTTGAGTCTTTGTCCATTCACCACTTGCGTAGCATTGCCTTGGAGAGAGCTAATTTTAATTGCTCCTGAACGATACACCTCCTCAACAACATATGGTCCTTCCCATTTCGAGAGTAATTTCCCTGCAAAGAATCTGAGACGAGACCGATACAATAGGACTTTATCCCCAATATTAAATTCTCTTTTGATGATCCTTCTATCATGCCATTTTTTAACTTTTTCTTTAAAGAGTTTAGCATTTTCATAAGCTTCACTTCTCCATTCATCTAGAGAACTTAATTGTAGCAACCTCTTATCACCGGCAAGTTTAGGATCTTTATTTAATTCTCTAACAGCCCGATAAGCTTTGTGTTCTAGTTCTAAAGGTAAATGACAAGCTTTTCCGTAAACCATTTTATAAGGTGACATTCCCATGGGGTTTTTATAAGCAGTTCTATAAGCCCATAGTGCGTCTTTCAATTTACTAGCCCAATTCTTTCTAGATTTATTAACGGTTTTCTGCAAGATAGATTTAATTTCTCTATTTGATAGTTCTACTTGACCACTACTTTGAGGGTGATAAGCGGAAGCAATTCTATGATTAATACCATACTTAGCAAGAGTTTTTCTAAAACCTCCATGAATAAAATGAGAACCTCCATCAGTCATAATATATCTAGGTACTCCAAATCTAGGAAAAATAACATCTAAAAGCATTTTTAAAGAGGTCTCACCATCAGCACTTTTTGTAGGTATGGCTTCCACCCATTTAGTAACATAATCAACAGCAACAAGTATATGAGTGTTACCTTTTGAAGAGGGAAAAGGTCCCATGAAGTCAAATCCCCAAAAATCAAACGGTTCAATAACAAGAGTATAATTCATAGGCATTTCATTGCGTCTGGAGATATTACCAACCTTTTGACATTCATCACAAGATAAAATAAACTTCCTTGCATCTTTGAAGAGAGTTGGCCAATAAAAACCTGATTGTAGAACCTTTTGCGCGGTTCTATCTCCGGCGTGATGTCCTCCATAAGCCCTGCCATGACATTTACTCAATATCTCTTGTTGTTCATATTCGGGAACACACCTTCGCATAATACCATCCACTCCTTCTTTATATAAGTGTGGGTCATCCCAGAAATAATGCCTCAAGTCATAAAAGAATTTCCTCCTCTCGCTGAGCTGAAAAGGTTGGAGGCAAGTACTTGGAAACAATAAAGTTAGCATAATCAGCATACCAAGGACTGTCTCGCGAGCTCACCTTTATTACAGCCAATTGTTCATTTGGAAAACTATCATTAACAGGAACAGGATCATAAGCAATATTTTCCAATCTAGACAAATTATCAGCAACAGGATTATCAGCACCTTTCCTATCTACAATATGTAAATCGAATTCTTGCAAAAGAAGTACCCATCTAATAAGCCTCGGCTTAGCATCTTTCTTTGTCATAAGGTATCTAATTGCAGCATGATCAGTATGAATCGTAACTTTTGAATCAACAATATAAGATCTAAATTTATCACAAGCAAAGACTACAGCTAGCAATTCCTTTTCAGTAGTAGCATAATTTCTTTGAGCAGCATCAAGAGTTTTACTAGCATAATGAATGACATTTAATTTTTTATCTACTCGCTGTCCAAGAACAGCGCCTACAACAAAATCACTAGCATCACACATAATTTCAAATGGTAAATTCCAATCAGGAGGTTCAACTATAGGAGCAGTTGTTAAGGCTTTCTTTAGAGTTTCAAAAGCTTCCTTACAATCATCATCAAAAACAAAAGGTACATCTTTTTGAAGAAGATTAGTAAGAGGCTTTGAAATCTTGGAGAAATCTTTAATAAATCTCCTATAAAACCCAAGCATGACCAAGAACACTACGAATACCTTTAACATCCCTCGGATAGGGCATCTTCTCAATAGCTTCAACTTTAGCTCTATCAACTTCAATACCTCTCTCGGAAATTTTATGTCCCAATACAATTCCTTCATTAACCATAAAGTGGCATTTCTCCCAATTAAGAACAAGGTTAGTTTCTTCACATCTCCGCAAAACTTTATCAAGGTTTCGCAGGCAACTATCAAAAGAATTCCCATAGACAGAAAAATCATCCATGAATACTTCCACAATGCTCTCACAAAAGCCATGAAAAATAGCAGACATGCATCTTTGAAAAGTAGCAGGAGCATTACATAAACCAAAAGGCATACGCCTATAAGCATAAGTTCCATAGGGACAAGTAAAGGTGGTTTTCTCTTGATCTTTAGCTTTAACGAAGCAATTTGTGAAAACCTGAATAACCATCAAGAAAGCAAAAATGAGTATTTTTAGATAACCTTTCTAGCATTTGATCAATAAATGGTAAAGGATAATGATCTTTCTTAGTAACTTTATTAACTTTTCGATAATCAATGCACATTCTATACCCTACAACTACTCTTTGAGGTATGAGCTCATCATTATCATTAGGCACAACAAGTAATTCCTCCTTTCTTAGGAACACAATGCACAGGACTAACCCATCTACTATCAAGCAATAGGATATATAATACCAGCTTCAAGAAGTCGTAATACCTCATTTCTTACCACATCCTTCATCTTAGGAATTAGACGACGCTGAGGTTCAACAACCGGCTTCGCATCATCTTCCATATTAATGGCGTGTTGGCAAATAGAAGGAGAAATCCCCTTCAAGTCATCAAGAGTATAGCCAATAGCACCTCGGTGTTTCTTCAATATTTGCAATAATCTTTCTTCTTCAAACTCTGTAAGCTTAGAACTAATAATAACAGGATATATTTTCTTATCATCAATATGAGCATATTTAAGATTATCGAGCAAAGGCTTTAAATCAAAAACAGGATCTTCCTTTGGTGGCGGTGTTGTACCCAAGTCTTCCACCGGTAAATCATGCTTGAGAATAGGTTGGCGAAGAAAAATCTCCTCAAGCTCATCTCTTTCTTTCCTAAAAACTTCACTCTCGCTATCCTCCAAATGTTGCTGCAAAGGATTATTAGGAACAAGAACAATAGATGCACACTCGCTCCATTTTAAAATCATTACTAGGCAAATCAGCTTTATAAGGAGTTTTGGTAAATTTGGAAAAGTTAAACTCATAAGATTCACCAGCAAATTTAGTCAAAATTTTCTCTTTCTTGCAATCTATAATAGCTCCACAAGTATTTAGAAAAGGTCTACCAAAAATGATAGGACAATAATCACTAGCAAGCAGAACCAAGTACCAAAAATTCAGCAGGATATTTAATCTTACCACATAGAACTTCCACATCTCGAACAATACCAATTGGAGAAATAGTTTCTCTATTAGCCAGCTGAATAACCACATCAATATCTTCAAGTTCACAAGAATCAATTTCGTGCATAATCTCCGTGTAAAGCTCATAAGGTATAGCACTAACACTTGCACCAATATCGCATAAACCATAATAGCAATGATCACCAATTCTAACAGATATCATAGGAACACTAGCTTGTTTGGGTTTATTAGGATCTGAAACAATATTATAAGCATCTTCACAGAAAATAATATGACCATCCTCCACATTTTCAGTCACAAGATCTTTAACAATTGCAACAGCAGGTTCAACTTTTATTTGTTCTTCAGGTTCTATAGGTTTCTTTTCACTTTTATGAACCTCACTATTTATAACAGAGTACTCCCTCATTTTAGTAGGAAAAGGAGTTTTTTCAATATAAGCTTCAGGAATAACACGATCAGCAGTTTCAACTACAACACACTTATTAATAGATGAATCAATTTTATCTTTGTACGGTTCATGATACTTATCAAAATTCTTCTTAGGCAATTCATAATGAGAGGCAAAAGCTTTATAAAGGTTTGCAGCAACTTGAGAATCAAGACCATATGTAGCACTCATATTACGAAATGTATCAGTATCCATAGAAGCTTCAATGCATTTATAATCATAAATTATACCTGATTCTCTATCTTTGTCGTTCTCCCAACCTTCAGTATTTTCTTGGATCCGATCAAGAAGGTCCCTTTTAAACTCTTCTTTGTTGCGTGTAAATGATCCAGAACATGCAGTATCCAGCAAGGTCTTGTCTTGAAAAGAAAGTCTTGCATAGAAATTATCAATAATAACATTACCAGGAAGCTCATGAATGGGGCATTTGAGCATTAAAGACTTCAATCTCCCCAAGCTTGGGCAATACTCTCTCCATCATGAGGCCGTAAATTATATATGCGGTTCCGATCTTTGTGAATTTCACTTGGAGGATAAAATTTGGAATAAAATAAAGGCACAATGTCCTCCCAATCAAGAGAATCACCATTCTTCAAACAATTTATACCAATGCGCCGCTTTACCGCACAACGATATAGAGAATAGCTTCTTCCTAACTTCATTCATAGCAATACCTGCACATTTGAATAACCCGCATAATTCATGCAAAAACAATAAATGATCACCAGGATGGACAGTTCCATCCCCTTCATAGCGGTTATCCATAACATGTTCAATAATTTTCGTAGGTATTTTATATGGTAGTACTTCCTCACCTGGCGCCTCATCCACTACCGTTGCAGTAGTAGTAGATTTCCCAAATAGAAATTGGAGAGAAGATCTCTCCATAATGACTTATAGCAGCGAAGTGAAATAAAATCAGCACAAACAAGTAAAGGTTTTCCTTACCAATTCCACTTACCAATAGCGCTTCACTCCCCGGCAACGGCGCCGTAAAATAGTCTTGATGACCCACAAGTATAGGGGTGTATCGTAGTATCTTCGATAAGTAAGAATGTCGATCCCAACGAGGAGCGTAAGGTGTTGACAGGCAGTTTTGATGAAGGATTCACTGTAAATGCTCACAAACAAGTATTCAGGGGGTTTTGATGTAACAGATGAATAAAGTACGGGTAAGTAAAATGCGAGAGAAATAATTGCAGCGAGTGGCCCAATCCTTTTTAGCACAAAGGACAAGCCGGTTTGTTTACTTATAATAACCAAACGTTCTCGAGGACACATGGGATTTTAGTCTAGTGCTTTCGCTACATACAGCTTGATTAATCTTCATTGTTTTGATAAGTGTTGTGTGGGTGAACCTATGCTAATGTACCGCCCTTCCTAGGACTAATACATACTTGTGATTATACCCCTTGCAAGCATCCGCAACTACAAGAAAGTAATTAAGATAAATCTAACCACAGCCTTAAACTCGAGATCCTCGCGATCCCTCCCGCATCGATATACCAACGGGGGTTTAGGTTTATATCACTCCGGCAACCCCGCAATTGGCAAACGAGTACAAGATGCATTCCCCTAGGCCCATAAATGGTGAAGTGTCGTGTAGTCGACGTTCACACGACACCACTAGAAGAATAACACCACAACTTAAATATCATAACATTGAATATTACTCAACCATAGTTCACTACTAACAATTAGACTTCACCCATGTCTTCAAGAACTAAACGAACTACTCACGAGACATCATATGGAACATGATCAGAGGTGATATGATGATGAATAACAATCTGAACATAGACCTTGGTTCAATGGTTTCACTCAATAGCATCAACAACAAGTAGAAATCAGTATCGGGAGAGTTTCCCCTATCAAACAATCAAGATCAAACCCAAATTGCTACAGCGGTGACGATGTCCAGTGGTGGAGATGGCGGTGATGATGGTGGAGATGATGATGATGGTGATGGAGATGATGTCCAGCTCGATGGCGGTGACGATGGCGTCGATTTCCCCCTCCGGGAGGGAATTTCCCCGGCGGATTCCCGCCCGCCGGAGAGCTCTTTTCTCTCCGGTGTTCTCCGCCCCGCGAGGCGGCCGTAACCCTTCGTGAGGATTCCTCTCGTGGCTTAGGTCTTCGGGACGAAGGGTTTCGCGAAGAAAAGGAGGCGAAAGAGGCCGAGGGGGCTCCACACCACATGGTGGCGCGGCCGGGCCATGGGCCGCACCACCCTATGGTGTGGGCCCACCCCGGGTCCCGCTGGCTCCCCTTCTCGGCTTCCTCCGTCATCCGGAAAAATAGGATTTTTGGTAAAACTTCCTTCCACAGCTTGATCTTCCGAAATATTGCATCCCGATGGTGCTTTTTCCAGCAGAATCCCGGCTCCGGTGCTCGATCTCCAAATAATCATGAAACATGCAAAATAGATGAAATAACATAAGTATTGTGTCCCAATATGAAATATATCAATGAATAACAGTAAATTATGATATAAAATAGTGATGCAAATTGGACGTATCATCCGTGTGTAATGTGAGTGAAAAAGTGTTGTCCGCGTCGGACAAACAAGAAAAGAAAAGAAAAAGAATTGATGAATCATCAAAATTATGGTGCTGTCGCTTAGGCCATATTTCGAGGGGGGAATAGAAAGACTTGTTAAAAATGATATTCTTTCCCCATTAGAATTCACAGACATAGAATAGTGCATCGATTGCATTAAAGAAAAATTTGTAAAGCAAATTAAAAAGGGTGCAATCGAAGCACAACAACACTAGAAATAATTCACACCGATATATGTGGACCATTTCCTGTGAAAAGTGTGGATGGCTATGATTCGTTCATAATATTCACGGATGATTACTCCCGATATGGTTATAATTGTCCAATAAAAGAAAGAACGGAAGCGTTGGATAAATTCAAAATATTCAAAGCTGAAGTTGAAAATCAGCATGATAAAAGAATAAAGATAGCCAGGTCTGATCGTGGAAGGGAGTACTACGGTCGACATACTCCATATGGCCAAGTCCCTAGACCATTTGCAAGGTTCCTACAGGAGACTGGAATAGTTTCCCAGTACTCGATGCCGGGCGAACCTCAGCAGAATGGGGTAGCTGAAAGGCACAACCATACCCTTATGGATATGGTGCGCAGTATGATGAGCTATTCCACCCTACCATTGGGATTGTGGATTGAGGCGTTAAAAACCGCTATTCACATTCTAAACAGAGTACCAAGCAAATCGGTGCCCAAAACATCGGATGAGCTATGGATAGTGAGAGTGCCTTCTCTAAACCACCTGAAAGTGTGGGGGAGCCCTGCTGAGGCCAAAGTATTCAATCCAAATATCGCAAAGTTAGATACCAAAACAGTTAGTTGCCATTTTATTGGCTATCCTGAAAAGTCAAAAGGTTATCGTTTCTACTGTCCAGAGAAATATACAAAGTTTGTGGAAACAAGACATGTTGTATTCTTAGAGGACGAAATGATGAGGGGGAGCATGGTAGCTCGGAAAATTGATCTTGAGGAGAAGAGGGTGCATGCACCTAATCCGATGACTCAGGAGCCATTTTTTGCGCTACCATTTGCACCTGTACCAACGATCCCTGCGATTGTGGTGCAAGCGCCTGTTGTGACTCCACCCATGACAACGATGAGTGAAAATTCGGAACCTGTCCGTCAGGAGCCGAATGAACCATTTGTTGAGCATGAAAGGGAGCAACAACAGCCACCTCCTGAAAAGTACAAAGCATGACTTTTGGCAAAAGGATTTACACAAAGAGAAGGGGTAGATTACAATGAGACATTTTCTCCGGGTCTCATGTAAGGATTCCTTCAGAATCATCATGGCACTAGTTGCACATTTTTATTTAGAGTTTCATCAAATGGATGTAAAGACGACATTTCTAAACGGGGATTTAGAAGAAAATGTCTACATGAAACAACCCAAGGGTTTTATCATGGAAGGCAAGGAAGAAATGGGATGCCGCCTAAAGAAATCCATTTATGGATTAAAGTAAGCCTCCAGACAGTGGTATCTAAAGTTTAATGAAACAATTAAGAGATTTGGATTTAAAGAAAATTTTGAGGACAATTGCGTTTATCCTAAAAGTGGGAAATATATTTTCCTAATCTTGTATGTGGATGATATTCTGCTTGCCAGCAATGATGTTAGTCTACTGCAAGAGACAAAGAAGTTCTTATCCTAAAATTTTTGATATGAAAGATCTTGGTGAAGCGTCATATGTTTTGGGCATAGAAATTCACCGAGATAGGAACAATGGAGTATTAGGACTATCGCAAAAGGCTTGTTTAGAAAAGATTCTAAGTAAGTATAATATGCATAAGTTCAGTGCCACACCTGCCCCTATAGTCAAGGGCGACAGTTTTGGGAAACATCAAAGTTCCCAAAATCAATAAGAGCTCGATCAAATGAAAGCGGTTCCATATGCTTCGGCCATTGGAAGCCTATAGTATGCACAAGTGTGCACTCGCCCTGACTTAGCATTTATCACCGGAGTACTTGATACGTCTCCGACGTATCGATAATTTCTTATGTTCCATGCCACATTATTGATGATATCTACATGTTTTATACACATTATATGTCGTATTTATGCATTTTCCGGCACTAACCTATTAACGAGATGCCGAAGAGCCAGTTTGTTGTTTTCTGCTGTTTTTGGTTTCAGAAATCCTTGTAAGGAAATATTCTCGGAATTGGACGAAATCAACGCCCAGGGTCCTATTTTTGCACGAAGCTTCCAGAAGACCGAGGGGGAAAGGAAGTGGGGCCACGAGGCGCCGACACAACAGGGCGGCGCGGCCTGGCTCCTTGGCCGCGCGGCCCCGGCGTGTGGGGCCCTCGTGTGGCCCCCGCGTTGCCCTTCCGCCTACTTAAAGCCTTCGTCGAGAAACCCCCAAGCACCGAGAGCCACGATACGGAAAACCTTGCGAGACGCCGCCGCCGCCAATCCCATCTCGGGGATTCTGGAGATCGCCTCCGGCACCCTGCCGGAGAGGGGATTCATCTCCCGGAGGACTCTTCACCGCCATGGTCGCCTTCGGAGTGATGAGTGAGTAGTTCACCCTCGGACTATGGGTCCATAGCAGTAGCTAGATGGTTGTCTTCTCCTCATGTGCTTCATTGTCGGATCTTGTGAGCTGCCTAACATGATCAAGATCATCTATCCGTAATTCTATATGTTGTGTTTGTCGGGATCCGATGGATAGAGAATACTATGTTATGTTGATTATCAATCTATTACCTATGTGTTGTTTATGATCTTGCATGCTCTCCGTTATTAGTAGAGGCTCGGCCAAGTTCTTGCTCTTAACTCCAAGAGGGAGTATTTATGCTCGATAGTGGGTTCATGCCTCCATTAAATCCGGGACAGTGACGTGAAAGTTCTAAGGTTGTGGATGTGCTTGTTGCCACTAGGGATAAAACATTGATGCTATGTCCGAGGATATAGTTATTGATTACATTACGCACCATACTTAATGCAATTGTCCGTTGTTTTGCAACTTAATACTCGGAAGGGGTTCGGATGATAACTCGAAGGTGGACTTTTTAGGCATAGATGCATGCTGGATAGCGGTCTATGTACTTTGTCGTAATGCCCAATTAAATCTCACAATATTCATTATATCATGTATGTGCATTGTCATGCCCTCTCTATTTGTCAATTGCCCGACTGTAATTTGTTCACCCAACATGCTATTTATCTTATGGGAGAGACACCTCTAGTGAACTGTGGACCCCGGTCCATTCTTTTACATTGAATACAATCTACCGCAATACTTGTTTTACTTGTTCTTTGCAAACAATCATCATCCATACTATACATCTAATCCTTTGTTACGACAAGCCGGTGAGATTGACAACCTCACTGTTTCGTTGGGGCAAAGTACTTTGGTTGTGTTGTGCAGGTTCCACGTTGGCGCCGGAATACCTGGTGTTGCGCCGCACTACATCTCGCCGCCATCAACCTTCAACGTGCTTCTTGGCTCCTCCTGGTTCGATAAACTTTGGTTTCTTTCTGCGGGAAAACTTGCCGCTGTACGCATCACACCTTCCTCTTGGGGTTCCCAACGGACGCGTGCTGTACGCGTATCAAGCTCTTTTTCTGGCGCCGTTGCCGGGGAGATCAAGACACGCCGCAAGGGGAGTCTCCACAATCCAATCTCTTTACTTTGTTTTTGTCTTGCTTTATTTTATTTACTACTTTGTTTGCTGCATTATATCAAAACACAAAAAAATTAGTTGCTAGCTTTACTTTATTTACTGTCTTGCACTCTATATCAAAAACACAAAAAATTAGTTTACTTGCATTTACTTTATCTAGTTTGCTTTAATTACTACTGCTAAAATGGCCACTCCTGAAAATACTAAGTTGTGTGACTTCACAACCAAAAATAATAATGATTTCTTATGCACACCTATTGCTCCACCTGCTACTACAGCAGAATTCTTTGAAATTAAACATGCTCTACTGAATCTTGTTATGCGAGAGCAATTTTCTGTTGTTAGTTCTGATAATGCTGCTGCCCATCTCAATAACTTTGTTGAATTGTGTGAAATGCAAAAGTATAAAGATGTAGATGGTGACATTATAAAATTAAAATTGTTTCCTTTCTCATTAAGAGGAAGAGCTAAAGATTGGTTGCTATCTCTCCCTAAGAATAGTATTGATTCATGGACTAAATGCAAGGATGCCTTTATTGGTAGATATTATCCCCCTGCTAAAATTATATCTTTGAGGAGTAGCATAATGAGTTTTAAGCAATTGGATAATGAGCATGTTGCACAAGCTTGGGAAAGAATGAAATCTTTGGTTAAAAATTGCCCAACCCATGGACTGACTACTTAGATGATCACCCAAACCTTTTATGCAGGACTGAACTTTTCTTCGCGGAACTTATTGGATTCAGCTGCTGGAGGTACCTTTATGTCCATCACTCTTGGTGAAGCAACAAAGCTCCTTGATAATATGATGATTAATTACTCTGAATGGCACACGGAAAGAGCTCCACAAGGTAAGAAGGTAAATTCTATCGAAGAAACCTCTTCCTTGAGTGATAAGATTGATGCTATTATGTCTATGCTTGTGAATGATAGGACTAATATTGATCCTAATAATGTTCCTTGAGCTTCATTGGTTTCTCAAGAAGAACATGTTGATGTAAACTTCATTAAAAATAATAATTTCAACAACAATGCTTATCGGAACAATTCTAGTAATAACTATAGGCCATATCCTTATAATAATGGTAATAGTTATGGTAATTCTTATGGGAATTCTTACAACAATAATAGGAACACACCCCTGGACTTGAAGCTATGCTTAAAGAATTTATTAATACACAAAGCTGCTTTTAACAAATCTGTTGAGGAAAAGCTCAATAAAATTGATATTCTCGCTTCTAAGGTTGATAGTCTTGCCTCTGATGTTGATCTTTTGAAATCGAAAGTTATGCCTAATAAGGATATTGAAAATAAAATTGTTACTACAGCAAATGCCATCCAAGTTAGAATTAATGAGAATATAAGATTGATGGCCGAATTGCATGCTAGGTGGGAAAGAGAAGAAAATGAAAAACTAGCTAAAGAGAATAATATAGCTAAAGTTTGGAATATTACCACCACTAGTAATGTTAATGATTCACATGTTGCTGCACCTCCTACTATCAATGGTAAAATAATTGGTGTTCGCAATGTTACTACTCCTAGTGCAAAGCGTGCAAAATTGCCTGAAACTGCTAAAACTGTTGAAACTGCCTGTGATAAAACTGCTGAAATTTTTTCCAACATTGGGGATGATGATCCCATTGCTTTAGATTATAATGGTTTGGATTTTTATGATTGCCACATCTCTGAAGTTATAAATTTCTTACAAAAACTTGCTAAGAGTCCTAATGCTAGTGCTATAAATTTGGCTTTCACAAAACATATTATAAATGCTCTCATAAAAGCTAGAGAAGAGAAACTAGAGCGTGAAGCTTCTATTCCTAGAAAGCTAGAGGATGGTTGAGAGCCCATCATTAAGATGAAGGTCAATGACTTTGATTGTAATGCTTTATGTGATCTTGGTGCAAGTATTTCTGTTATGCCTAAGAAAATTTATGATATGCTTGACTTGCCACCATTGAAAAACTGTTATTTGGATGTTAATCTTGTTGATAATGCCACAAAGAAACCTTTGGGGAGAGTTGATAATGTTCGCATTACCGTTAACAATAACCTTGTCCCCGTTAATTTTGTTGTCTTGGATATTGAATGCAATGCATCTTCTCCCATTATATTGGGAAGACCTTTTCTTCGAACTGTTGGAGCCATCATTGATATGAAGGAAGGTAATATTAAATATCAATTTCCTCTCAAGAAAGGTATGGAACACTTCCCTAGAAAGAGAATGAAGTTACCTTTTGATTCTATTATTAGAACAAATTATGATGTTGATACTTCGTCTCTTGATAACACTTGATATACACTTTCGCGCCTAGCCGAAAGGCGTTAAAGAAAAGCGCTTATGGGAGACAACCCATGTTTTTACTACAGTATTTTTGTTTTATATTTGAGTCTTGGAAGTTGTTTACTACTGTAGCAACCTCTCCTTATCTTAGTTTTGTGCATTTTTGTGCCAAGTAAAGTCGTTGATAGTAAGGTTCATACTAGATTTGGATTACTGCGCAGTAATAGATTTCTTTGCTGTCACGAATTTCGACCTGCCTCTCTGTAGGTAGCTCAGAAAAATATGCCAATTTACGTGCGTGATCCTCAGATATGTACGCAACTTTCATACAATTTGGGCATTTTCATTTGAGAAAGTCTGGTGCCCCAATAAAATCCATCTTTACGGACTGTTCTGTTTTAACAGATTCTGCCTTTTATTTCGCATTGCCTCTTTTGCTATGGTGGATGAATTTCTTTGTTCCATTAATGTCCAGTAGCTTTATGCAATGTCCAGAAGTGTTAAGAATGATTGTGTCACCTCTGAACATGTTAATTTTTATTGTACACTAACCCTCTAATGAGTTGTTTCGAGTTTGGTGTGGAGGAAGTTTTCAAGGATCAAGAGAGGGAGATGATACAATATGATCAAGGAGAGTGAAAGCTCTAAGCTTGGGGATGCCCCGGTGGTTCACCCCTGCATATTCTAAGAAGACTCAAGCGTCTAAGCTTGGGGATGCCCAAGGCATCCCCTTCTTCATCGACAACATTATCGAGTTCCTCCCCTGAAACTATATTTTTATTCCATCACATCTTATGTGCTTTGCTTGGAGCGTCGGTTTGTTTTTGTTTTTGATTTTGTTTGAATAAAATGGATCCTAGCATTCATTGTGTGGGAGAGAGACACGCTCCGCTGTTGCATATGGACAAATATGTCCTTAGGCTTTACTCATAGTATTCATGGCGAAGGTTGAATCTTCTTCGTTAAATTGTTATATGGTTGGAATCGGGAAATGCTACATGTAGTAATTCTAAAATGTCTTGAATAATTTGATACTTGGCAATTGTTGTGCTCATGTTTAAGCTCTTGCATCATATACTTTGCACCCATTAATGAAGAAACACATAGAGCTTGCTAAAATTTGGATTGCATATTTGGTCTCTCTAAAGTCTAGATAATTTCTAGTATTGAGTTTGAACAACAAGGAAGACGGTGTAGAGTCTTATAATGTTTACAATATGTCTTTTATGTAAGTTTTGCTGCACCGGTTCATCCTTGTGTTTGTTTCAAATAGCCTTGCTAGCCTAAACCTTGTATCGAGAGGGAATACTTCTCATGCATCCAAAATCCTTGAGCCAACCACTATGCCATTTGTGTCCACCATACCTACCTACTACATGGTATTTCTCCGCCATTCCAAAGTAAATTGCTTGAGTGCTACCTTTAAAATTTCCATCATTCGCCTTTGCAATATATAGCTCATGGGACAAATAGCCTAAAAACTATTGTGGTATTGAATATGTACTTATGCACTTTATCTCTTATTAAGTTGCTTGTTGTGCGATAACCATGTTTTCTGGGGACGCCATCAACTACTCTTTGTTGAATATCATGTGAGTTGCTATGCATGTCCGTCTTGTCTGAAGTAAGGGAGATCTACCACTTTAATGGTTAGAGCATGCATATTGTTAGAGAAGAACATTGGGCCGCTAACTAAAGCCATGAATCATGGTTGAAGTTTCAGTTTTGGACATATATCCTCAATCTCATATGAGAACATTAACTGTTGCTACATGCTTATGCATTAAAGAGGAGTCCATTATCTGTTGTCCATGTTGTCCCGGTATGGATGTCTAAGTTGAGAATAATCAAAAGCGAGAAATCCAAAATGCGAGCTTTCTCCTTAGACCTTTGTACAGGCGGCATGGAGGTACCCCTTTGTGACACTTGGTTAAAACATGTGTATTGCGATGATCCCGGTAATCCAAGCTAATTAGGACAAGGTGCGGGCACTATTAGTATACTATGCATGAGGCTTGCAACTTGTAAGATATAATTTACATGATACATATGCTTTATTACTACCGTTGACAAAATTGTTTCATGTTTTCAAAATAAAATCTCTAGCACAAATATAGCAATCGATGCTTTCCTCTTTGAAGGACCATTCTTTTACTTTTATGTTGAGTCAGTTCACCTATTTCTCTCCACCTCAAGAATCAAACACTAGTGTGAACTGTGCATTGATTCCTACATACTTGCATATTGCACTTGTTATATTACTCTATATTGACAATATCCATGAGATATACATGTTATAAGTTGAAAGCAACCGCTGAAACTTAATCTTCCTTTGTGTTGCTTCAATACCTCTACTTTGGTTTATTGCTTTATGAGTTAACTCTTATGCAAGACTTATTGATGCTTGTCTTGAAGTGCTATTCATGAAAAGTCTTTGCTTTATGATTCATTTGTTTACTCATGTCATTACCATTGTTTTGATCGCTGCATTCATTGCATATGCTTACAATAGTATGATCAAGGTTATGATGGCATGTCACTCCAGAAATTATCTTTGTTATCGTTTACCTGCTCGGGACGAGCAGAACTAAGCTTGGGGATGCTGATACGTCTCCGACGTATCGATAATTTCTTATGTTCCATGCCAGATTATTGATGATATCTACATGTTTTATACACATTATATGTCGTATTTATGCATTTTCCGGCACTAACCTATTAACGAGATGCCGAAGAGCCAGTTGTTGTTTTCTGCTGTTTTTGGTTTCAGAAATCCTAGTAAGGAAATGTTCTCGGAATTGGACGAAATCAACGCCCAGGGTCCTATTTTTGCACGAAGCTTCCAGAAGACCGAGGGGGAAAGGAAGTGGGGCCACGAGGCGCCGACACAACATGGCGGCGCGGCCTGGCCCTTGGCCACGCGGCCCTGGCGTGTGGGGCTCTCGTGTGGTCCCCCGCGTTGCCCTTCCGCCTACTTAAAGCCTTCGTCGAGAAACCCCCAGCACCGAGAGCCACGATACGGAAAACCTTACTGAGACGCCGCCGCCGCCAATCCCATCTCGGGGGATTCTGGAGATCGCCTCCGGCACCCTGCCGGAGAGGGGATTCATCTCCCGGAGGACTCTTCACCGCCATGGTCGCCTCCGGAGTGATGAGTGAGTAGTTCACCCCTGGACTATGGGTCCATAGCAGTAGCTAGATGGTTGTCTTCTCCTCATGTGCTTCATTGTCGGATCTTGTGAGCTGCCTAACATGATCAAGATCATCTATCCGTAATTCTATATGTTGTGTTTGTCGGGATCCGATGGATAGAGAATACTATGTTATGTTGATTATCAATCTATTACCTATGTGTTGTTTATGATCTTGCATGCTCTCCGTTATTAGTAGAGGCTCCGGCCAAGTTTTTGCTCTTAACTCCAAGAGGGAGTATTTATGCTCGATAGTGGGTTCATGCCTCCATTAAATCTGGGACGAGTGACAGAAAGTTCTAAGGTTGTGGATGTGCTGTTGCCACTAGGGATAAAACATTGATGCTATGTCCGAGGATGTAGTTATTGATTACATTACGCACCATACTTAATGCAATTGTCTGTTGTTTTGCAACTTAATACTGGAAGGGGTTCGGATGATAAGCTGAAGGTGGACTTTTTAGGCATAGATGCATGCTGGATAGCGGTCTATGTACTTTGTCGTAATGCCCAATTAAATCTCACAATATTCATTATATCATGTATGTGCATTATCATGCCCTCTCTATTTGTCAATTGCCCGACTGTAATTTGTTCACCCAACATGCTATTTATCTTATGGGAGAGACACCTCTAGTGAACTCGTGGACCCCGGTCCATTCTTTTACATTGAATACAATCTACTGCAATACTTGTTTTACTCGTTCTTTGCAAACAATCATCATCCACACTATACATCTAATCCTTTGTTACAAAGCAAGCCGGTGAGATTGACAACCTCACTCGTTTCGTTGGGGCAAAGTACTTTGGTTGTGTTGTGCAGGTTCCACGTTGGCGCCGGAATCCCTGGTGTTGCGCCGCACTACATCTCGCCGCCATCAACCTTCAACGTGCTTCTTGGCTCCTCCTGGTTCGATAAACCTTGGTTTCTTTCTGAGGGAAAACTTGCCGCTGTACGCATCACACCTTCCTCTTGGTATTCCCAACGGACCCGTGCTGTACGCGTATCAGTACTCGGTAGATATCAAGAAAATCCAGGTTTTGAACACTGGAAAATGGTAAAGAAGGCATTGCGTTATGTGAAAGGCACAAAGAACTACATGCTAACATACAGAAGATCTGATTCCCTAGAAATAAGAGGGTATTCAGATGCAGATTTTGCGGGGGATAAAGATGATAGAAAATCCACATCTAGATATGTATTCACCCTCGCAGGGGGAGCTATTTCGTGGAGAAGCTCCAAACAGACGATAGTTGCATCATCCACGATGTATGCAAAATTTATAGCATGTTATGAATCCACGGGGCAGGCATTATGGTTAAAGAAATTTATACCCGACTTGAAAGTGGTAGATTGTATTGACAAACCACTAAAGATGTACTGCCATAATGAGCCTGCAGTATTTTATGCTCACAACAACAAGTCGAGTATAGCTACGAAACCGATTGAGGTTAAGTATTATGTTGTGAAACACAAGGTCCAGGATCAAACAATAAGTCTCGAGCATATAAGGACAAAAGATATGCTTGCGGATCCGCTAACGAAAGGCTTACCACCCAGCGTGCTCAAGGAGCATGTAGCCGGCATGGGTTTAAGGGAAAGTCTTACATATCATGGATCATAAGAGGCCCAAAAGTAATAGAATTTGTTTCAAAACAGAGAAGTGTATTGTGGCTGTCTGATTCTATCGGCAATAGAGCTGTGACGATGAAACATGCCTATGGACTGATCCAAAATGAAACGAATAAAGTGAAAGTATAAAGTTAAAAGAAAAGTTGAGATCAAGGGAGAGAATGTTAGGATGATCTCCAACGTGGTCGAACCCAACGGATCGAGCACGACCCTTTGACCTCGTCCGCGCCCTGATCGGGGGCGCCCAACCGCATCTGGTTGGTGGGCCCCTGTCGCCTGCGCAATAAACATAGGTGGGGGTTGGTGGCACTCATTACGAGGTGATCCGGAGCTACCACTCGCCCCACCTACAGACCCTTCGATTAGGGTTTGCGCAGTACCGACGGGAAGCTCCGCTGCCACCACTCCCTCACCGATCCGCCGCCGTCACCACGTCAACGTCGACGGGTTTGTCCTCCTCGCAGGGAGAAGGTAAACATCACAGCATCCTCATAGTATCTCTCTCTCCCGACACAGTTTCTACACCTAGTCAATCTAGCTGCTACAACACTCCGGCCTCAGGAATTTTTACAGCTCCTGTTGCATTGCATACCAATGACACTAGTGCCATGCATCCAGGCTCTGCAACTGCAATCCATGACCGAGCGTGTAAAGGAAAAGGTCAAAGGCAACTTTAAACAATCTGCAAGCGTGAGCATTCAAGGCTTGCCTGCATATTTCCAAGGGCATGGTGACACAGCTCCTTGTTGCTTGCTCTTTAATCTCACCTCACCCAGCTTGACGTTTATCCATGGGACTGCCAGTTCCAGCACTACTGTCTCGTACCATGGCGCTGAAGGAGCAGCAAACATTTACAGTATCTTCCACAGGCTTCCTTTTTGGGGTAATTCGTGTCTAGCTAGCAGGTTTAGTTTAGAAATTGAAGCAAACACAGGAGGGAGGATGTGCTCCTATATCGATCAAGTAACATCAAAATTTAAGTGCAGAAGGCGCAATGCCGCCTATAAATGAGATGTCAGATTCCATGGTCGTGCCTGGCCCTCAAATGGTCGCCATCACCATAGGAGTATTAGGTTAGGTGTCCGATTAATTAGTAGTCATTGCAGCTAGCAAGAGCTTGAAACGCCTAGGGGTATATGGTAGGCTAGCTCCTGCCATCAGTGAGACACAAGGGCACTCGAATCCCTTTCTACACCCATATGCTGATGGCCTGATGCATATATCTCCAGACGATTTAAGCCGACTTTAATAGATTTTGTCGTGCCATCATTTTCTTCTCGAAGGAGAAACATGTGTCTGGCTGGCCTCTAATAAGCTGGCTTGTTTGCATGTTGATACAATATCAAGGCTGATGAAAGTCTCTGCCAACAAAATAAAGTGAACCAACTCCTCTAAAAATGAAAATGGGAAGGCAACAATGCTCTTTTCCAGGTCATCTAATTAAATTGTGCAGCCAAACTTACTAGTAAAACCCTCTTTCGGAAGGCAAAAACAAGGAAGATCAAGAACAGGGTATTGCAATTTTGCAAGAAAATATCATGGTCGCATGTCGCGCTTCTGGATCATATCGATATATTTACGAGTTAACTCAATCTTTTTGAATAATGGGCTTCATCGACATGCTTATAGACAAACTTGATGGATGTGAAATCAATCGATAACTAAGTATCAAGAAGAAATAGGGACAAAAGGTTACTCCCTTCGTCCACAAATAAATGTACATCTAGGTTTAGTCTAAGTCAAACTTTTCAAGTTTTGACCAATTTTGTTGATAAATGTAGCAACATATATGACATCAGATCGAAATATTATGAAACTACATTTCAAAAAAAAAACTGGTGATACTAATTTTAGTATCATCAATGTTGCTATGATTCGCAATAAGTTGGTCAAATTTTATTAAGTTTGCTATAGGGGAAAAAAAAGTTAGAGATACACTTATTTGTTGATAGATGGAGTAGTTGACCGCATCTAGCTATTACAGATCCTAAAACGAATCATTAAAATACCCATCTTTAATTCCTGAATGCAGTATCTTCGAGTTATGATAAATTCTAGGGTGAAAACCTATTATCTCCAATTGCTTCATCCAACTGGCAAAGTTGGTTCTGACGCTGTTGTTATGAAGTGTTCATCATTTATTGGGACAACATTCGATTGTTAGTATTGCAGTTTTTGTTGTGATATCGCTGGCGGATTCCTTGATGTAGCCATCTGACATGTTTCTTGCTTTTTGTTAGGTCAGTCTGTTCGAGATGTATGCATCTTGATCTGAAAGTCCAAATAGAGGCCGAGTTCCATGGATCCATATATTTTTATTAAGTTAAGAAAATAATTTTTCGAACTTCTGAAAAATCTGAAAATTTTCTGGATGCAGTTAGGGATGTATAGTTAGTGATGTATACTGAAAGCATGCAAAACACATTGTATTCTAGACCAAGCACAAAAGTGTGGATCTATGTACAGTGAACAATGCACATTTCAGAATATAAAAAATATGTAGCCCAAAATATAAATAATTTTGCATTGAGATTATGCACGATAGTAGGATACATCATTGGCTGCATTCAAGATTTATTTCAGAATTACAAAAACTTGTAATTCTGAATCTGGATTTTTGAAATAAAAGGTTTAATGAAGCTCGGTCTCTTTTGTCCTCTCTCACATATTGACACTCTATACTGTATAAGATGCAGATGTTTAAAAAAAAGTGTAGCATCAATATACATCACACCACTATTTTCCTCATGAAAAATAGTTTGAGGAATCCAATGTCTAGGATAATCCATTGCAGATTTTCTCCTTCGTACTATCCAATATCTGAGATCATCCATTGCTGAGATTCTCCTATTAGTACTATCCAAAGATATACTGCAAGTACAGAAGATACATTTGTGTGGGACGTGATATAAAGCTATGTACAGGCGTTGCAAATTAAGATGGATCAACACCAAGCTAGGAAGTAGTACTACAAGATCTTCCGTAACCCTGATGCAAATTAAAAAACAGAGAACAATGACATGCATAAGCTAATAGAACTTATAAGATTGTTCTTTATTGAAAGATGTTGAATTGTTCCGTTTGCCACCTCCATCTATTTCAGGACTGAATCGTTACCTTTCATCCAGTCACCACCATGGATTAGTATAGACACATATATATGATTAGTATTCCAAACCCTAAAACAGAACGAAGCAGAAGCTAGATAAACCAAACTAGACCGACACGAGGTTGTGATGATCTGGATTACTACCAAGGACCCCGATCTACTGCATGATTGGCTTGTTTCTTCAGAAGAAGTGACCGGGGTCCCTGAGTGGCACGTCCACGAGCCCCACACCGCCATGTCCCATGCCGTCATCGAGCAGCCAGTTCCAATCCAGAGTGGAGAGGACCGGCGCCGCGGCGGGCGCGCGGCCGTCCTCCGTCCTGCTCGTCACCGCGGAGCCGTCCGGTGTCGCCGCCGCCATGCCGCAGTGGCTGGCCGACGCGCCGTCGCCGGACACGGACCCTGCCGACGGAGACCCGGAGGACGAAGCCTTGCACCCGCCGTCCCCGGGCCGCATCCAGCCCTCCAGCAGCCGCGCGATGTTGTCGGCGCTGGACGCGTACGTCGCCTTCGGCGCCGCCGCCACCGCCAGCGGCTGCGGCTGTTGTGGCCCTGTCGGGAGCGTGGACGACGTGTCCAGCGAGAGCGCGTCGTGGAGCGCCTGCCGCGCGGTGTGGATGTCCGTCTGCAGGCGGCGCTCCCACTGCCCCTTGGGCGCGGCCGCGGCGGCGTCCGGCCCGCCTTCGCCGGCGGCGGCCATCTTCTTGAGCTTCCTCTTGAGGTGCGTGTTCCAGTAGTTCTTGATGTCGTTGTCCGTCCGCTCCGGCAGGTAGGACGCGATCGCCGCCCACCTAGGCAAAGAAAGAATTGCAGAGCCGACGAGCACACACTTACTTAACAATTACTGTACTGTATGCATTACGGGAGTGGTGTTTTGGAACATGGGAGCATATACTCCCTATATTTTAAAATGCATCTTACACATATTTGAAATTTTAAAAAAATTGAAACAAAAAATTCGCACGTACATCTTCGCGTGCTACACGCTCACAAAGTCGTTTCATAAAAAATGAACTTATCATGTGATGTGTGTAAAAAAGACAAAATCCAGTGCTGAAAACAATGCTTTTCACAGGATAAATTTTCTCTTTTTTACATAGGCCACAGAAAATATTATTTTTTCGTGAAACTTGACGCATACACCTATATTATTGAGATGTACATGTAAAATTTTTTATCAAAATTTTTCCACACTTCAAAATATGTTTTGTTAGTAGAGGGAGCATACGCACCCGGGAGCCGAATTGAATTTCCGCATTACCAAGTTCATGAAACAAATCTGGAGGGGTGCCGCGCGCACGGGCAAGTACACCACGTTAACTAAATTCTAGGCGGAAGAACCAAGCAAGCGAGCGAGATGAGATGTGTTACCTGTTGCCGAGGAGGGCCTGGAGGTGGACGATGAGCTTCTCCTCCTGGTCGGTGAAGTTGCCGCGCTTGATCCCGGGGCGGAGGTAGTTGGTCCAGCGGAGGCGGCAGCTCTTGCTGCAGCGCATGAGCCCTGCAGAAGAAGGGGCCGATCGATGAGAGAAGGAAACGCGCGCGAAACGAGACGGGGACGGAGGAAGTCAAGAACGCACCGGTGGTGGTGGGCACGGCGCGCCAGTTGCCCGGGCCGTGGTCCTGGATGTAGGAGACGAGCACGAGGTCCTCCTCCGGCGTCCAGGGCCCCTTCTTCACCCCGGCCTGGTCGCAGCACGGCGGCCTCCCCATACTCCCGGCGGATTCAGATCACGGCCAGGCTGGGTTCAGTCCGCTTTTCCCGGGCGGTGGTAGTGAGCAGTGAGAGCGGATGGAGACGGAGTGGAGCGAGACAAGGGTCCAAGGATGAGGTAATGCGGGGTCGGCGGTGCGTCCCCGGGCCGGGGTATATATAAGCGCCGAGCACCGGCCGTGCGGCGTGCTCCCCTGCGCAGGTTTGACCGTCCCGGGAGGTAGCGGCCAAGGCTGAGTGAAGACAGTGGTGACGATGCGGCCCCAACAAACTATTTCTCGTCTCGTTCCGCCTGAGTCTCCTCTCCTCATCCCCTCGCCAACGTTGAATCTGGTCTACGTGCCTACACACACCAACGACCACGAAGGCGCAGCAGCAGCCCTCCCCTTTGTGACACCAGCCGACCACGCAGCGGCACACCGTGCACATACCGACAAAACAGGGCTAACTTTTTTAAAATAATACAGTACATTATTTTTTGCTTATACCAGAAATAATACTTAGTTTCGAGATTTTCCAGCAATAATACACTGTCGGGTTCAGAAAACCCGAAATTTAAAAATCGGGGTGCAGAAACCCGTGTGGTTAGGAAATCTGCCTCTGCCGCCTGCAGTCCGACATTCCCACCCCGAGAAGATGATGTCGGTTTGGCGCTTTCCGAGTGCGCGTTGTCGGCTAGGCAGCATCAGGCCTGTCGGGCCGCAGAATCCCGAGGCGTGGGGAATCGGGTTCCCTGACCCCGAGTTGTGTCGGATTTGTTTAAAATTGCGTGTCGACCGACGCAGGCTCTTCTTCCTCCTTCGTTTTCTCTCAGCTCAGCTCAGCTGCTCTCTCTCTCTCTCTCTCGTTTTTGCTCTCAGCTCCGCCACTATTTTCTCTCATTTAACAGCGATTTGTTCAACATTTTGTTGTTATTTCACCACCAAATGCAGTAAAATCACCTAATCTATAGATGGGTTAGTTTTGGGGGCGTTTTGGTGGAGGTGTTGTTGGAGGAGGTGGTGGTGTTGCTGCTGCTGTTTGAGGTGGTAGTGGTGCTGCTGCTGGTGGTGGTGTTACTGCGTGGTGGAGGAGCTGGGCTGCTACCGGAGTTGTTTCACACGCTTCAAGGGTAAACCCTAATCCCTGATATTAGATGGTATAATCATGCATGATGTGTTCGTTAGCTTGCCGGATTAGTTACTGATATAGATACCGATAGAAAATATTTATAGTAGCATGCTGTGTTCGTTGGTATTTTTATTTATTTACGAGGGCATGTGCTCGTTTTTTTACGAGTTTGTATTTTGTATAGGTGAGCAGATGTGTCTGATAGAGTAAAATTTGTTGTTTACTTCGGTAATGGCACAGTCCGAACAACTCCGATGGGAGTTGATCTGAGCGAGTTTCAGTACGAGGAGTTGTATTTGTCAAACCCAAAACATGGTGGGTTTGTCAATTGAAGGAGTGGTTGACCGTGAATTTCGGGCTTAATCCCGAAGCATACACCGTTGGTGTGTGATACGTCTCCGACGTATCGATAATTTCTTATGTTCTATGCCATATTAATGATGATACCTACATGTTTTATGCACACTTTATGTCATATTCGTGCATTTTCTGGAACTAACCTATTAACAAGATGCCGAAGTGTCGGTTCGTTGTTTTCCGCTGTTTTTGGTTTCGAAATCCTAGTAACGAAATATTCTCGGAATTGGACGAAACAAAGACCCGGGGGCCTATTTTGCCACGAACCTTCCAGAAGACCGAAGAGCATACGAAGTGGGGCCACGAGGTGGCGACACCACAAGGCGGCGCGGCCAAGGGGGGGCCCGCGCCGCCCTATGGTGTGGGCCCCTCATCAGCCCTCCGACTCTGCCCTTCCGCCTACTTAAAGCCTCCGTCGCGAAACCCCTGATAAGAAAAACCACGATACGGAAAACCTTCCAGAGACGCCGCCGCCGCCAATCCCATCTCGGGGGATTCCGGAGATCTCCTCCGGCACCCCGCCGGAGAGGGGATTCATCTCCCGGAGGACTCTACGCCGCCATGGTCGCCTCCGGAGTGATGAGTGAGTAGTTCACCCCTGGACTATGGGTCCATAGCAGTAGCTAGATGGTTGTCTTCTCCTCATTGTGCTTCATTGTTGGATCTTGTGAGCTGCCTAACATGATCAAGATCATCTATCTGTAATACTCTATGTTGTGTTTGTCGGGATCCGATGGATAGAGAATACCATGTTATGTTAATTATCAAGTTATTACATATGTGTTGTTTATGATCTTGCATGCTATCCGTTATTAGTAGAGGCTCTGGCCAAGTTTTTGCTCTTAACTCCAAGAGGGAGTATTTATGCTCGATAGTGGGTTCATGCCTGCATTGACACCTGGGACAGTGACAGAAAGTTTTAAGGTTGTGCTGTGCTGTTGCCACTAGGGATAAAACATTAGCGCTATGTCCGAGGATGTAGTTGTTGATTACATTACGCACCATACTTAATGCAATTGTCTGTTGCTTTGCAACTTAATACTGGAGGGGGTTCGGACGATAACCCGAAGGTGGACTTTTTAGGCATAGATGCGGTTGGATGGAGGTCTATGTACTTTGTCGTAATGCCCAATTAAATCTCACCGTACTTATCATGACATGTATGTGCATTGTTATGCCCTCTCTATTTGTCAATTGCCCGACCGTAATTTGTTCACCCAACATGCTTTTATCTTATGGGAGAGACACCTCTAGTGAACTGTGGACCCCGGTCCATTCTTTAATACTGAAATACAAATCTGCTGCAATACTTGTTTTACTTGTTTTCTCTCGCAAACAATCATCTTCCACACAATACGGTTAATCCTTTGTTACAGCAAGCCGGTGAGATTGACAACCTCACTATTTCGTTGGGGCAAAGTACTTTGGTTGTGTTGTGCGGGTTCCACGTTGGCGCCGGAATCCCGGTGTTGCGCCGCACTACATCCCGCCGCCATCAACCTTCAACGTGCTTCTTGGCTCCTCCTGGTTCGATAAACCTTGGTTTCTTTCGAGGGAAAACTTGCTGCTGTGCGCATCATACCTTCCTCTTGGGGTTGCCCAACGAACGTGTGAAATACACGCCATCAAGCTCTTTTCTCGGCGCCGTTGCCGGGGAGATCAAGACACGCTGCAAGGGGAGTCTCCACTTCTCAATCTCTTTACTTTGTTTTTGTCTTGCTTTATTTTATTTACTACTTTGTTTGCTGCACTTATATCAAAACACAAAAAAATTAGTTATAGCTTTACTTTATTTACTGTCTTGCACTCTATATCAAAAACACAAAAAAAATTAGTTTACTTGCATTTACTTTATCTAGTTTGTTTTATTTACTACTGCTAAAATGGCCACCCCTGAAAATACTAAGTTGTGTGACTTCACTAGCACAAATAACAATGATTTCTTATGCACACCTATTGCTCCACCTGCTACTACAGCAGAATTCTTTGAAATTAAACCTGCTTTACTGAATCTTGTTATGCGAGAGCAATTTTCTGGTGTTAGTTCTGATGATGCTGCTGCCCATCTCAATAATTTTGTTGAATTGTGTGAAATGCAAAAGTATAAAGATGTAGATGGTGACATTATAAAATTAAAATTGTTTCCTTTCTCATTAAGAGGAAGAGCTAAAGATTGGTTGCTATCTCTCGCCTAAGAATAGTATTGATTCATGGACTAAATGCAAGGATGCTTTTATTGGTAGATATTATCCCCCTGCTAAAATTATATCTTTGAGGAGTAGCATAATGAATTTTAAACAATTGGATAATGAACATGTTGCTCAAGCTTGGGAAAGAATGAAATCTTTGGTTAAAAATTGCCCAACCCATGGACTGACTACTTGGATGATCATCCAAACCTTCTATGCAGGACTAAAATTTTCTTCGCGGAATTTATTGGATTCAGCTGCTGGAGGTACCTTTATGTCCATCACTCTTGGTGAAGCAACAAAACTCCTTGATAATATGATGGTTAATTACTCTGAATGGCACACGGAAAGAGCTCCACAAGGTAAGAAGGTAAATTCTGTTGAAGAATCCTCTTCCTTGAATGATAAGGTTGATGCTATTATGTCTATGCTTGTGAATGATAGGACTAATGTTGATCCTAATAATGTTCCGTTAGCTTCATTGGTTGCCCAAGAAGAACATGTTGATGTAAACTTCATTAAAAATAATAATTTCAACAACAATGCTTATCGGAACAATTCTAGTAATAACTATAGGCCATATCCTTATAATAATGGTAACGGTTATGCTAATTCTTATGGGAATTCTTACAACAATAATAGGAATACACCCCCTGGACTTGAAGCTATGCTTAAAGAATTTATTAGTACACAAACTGCCTTTAACAAATCTGTTGAGGAAAAGCTCAATAAAATTGATATTCTCGCTTCTAAGGTTGATAGTCTTGCCTCCGATGTTGATCTTTTGAAATCGAAAGTTATGCCTAATAGGGATATTGAAAATAAAATTGTTACTACAGCAAATGCCATCCAAGTTAGAATTAATGAGAATATAAGATTAATGGCTGAACTGCGTGCTAGGTGGGATAGAGAAGAAAATGAAAAACTAGCTAAAGAGGAAAATGTAGCTAAAGTTTGGACTATTACCACCACTAGCAATGCTAATGATTCATATGTTGCTGCACCTCCTACTATCAATGGTAAAATAATTGGTGTTGGCAATGCTTCTACTCCTAGTGCAAAGCGCGCAAAATTACCTGAAACTCGCTTGTGATAAAACTGCTGAAATTTTTTCCAACCTTGGGGATGATAATCCCATTGCTTTAGATTGTAATGATTTAGATTTTGATGATTGCCACATCTCTGAAGTTATAAAGTTCTTACAAAAACTTGCTAAAAGTCCTAATGCTAGCGCTGTAAACTTGGCTTTCACAAAACATATTACAAATGCTCTCATAAAAGCCAGAGAAGAGAAACTAAAACTTGAAACTTCTATACCTAGAAAGCTAGAGGATGGTTGGGAGCCCATCATTAAAATGAGAGTCAAAGATTTTGATTGTAATGCTTTATGTGATCTTGGTGCAAGTATTTCTGTTATGCCTAAAAAAGTCTATGATATGCTTGACTTGCCACCATTGAAAAACCGTTATCCGGATGTTAATCTCGCCGATAATGCTAAAAAGAAACCTTTGGGGAGAGTTGATAATGTTCATATTATGGTTAACAATAACCTTGTCCCCGTTGATTTTGTTGTCTTGGATATTGAATGCAATGCATCTTGCCCCATTATATTGGCAAGACCTTTTCTTCGAACCGTTGGTGCTACTATTGATATGAAGGAAGGTAATATTAAATATCAATTTCCTCTCAAGAAAGGTATGGAACACTTCCCTAGAAAGAGAATGAAGTTACCTTATGATTCTATTATTAGAACAAATTATGATGTTGATGCTTCATCTCTCGATGTTACTTGATACACACTTTCTGCACCTAGCTGAAAGGCGTTAAAGAAAAGCGCTTATGGGAGACAACCCATGTTTTTACTACAGTATTTTTATTTTATATTTGTGTCTTGGAAGTTGTTTACTACTGTAGCAACCTCTCCTTATCTTAGTTTTGAGTTTTGTTGTGCCAAGTAAAGTCTTTGATAGTAAAGTAAGTACTAGATTTGGATTATCTGCGCAGTTCCAGATTTCTTTGCTGTCACGAATCTGGGTCTACCTCCCTGTAGCTAGCTCATAAAATTAAGCCAATTTACGTGCATGATCCTCAGATATGTACGCAACTTTCATTCAATTTGAGCATTTTCATTTGAGCAATTCTTGTGGCCTAATAAAATCCATCTTTACGGACTGTTCTGTTTTGACAGATTCTGCCTTTTATTTCGCATTGCCTCTTTTGCTATGTTGGATGAATTTCTTTGATCCATTAATGTCCAGTAGCTTTATGCAATGTCCAGAAGTGTTAAGAATGATTGTGTCACCTCTGAACATGTGAATTTTTATTGTGCACTAACCCTCTAATGAGTTGTTTCGAGTTTGGTGTGGAGGAAGTTTTCAAGGATCAAGAGAGGAGTATGATGCAATATGATCAAGGAGAGTGAAAGCTCTAAGCTTGGGGATGCCCCGGTGGTTCACCCCTGCATATTATAAGAAGACTCAAGCGTCTAAGCTTGGGGATGCCCAAGGCATCCCCTTCTTCATCGACAACATTATCAGGTTCCTCCCCTGAAACTATATTTTTATTCCGTCACATCTTATGCACTTTGCTTGGAGCGTCGGTTTGTTTTTGTTTTCTGTTTTGTTTGAATAAAATGGATCCTAGCATTCACTTTATGGGAGAGAGACACGCTCCGCTGTAGCATATGGACAAGTATGTCCTTAGGCTCTACTCATAGTATTCATGGCGAAGTTTCTTCTTCGTTAAATTGTTATATGGTTGGAATTGGAAAATGCTACATGTAGTAACTCTAAAATGTCTTGGATAATTTGATACTTGGCAATTGTTGTGCTCATGTTTAAGCTCTTGCATCATATACTTTGCACCTATTAATGAAGAAACACTTAGAGCTTGCTAATTTGGTTTGCATATTTGGTTTCTCTAGAGTCTAGATAACATCTAGTATTGAGTTTTGAACAACAAGGAAGACGGTGTAGAGTCTTATAATGTTTACAATATGTCTTTTATGTGAGTTTTGCTGCACCGTTTATCCTTGTGTTTGTTTCAAATAACCTTGCTAGCCTAAACCTTGTATCGAGAGGGAATACTTCTCATGCATCCAAAATACTTGAGCCAACCACTATGCCATTTGTGTCCACCATACCTACCTACTACATGGTATTTATCCGCCATTCCAAAGTAAATTGCTTGAGTGCTACCTTTAAAATTCAATCATTCACCTTTGCAATATATAGCTCATGGGACAAATAGCTTAAAAACTATTGTGGTATTGAATATGTACTTATGCACTTTATCTCTTATTAAGTTGCTTGTTGTGCGATAACCATGCTTCTGGGACGCCATCAACTATTCTTTGTTGAATATCATGTGAGTTGCTATGCATGTCCGTCTTGTCTGAAGTAAGAGAGATCTACCACCTTTATGGTTGGAGCATTCATATTGTTAGAGAAGAGCATTGGGCCGCTAACTAAAGCCATGATTCATGGTGGAAGTTTCAGTTTTGGACACATATCCTCAATCTCATATGAGAATAATAATTGTTGCCACATGCTTATGCATTAAAGAGGAGTCCATTATCTGTTGTCCATGTTGTCCCGGTATGGATGTCTAAGTTGAGAATAATCAAAAGCGAGAAATCCAAAATGCGAGCTTTCTCCTTAGACCTTTGTACAGGCGGCATGGAGGTACCCCATTGTGACACTTGGTTAAAACATGTGCATTGCAAAGATCCGGTAGTCCAAGCTAATTAGGACAAGGTGCGGGCACTATTAGTATACTATGCATGAGGCTTGCAACTTGTAAGATATAATTTTCATAACTTATATGCTTTATTACTACCGTTGACAAAATTGTTTCATGTTTTCAAAATAAAAGCTCTAGCACAAATATAGCAATCGATGCTTTCCTCTTTGAAGGACCATTCTTTTTACTTTTATGTTGAGTCGAGTTCACCTATCTCTCTCCACCTCAAGAAGCAAACACTTGTGTGAACTGTGCATTGATTCCTACATACTTGCATATTGCACTTGTTATATTACTCTATGTTGACAATTATCCATGAGATATACATGTTATAAGTTGAAAGCAACCGCTGAAACTTAATCTTCCTTTGTGTTGCTTCAATACCTTTACTTTGATTTATTGCTTTATGAGTTAACTCTTATGCAAGACTTATTGATGCTTGTCTTGAAGTACTATTCATGAAAAGTCTTTGCTTTATGATTCACTTGTTTACTCATGTCATTACCATTGTTTTGATCGCTGCATTCACTACATATGTTTACAAATAGTATGATCAAGGTTATGATGGCATGTCACTTCAGAAATTATCTTTGTTATCGTTTTACCTCGCTCGGGACGAGCGGAACTAAGCTTGGGGATGCTTGATACGTCTCCGACGTATCGATAATTTCTTATGTTCTATGCCATATTATTGATGATACCTACATGTTTTATGCACACTTTATGTCATATTCGTGCATTTTACTGGAACTAACCTATTAACAAGATGCCGAAGTGCCAGTTCTTCGTTTTCTCGCTGTTTTTGGTTTCAGAAATCCTAGTAACGAAATATTCTCGGAATTGGACGAAACAAAGACCCGGGGGCCTATTTTGCCACGAACCTTCCGGAAGACCGAAGAGCATACGAAGTGGGGCCACGAGGTGGCGACACCACAAGGCGGCGCGGCCAAGGGGGCCCGCGCCGCCCTATGGTGTGGGCCCCTCGTCGGCCCTCCGACTCCGCCCTTCCGCCTACTTAAAGCCTCCGTCGCGAAACCCACGATAAGAAAAACCACGATACGGAAAATCTTCCAGAGACGCCGCCGCCAATCCCATCTCGGGGGATTCTGGAGATCTCCTCCGGCACCCTGCCGGAGAGGGGATTCATCTCCCGGAGGACTCTACGCCTCCATGGTCGCCTCCGGAGTGATGAGTGAGTAGTTCACCCCTGGACTATGGGTCCATAGCAGTAGCTAGATGGTTGTCTTCTCCTCATTGTGCTTCATTGTTGGATCTTGTGAGCTGCCTAACATGATCAAGATCATCTATCCGTAATACTCTATGTTGTGTTTGTCGGGATCCGATGGATAGAGAATACCATGTTATGTTAATTATCAAGTTATTACATATGTGTTGTTTATGATCTTGCATGCTCTCCGTTATTAGTAGAGGCTCGGCCAAGTTTTTGCTCTTAACTCCAAGAGGGAGTATTTATGCTCGATAGTGGGTTCATGCTCGCATTGACACACGGGACGAGTGACGAAAGTTCTAAGGTTGTGCTTGTGCTTGTTGCCACTAGGGATAAAACATTAGCGCTATGTCCGAGG